>NW_003303756.1:3060928-3165267 GCF_000142945.1 Phytophthora infestans T30-4
CGGGAGACGATTCCTGCCTGGCCGTGACCGCCTCTGGACCTTGCGATGCAAGATGAGCCACGCCCTCCGGGCCAAGCAAGGACATAAGCTTAGTAAGCGCGTCCTGCTGCGCCGGGGGCCAATTCGCGAACACGGGGTGTTCCATCCTCGCAGAGGATATAGTCAACCGACTCAGGAGCGGGATTGACTACTAGTGCTACCAAGTGCAGCGGGGCTGCCGTAGCTTTAGCGTCAGAGGAAGACGTTCGACTCGAAGAGTCACTAATATTAAGTTCCTTATCCAAAGGACACTTACAGCCCAAGACCAGGGCTCAAAGTTAATACCTTAACTTTATGCTTCAAACCAGAAGTGTTTTATTTACTATTATTGCGGCCAATCCGCCTAGGGGTAAATGTATCTCTTTAACTATCTAGCAGAGTTAAACCTAATCAAATTCATAACGTGTGGCTTTCAGCCAACGTACTGAGAGACCTTGTTAACTCTCCAACTTATGTACTGAGAGTATGTTGACTCTCCGGGTACTTCGTACCCCTGTGTGTTCCACACCATGTACCTCCGTTGCAAAGCAGATGTGGAGACTGCTATTCATTTCCAACCGACGGAGGCGCGTAGTGACGAGTTAAAAATTCCATGACCTGATCTTGGGAAAGGGCTTGGAGCAGGAACGGATCGAAATGGCCAAGAAAGTGCAGATCAAGTTCTTTATGAAAGGCTCCAAGCCCAAGAATTTAGAGAAAGCCATCCATGTGTACAAGACTGCAACGATCCGTGAAGTGCTGGAGATTGCATGCAAGGAGTTTGCCAAGGAGAAGGACGTTGTAGCTCCGTCCATAGAGAATGTGCGGCTCCGTGGTTATAACGACTATAACTGTCTGCTGTCGGACACGTACAACGACAAGGAAGACAAGGCTCTGTCGTCGCTAGGGATCTATACTGGCCAGCAGATGTTCCTGGAGGTGAAGAGTGACGAGGAAGAGTGGGAGGACCATGACCCGACCAAGCTCCAGCTCTTCGTCCGTCGCTTTGTGGATGAGTCAAGCAAGAGTAACAAGACGCCTAATGTATTCATGGCGAGGTGTATTCAGGTGGACGAGGACGCAAACGTGGCATCGCTTTGTGCTCTCATCGCCAAGAAATTCTCCGTCTCTGCTGAGCAGAAGATCCGTCTCGTTAAGAAGAGTACGACTACGTACAGCATCTCTGCAGCCAAAGTTCTCAACCCAAATGACGAAGAGCGGACACTGAAGTCACGCCTGAAGATGGATCTGCACTTGATGAATGGCAATGAATTGCACTTCGAGGAGACGTCCGATCTGAGTCTTCCTTCTCCAGCTGAAGCCTTCTTTGAGCGTGAAGCAAATATGATCACAGTCAACTTCAAGTACCTGACGAGTCCAGCGGAGCCTATTCGTATCGACCGACGAGAGACGATCCGCACACTAAAAGAGCGGATTGGTGCCAAGATTGGTCTCCCGTTGAACAAATTCAAGCTGCTTCGAGGTATTAACAGCGCTGGCGTCGAGATCAAGGCGATTGACAGCACGCTCTCCAAGTTATCGATCGGGTCTAACCACACAGTCTTCGCTTTGGAGGGCACTCCGTTGAATACGGGTGAATACAACTTCAGACTGATGTTCTATAACCCCACAAGCGCTAGCTCTGCGTCTCCAGAGAGCGGTGACAGCAATCAGGAGCAACCGATCGTCACGGACACAGACAGCCAGAGTTTATTCGACATTGATGAGGTGCTCGTGTCGACGGGTAAGGACGATTCGTTGCTGACGTTCGTGAGTCAAGTGGTGATCAGCGAGGAGATGCTGGTGGAAGATATTCGAAGGAGGGCGTGGGACGAGTTGGTGGACAAGAATCTGGTGGATGCTCGTCAGTTGACGCCGTCCCACATCCGATTGCGTGATCTGCGTCAAAGTACGATGACCAGTGTGCTGGTGGACGGCCAAAAGCTCGTGGAGGCGTCCAAACTGGCAGTTTATGAAGGCAGAAGCATCGTGGCAGAACTTTTGACGGAGCCCGAGACGTCAGAAATCAACCACAGGATTGTGGAATTTGCCTATGTGAACCGCGCAACGTGGAGGTTTGCCAAGGACATGCGGCACGAGGTGATTATATCCACGTCGGAGGAACAGGAACACCCCGACACGTACTTGGCTGACGCTGCTGGCGCTGCACTGTCGATCCCTGCTGAGCGACTGGCGTTCGCTCGTATTCCGTATCATCGCGACTCGATCGATATCCTTGAAGTGGTGTCGTATGAGTTCTCGCCTGCTGCGGCGTTCACAAGCCAGGAATCTGAATACCAGGAGCTCTTTCTGGTCATCGATACGAGTGTACAGTTGGCGTATATGAGCAATCATGAACGTCAACTTATCCAGAACTTCTTGGCGAAGAAGAGTGAAGAGAAGACGCGGGCGTTGCGAGCCAAATACTCGTCATCCAGCACCACTAACACGTACCAGTATCAGAAGCCCAAGGAAGCTGCTTTGGTCATCCGGACGCGTTCCAGGACGAGCGAACACAAAGGAGCTGGCAGCGTGGACAGTAGCAATGACAAGAACTCGAACGGTGTCAACATCCGCACGCCCACTCGTCGTGCTGAAAAGGCTGCGGCGCGTCATCATGCCTCCTCCGACACGGACGACGAAGACGACACCGACTTTATGACGGAAAAGACGGAACCTGTAGACTTGGATCTCTTCGGAGACTTGTCATAAGGACAAAGGCTTGCAGTCTAAAGTAGACGGTTGAAGTTCAGTAAAGCGGTCAACTAATGCATGATTTAACCTGCGTTCAGATACAACGATGGGTTAATATCGCAGGTTTCACGGCGACATCAAGTCAACTACAGGTGACACTTTCACTTCAGCTGCCATGACAAAGTCTGTAGGCGCACGCGGCCTTGTTGGAGTTGATGGAGCCGCATGGTCAGTGGATTCGGCCTGGAGATTGACGCCTCGAGTGCCGGCTTGTGTCTCATGAAGCAGACGATTCCGGCATTTCTCTGAGTTGCACGAACAAGTATCGCTACAGACACGACTCTGCATCTTGCAAGCGCATGCTTTTGTTGCGCATTTGCCGAGGCAGGAGCAACAGGAAGCGGCGCTGGTCTCGAGCATTGCGTCGATTTCGTCCATTACGTTGCCAGTCAATGGTGCACCGTTGTCTTTCTTCCTCTTCGTGCTTCGACAGTTCTCGTCATTCACGTAGTCTGGATCGGCAGAAATGTTGTCTTCTTCTTCGTCGCTACTGCTGAACCACGTCTCCATCGTTTCGTAAGATTCTCGTTTCTTTCGCTTCTTGGCGGGTTTCTTTGTGGCTTGATCTTTGAAATCCTGAAGCTCCTTCATAGAAATCTCCAGCTTGGCATTCAACTTCTGCGCGACCTGCTTCCACTCGTCCTTGGCCTCCCTTGCGAGACGAAGCTCTTCAGTAAGCTTCCGATTCGACTCTTCGAGAGAGCTCACGGTACTACATGTAGTAGCTGGAGATTGGTGTTGACATCGTTGGAGACCCACCTCGTGACTAGCGCTCCTGTCTGTGTTGATGACTGCTTGGTTCTCGATTTTCCGTGATCGGGCAGCATAACGTAGAGAATTTGTGGTCTCCTCTAGGTTCACGTCGGCCGGACTTATACAAGCGATCATCAAAGTCTTGCTGTTCCCTCCGAGACTATCCTGAAGCAAACGTGTCAGCTTGGAGTCTCGGTAGGGAACGTGAGCTTGTCGACTGCGCTCGGACAGTGCGTTGATCACGTTACCGAGAGCGAGGAGTCCTCTGTTGATGTTCACTCCCTCTTTGAATCGCGCTCCTTGTGTGTTAGTGCGCCGCGCACGCTCGGAGCCGGCCAAGTCCACGAGATGGAACTTGGAATATCGTGTCTCCTTGACGCCCTCAGCAGCGACCTGACGAAACTCCATTGCGAGTGTACAGATGGCGTGTGAGCGACTGGAACTGACGTTCATGCTCGTCGCTGCGGTGGCACGCAGTTGAGCTCCAGAACGGAGAAGCCTTAGTGCTTCGTTAGTCGAGTGAACCACATGGTCGCGTAGGCCATGGACAAAGATCCCTCGCTCACCGTCGCCTCGTATAGACAGCGACTGGCGTAGCTCATCAGAAGATATTGGGAGAAGATCGCGGACTTCTTCGTTTAAAATCTGTTTCAACACAACGAGGTCATAACATTTAGCATGTCTGCTATGCAATACTTGCGTATCCTTGACGACTATAGCCCACGCACCTCCAAGTATGACAGTTTAATTACAAAGCGGTGTGAGTTCCTCGATGCAGTTATTCTCTTGAAAACCTGCACGCATAGCGAGAGTTTGTCAATATATACATTTTTTTTTCCAGAGTGCAAACACTTACATTTTCTATGACACGAGGAATGACACCGCGGTTTTGCTGAGCAGCGTTTGATCCGAAATCGTTGCCCATTGTGAACCTTTGTAGCACAATCGAATAGTTACATACTGGTATTCTATACAGTACTAGTACTTGTTTAATATTTTAGTAGTCTTTACTTACGTCTTGCCCGATCCAGTCTGGCCGTACGCAAACACTGTCGCGTTGTAGCCACAAAAGAATTGGTCAACCATCGGGGCGACCAACGTCGTGTAGACCCTCTCCTGTAATAATTACGTTAAACAGATCCACATCAGCAAATACACTGAACGAGATTATCATTGCACTCTTTGCCGTTGCACCTGCTTCGACGTCGCTGGGAACGCAGCATCGAAGTGAAAACGCTTGTCATCCAGCAGAACGTTGGCGGCCTCAACTTGTACGCACGCTGCCGAGCCCTGAGACGCCTCACTAGAACTTAGGGGTCGAACACGGACAGCAACCTGCACGGCGTCGCTGTTGGATAAAAGTTCGCGAGTCGATGCAGCAGCATCCGTAGCTTTTGCCATGACCCAAGCAAATTACAATGCTGACATCATAGTCTCTCTGGATTGGTTGAAAACTGGAAATCGTTTTATCCAATTGAGATACAGAGATCCAACTGGCTTCAGCCGCCCTACCCGCTGGGATAAAAAAGTGGAGAAAACCGCATTGACCAAATAGCAGCGCGAGGCAGGCGGCGCTGAGCGGTCGTGGAAGGCGTTTGAGCGCCTTATCGATCAATTTAAGCAGCATGATGGAGCCAGAACGCACAGATAACATCACGGAGGAGAAGCCGTTGGTAAGCACTCGCTCTTTGATTCTCGTTGTGCTCTCCATGTTGAAGATAGGAAACGCCTTTCTAATTATTTATTTATTAATTTTTGTTTAGCTATCGGGCGACTGCGTGGGGATAACGATCAATGACGACAACAATGACAAGATTGTGTTAAAGGTCAAGACACTCAGTGAAAAGCCACTGCGCGTGGAGATCTTCCCCTCGGCCACCGTGGGGGAACTTAAGGAGATCGTGAAGAAGAAAGCCAATGCTGAAGGCAAGTTCCTGCGTTTGATCCACCAAGGCAAGATGCTGTCGGACGACAAGGCCACACTCGAAAGCTGTAAGGTCAAAACCGAGGACTTTGTCCACTGCGCTATTAGCTCAGCACCCCCGAAGGCTGTGGTCAACCAGGTAGGGATTGATTATTTCGATGGAGACGCGCTGGAGATTAATTGAGTGAGCTGTTATTCGGTAGATGGCAGCTACGGATAGCGAACCGGAGGAACGAGATGATCCATCCACGCGGAGAGGTTTTGATAGACTCCGCGACCGACTTAGCAGGGAGGAAATTCAGGCTTTACGTCTATATTTCTACCCGCAGCTCTCGGTGTATATTAGTCAGGCGGAACGTGTTCCCGGTGAAAGCAGCGAGGATCGGATATACCGATTGGAAGAGGAGTGGATGGCGTCACAAGGACCACAGTCTGAGTTTGGTACGATCTTTTTGCTGCAGAGGTTTGCTTTTGCCCTACGCGCTAACGCTAGTATGACTGGATTGTGATTGGCTACTTTTGCAGCCCTCAATGTTGTGCCGACTGCGCGTATTGCGATGGATGCGCAGATCGACATGAATGGCATGAACAACTCGATTCTGGCAGCGGATAATGAAGGCACTGGCACCGAATTTCTATGGGGGTTCTTGATGGGCCTCTTGCTTGGTGTATTTATGCTTCTGATGGTGAGTCAGTAGCTGATTCTTACTTCGTGCTTGAACTAATGCGACTGTTTTGTGTTTGTTTGCTCAGCTTCTCGACCGCTCCGTTCCCCGCAAGCAAAAAGTTGGCCTGCTGCTCGGCGTGAGCATGAACTTCTTCTTGAGTGTTGTGCCACGTGCTGTCTCCGACCAATAGAGCACCGTTATGTGCGCACCTGGGTGCGCTGCTGGAATGCATCATTATATAATTCTGTCTATCAGTCTTTCGTGAGCATTTGTTCTAACGAAAGTGTTGAAGTATGCTCGATCATTAAAATGACGTACGGTACACAAAATTATATTTTCGGCCAATCATATACGTCAATTGTTGGTTTTCATCAAGGGAGAGCAGTCGGAACCAGTGCTTGCGCTGCCACCATGCTGTCAGTTGACCAGGAGCAGGAGCAGAAAAAGATCACCGAACAGGAAGTGCTTACCGGTAGCCCCACTCCCCAGTCAACCACACCAGAGTGCAAGCGACGCAGGCGCAGCTCTGCCGGATCAAATATGGGCAAGGAACTCTCCGCAGAACAGAAGACAATCGTGAAAATGTACGTGACACGCGATGTCGGCGATGGCAACATCAAGTGCTGCTACTGCGCCAAGGAGATCACATCGCGCAACGTAGATCGTTGGGCGTCACATCTGCGCGGCTGCGTCAAGACACCGGACGACGTCAAGACGCAGATTCAGCCGCTTCGCAATGCTGCGTCTTCGCCGTCTGCGTCGACAAACAGCAATGCGACGGCTGTCCGAGCTGGCCCGCAGGTGGTGAAGACGGACGTGGCAACCAATGCTGTTGCTGCTGCGACTTCAGTACCGACGACTATTCCAGTAGTGGCTCCAGTACCCACGCCCAACCCCATGGGCAGCGACTATAACGAGGTGTTCAAAGTGCACGTGTCCAAGGATTACATGAAGTTTAACGCCGCGCATTTCATTGCCTACAAGGTATGCAGAGCGAGTGTCTTTTGTGGTGAGTGCACTGATACTAACTGGTTGTGATTGCGTATTGTAGGGATTCCGCGAGAAGCTACACGGACATAACTACCGCTTGGCTGTCACGATTACCGGACAGGTTGGTCCGGATGGCTACGTGGTGGATTTTGGTGAGATTAAGAAGATATCGCGGGTCATTTGCAAGGACCTGAATGAATCCTTCCTTGTGCCGATGAATAGCGATGCGTTGAAGGTAGAGAGTTGATAACTGCTTGGTGCACTGACGTCTAATGCTGACCTGGTTCTGTTGCCGTTCTTTAGATTTCGTTTGACGGCACGAATGTCCACATTCTAACGGAAGATATGGCGAAGTTCAGCTTCCCGAAGGCTGACTGCTCGCTTCTGCCGATTGTGCACTCGTCGGCTGAGGAGCTTGCCATTTACATTGTACGCGGCTGTTGCCATTGAGCAAAGTCGCTGCTGCTGACGCTTGTGCCCTTTTGCTATGATTTATTCAGAGCAACCAACTCATTGACGCTTTCACGCTTGTTGCACTCCTGGTAACAAAGATGCAGCCCATACATTGCCTGCTGAAACTCTCTTTTTAACTTTATTGTCCCCGTTTGGCAGGATCGCGGCGTGCGGAAGATCGAAGTGAGCATCTCGGAGGCCAACCAGCAGTTTGCCTCGTACGAGCGCACCATCCTAGCGTAGAAAGCGTAGAACGGGACTGAATCTCCCAAAGTCACTCTTTAACTGGAGCGAAGCAACGACCCCGTCCCATCGTTTTCTGCGCTCGCGCACAATTCAACGGGCTCATGCTCCTCCAACTAGGAGTCTACAGTCAGTGCATTTGCTTCAATTCTTGTTCAGTTGCTGATGTTATCAAAGATCATTTTGATTTCCTCCAATCATCGCTTCTTATCGTAAATTTTCCGCGAATGGTGCAAACTGCGACATCTGATTGCGCTAAATACCGCACTTCCGGCAGCCAACCAAAAATCGCCTAAGTCTTTCCCCGTTTAAAGCGATTGCTCTCTGGCTGTCTCGCATCTTGCTCATTCGCCGAAACGACCGGTAATACGCAAGAGCGAACAGAAGCAACCACCAGTCTAAAAGACCATCACTCTTGATCATGTACAGCAGCCGCGGTGACAGATACGGCGATTCTTCCTCTCGTCGCGATTACGGCGGAGGCGGCAGCGGAGGCTACGGCGGTGGTGGCTATGGTGGCGGCTCGCGTGGTGGCGGCGGCGGCGGCTATGGTGGCGGTGGCGGTGGCTACAGTGGCGGTGGCGGCGGCTACGGAGGCGGAGGCGGTAGGCGGTGGCTACAGGTGGCGGTGGGCGGCTGTGCTACGGAGGCGGACGCGGTGGCTACAGTGGAGGTGCTGTCGAGGAGGCGGCGGCGGTGGTGGCTTCGAGAGTGAGGTGGCGATCGTGGGCTCGAACTTGGACAGGTCTTGTGTCAGTGGGACCTGTCGAAGCTGCCAGTCTTCGAAAAGAACTTTTACTATGAGCATCCGGACGTAACCAAGCGCTCGGAAGACGAGTATGAGAAGTGGAAACGCGACAATCAGATCATCGTGTCAGGCAAGGGAGTGCCCAAGTGCGTGCTTTCGTTCGAGGAGGCATCTTTTCCTGAGTACGTGTTGGAGGAGGTAGTGCGTCTGGGCTTCGACAAGCCCACACCTATTCAGTGCCAGGGCTGGCCCATGGCTCTCTCAGGACGAGACATGGTCGGTATTTCGGCGACAGGATCTGGCAAGACGCTGGCTTTCTTGCTGCCAGCAATCGTGCATATTAACGCACAGGTTCGTATTCTTCAGAGTCTTTTCAGTGGATTCGACGCATCTCTCGCGGCGCTTTTGCGCTGATGGGAGCTGATAGCAAAGTTGTGTATAGCACACGACGGCTGTTCACGCGTACTATCGGATGCGCTGAACGACACAACACTTGAGGCGAGGGTTTGGTCGATACACGTGGATGTGCGTTGATGATGGAATTTCCGTCCTCATTGAGCGCCATTTGCGTGCCTTTCGTCACTTCACGGGGTTCGGATTGTGGTCTGGAGTGCCTGTCAAGTTGGTGGAGAAGAAAAAAAAAACTATCTTTACTGCGTGGCAACACGTATACAAAGAGTGTACCCGCCAACAGACTTCGACATATATTAGTCCGGCACTACCGACATGCGCTCAACTGGATCACGGCTGCTTTTTTCTAGTCTGACGTCTTCCTGACAATCGATCGGTGCGAAAAAGTGCATTGGTGCGTTGTGGGCGATGGCCAGAAGAAAAAGCAGCATGCGAACACCTCAAATCCCTCGGCGCTCGCTTGTGTTTGCTTTCTCGTGTAACTGCTTGCCGCGGTTTTTCGATACTGAGAACCTAACCACCTGTTTGTTTTTATTTACTTCTGTAGCCTTACCTGCAGCCCGGCGATGGTCCGATTGTGCTGATGATTGCCCCTACGCGTGAGCTGGCTGTTCAGATCCAAGCGGAGTGTAACAAGTTCGGCGCGAGCTCCAAGATCAAGAACACGTGTGTGTATGGCGGCGTCCCCAAGGGCGGCCAGATCGCTGATCTTCGTCGCGGAGTGGAGATCTGTATCTGCACGCCTGGCCGTATGATTGACATGCTCAGCATGGGCAAGACGAACCTGCGTCGTGTGACGTACCTGGTGCTTGATGAGGCTGATCGCATGCTGGATATGGGTTTTGAGCCGCAGCTACGCAAGATCGTGAGCCAGATCCGACCTGACCGTCAGACGCTCATGTGGTCGGCGACGTGGCCCAAGGAGATCGTGGCGCTCGCCAACGACTTTTTGACGGACTTTATTCAGGTGACTGTTGGGTCATTGGACCTGACGGCGAACAAGAGGATCAAACAGATCGTCGAGGTAATGGACGACCACCAGAAGTACAGCTCGCTGCAGGACCATCTGCGCGACATCTACGAGGGTGGCCGTATCATTATTTTCTGTGAGACGAAGCGCGGAGCTGATGAACTGAGTCGGAACTTGCGCAACACTCGCTACATATGCAAGGCCATTCACGGTAACAAGTCGCAGGAGGAGCGTGACTATGTGCTGCGTGAGTTCAAGGACGGCAGGACGCAGATCCTAGTCGCTACTGATGTGGCTTCTCGTGGTCTGGACATCAAAGATATTCGCTACGTGGTAAACTTCGACATGCCCAAGAACATTGAGGACTACATCCACCGTATCGGTCGTACAGCTCGTGCTGGCAACAAGGGAACGTCCATCTCCTTCTTCACGGCTTCCAACAACGGCAGGTTGGCTGGTCCTCTCGTGAAGATTATGGAGGAGGCAGAGCAGGAAGTGCCTCGTGAGCTACGCGACCTGGTTGGTCGCGGTGGCGGTGGTGGACGTGGCCGCGGTGGCTTTGGCGGTGGCCGTGGCGGCCGTGGTCGCTGGTAAACGCTGCGTAGGTAGAAGAGGGTCTCAAACTGCTAGGTCGGGCGAGGATACAACGCCACTCACTACACATCTACAATAAACTACAGTAGTCGTCATTTGAAATCTGCCTGGTGCGTTTATATTATACTACAAGTACAGTAGTAGTACTACAGAAGCACTACGTAGTAGTTGCATCTGCTGTTGCATCTGCAAAGATGCAAATGACAGCAACTTCGGCAATTCATGTTGTGTTACAGCCAAGTACATTTATTATACTGCTACTGTACAGCCAGTTTTTTTTACGTGCGTTAAACCAAATCGGCGATAGAAGACCTTACGGAGAGCACAGGTGTAGTGCTAACCTGTTCGTCTCGGTCTTCTGGAATGAGTTGATCGAAGCGTGTGTAGTCCACCAGCACGCGGTCACGTTCGATGACAGCGAAGTCGGCAAAGCGCATGTCGTAGGCAAAGTCGTCCCAGAAGTACATTTTGCGCGCGTACACATTTTCCGAGAAGGTCGTGTCCAGACCCGTAAGCAACGCGATAACAGCCACGCGAGACTGCGAGAGATCCTCCATCGAGTGGAATTTGAAGAACGGCGAGTTCTCGTTGATAACATGGATAAGAGTCGCCGGTAACTTGATCGAAGGCCACTCGGCAGTCACAAGAGGCACGTCGTACATTTGTCGAAGGCCTGTGCGTCGATTTGTGAGAATCACACCAATCCGGAAGAAATTCTCGTGCACCTCGCCCGAGTGTCGGGTATTAGCAGCTCGGAACACGAGGCAACGGTGACCGTAGATGGTGGAAATAGTCATCTGAGACGAGAAATGGATATGAGCTCGAGGTCGTGCGAATTTGGACCACGCGATGCCTGTGATGATCGTGACGGTGATAATTCCCACCATCGACTCGATGAACACGATGACGTTCATGTACCCAGCGTCGGCTTTCGGTGCAATCGAGCCATAGCCAATGGTGGCAAGTGTGTGGACACTCATGTAGAACGCCAGCTCGTAGTCAGACACTACGATGTCCTCGTATACAGAGATGCGGCTCATATCGAGCCAATACAGAAACCCGAAGCCAAAATTGAGAGCTAGGAACGACACCACGAACACGAAGATGATCTTGGGCCAGCCCACGTGAAGAGCGCTCTGATAAAACCGCATAAAGCTGAAGGATTTCGGGATGTGAACTGGCAGGATACGTAAGAATCGAGGAGTATCCTCCACCTCGATCGAGACAGCAGACCCGGAAGATTGAGCTCGCAGACGTGGTCTGGTATCATCTTTGTCATTTTCTGCCTCGTCTTCGCTATCCGAGTCCACATTATCTACGGCATCCAAGTTTTTGTCTTCTTCTTGTGAAATCGTACTGGTATCATCCTCCATCAATGCAGATCCAGCCATTTCTCGCTGAAGAAGATCCCTCGCTCGAAGACCGCTAGGACTTTCAAAGTCAGCTCCATTGTTTTGCGTCATCCCACAACTATTACGACGTTGAACACTTGCACTGCCGATTCGTGGCAATTGCAGTACAGTATGTCTTCGTCGCGCTTCCTCCGTATCTGGCTGTTCATTTTCCCTCCATACTCGCAATCCTCCTCTTTGAGCAGCTCGGGTTTCAGCCGACGGTGCCTTTGATATCCGCTGTGTACCAAATGGCTGCTGAAGTAGTGGCTCGAACAGCGGCTCTAACCCCATTGCAAACTTCTTTGGACCATTTTTCTTCGGAAACAAAACCGGAGGATGCGGATGAGCTGGTGGACTATTATCTGTTGTTGCTGACTGTGCATCTGAATTGGACCTCGAGCTCTCCATAATCGGCTCGGTATACTCAGCTGGGACTTCGTGGATCGCTTCATCATGATTGTCTTCTTGATGGCGAGAAACTCTGGACGTCCGATAAGAACGTCGGCGACCCACATTGCGTGTGTATCCGTTATCTCCATTATCATAGTTATTGTTATCCGAAAGAATTCGCTTGAGATAGCGAGTATCGTCAATGGGGGCAGCTTCCACAGTGCTCAGCTTTGCGAAATTCATGATAACTTCTGCGTTCTTCTCGTTGAAGTCCAATAATTCTGCGAAACGAAATCCCCACTTGAGATTTGCGGCAGTGTAGATATACCGCTCGGAGACGGTATCTTGGAGGGTCGAATCCACACCCGACATGGCCACTTCCACGAGCATATCGGACTGAGCAATGTCGTTCTTGGACATACCATAGAGCGGACTGTTCTCGTCGATCACATGCACTACAGCCACCCCCATACGGAACGTGATGAAGTTATTCTGCAGCAATTTGAGGTTATACGACGTCAGCACCTTTGAAGTCGAGCAGGCCGGGTCGTTTACAGCATCTTCAACCTCTGGAACCATGAAATTCGCTGCTACACGAGAGCGCCGACGCTTTTCCGAGACCTCGTCATCATGTGCGCGGATGTGCTTGGTCTTGTGCCCCACACGCAGTAAATTTACTTTGAAAACAGCTTCCATGATGACGTCGTGAGTTACATCTCGGGACTGTGTTGCATTGGCAACTCGCACTACAAGTGCCAAATATTTTTTACCATATGGTTGCACAACGCAAACTTTGCTGAATGCCACTTTGGCTTGTGGTTTGGCAAATTTGGCAAATACCAGACCAGTGACTGCTGACACAACCATCATGGATGCAAATGACTCCACCGACATGCTCACGTTTCCACACGTGCGTGTCGGGTACACAATTCCGAAGCCAATCGTTGTAAATGTTTGATAACTCAAGTCAAAGGCCTCGAAGAAATTGGTTGGCTCTCCACATACAAAACACGTTATTGCAGCGAAGAAGAAAATATTAGCCATGAAAACGCCAAGCAATACGGTGAGTAACATGGGCCACCGCATATTCAGCAGCACGTAGAGGAAATCTTTGTATGGTTTTCTCGGATTGGAGCTGGTAAACACTCTGGGAAATAGCGAATTGGCGGGCAGTCGGATGAATTGCTTCCAGAACGGCATTTCCTCGACACGCGAGCCAGCATGAAAGATGGACGTGTCCTCGGAGCCGTTGTTCACCTTGACGCCGTGCCAAATGTGCACCCAGTCCTTCAGTGCAGCGGGAACCTGTTGCGTGCCCACGTTCAGCGTGCCGCGGTTCTGAATGCGCTTCTTGGAGGCTGGCATGAGGCGCAAGTGGTCTAGGAATGACAACAACAGACTACTGAATTAGTCGCATTCACCTCATAACGGACGCCGCAATGTCCAGAATGTACCGAAGTTTTTGCGACACTGACACGATCGGCAACTACGCACCAAGCGGCAATACACAGACGCCAGCGGCGGGCAAAAAGTGAGGCGTTGAGATTTGTGAGGCAATTTGTGGAATGGCATGGATTTTTTTGCACAGTTGCGCTATTTTCGGCAACCAATGAGCGCAGCGATGACGAGCAACATCTTCATGGATTCCATGTTGCAGTCGCACAATGTACAGTACATGCACATGTAGTCCAGCGTCCTTCAGTGTGGCTCCCTATTAAGATAAGTTTATGTTGCATTCGAAAGTGGGAGATTCGCTACTATCATAGCCAGCCCAAGTGCGTTTTGTTGCTGGACGCGTGTTGGTACCAACGAAATATGAGCGATCTTGAGGCGATACGCGTCTATAACATATTATGCATTACATGTAATACATCTGACGTCACTCGGTGTGTGGCCCTCTGTGCGTTGGCGTGGGCGACGACGCTTCGAGCTGAATAGCTCACTTTTTGAGAAGTTTTTCAAGCGGAGGGGTACAAGTGTTTGACTTTCGACAACGTTCTGAACTGGGACTTTCAAGCTACGCATTTTTGATAAAGACACCTGCAATGCAAGAAAGACTTCGCCGGCAAAAACGAAACAAGGGAAGTTCAACCTCCTCAGTCCCGGAAAGCAAATAATTGCGTTTTGCCTTTCGATTTTGTATTACATGTACATATATTTGGAGGCTACGCCTTGCGTGCTGGCGTCCAGAATACTTGAGTACTTTCCTTTTGTTACAACGTCATTTTGTCTTAACTTTTTTGGTGTACAGTATAGTGTAAATTGCTAAATATTGAGAGGTGTAGTCGGTAGACTTGTCATATTCTTGAAATTTCGACCAGATAGTTTGATGAGATTATTGTTAAATTACTTTCGGGGAATGCAAATGGTAATTTATAACAGGCAGCGGTAAGGGTGAATTTAGGTAATATCGCATGCAACACCGAATACTCTTGTCGGACTCTCAAGTGTTCCAAAAGTACAGAAGAGCCTGTGATTAAATTTTTGTGTTGTCCAGCGACCGTTGGTTCTTAGCGAGCATTCACGGATTCACATGGAGACAGAGTCCAGCCTCCTTACGTTGCTGCTGACCCCACGACGAACTCTTGCCGTAGAACATCTCGATAGCAACGCTCCACTCATTTGTTGCTGACTCATGACATATACGTGCAGAATACGACAGGTCCTCTTTTATAAAAAGATCTCTGATATTTTCTGAAATGCAAAGTCATTTTGACCCTTAAATACCGCACAGGGTGTTTCCAAACAACAACCGCAGCAGTTCTACCAAATGACCACTTCGAAACGACACTGTCTGACAAAACTGTCTTGTGGAAGAAGTGTTCATGATGATGTGACGCATTCCACTTGCCGTAATGCTGCCATACCTGGGTGAGATCGTCAAGCACTTCGTGTTTGTACCAAGTCGTCATCTGCAGCAAACATTGCAACCAGCTCACTAATACACAGCGAACAGTTCTGTCCATCCTTGTTCGATTTAATCAGCCAATTGCACACTTTACCAGAAAACATTCGGGGCAACTCAGAAGTTAAGTTGTAATTTCACCACGAAATTCAACGGTCCACCCCATCGTGCTTCTGAAGCTCGAAGCAACTAGCAAGCTACTTGTAGGCGAATCTTGAAAGGAAGCTTTCTTTTTTACAATTTGAATGCAACAAGCTAAAAGATCTCGACACAAAAACGCAGGAATGCGCGGGGCACGGGCACACAAGGGAAAGACGCGAGACGGCAAACGAACATTTGCCAACCGCCGGGCTTTCATTTTCCGTGGCCACATAAAATACTTTCTACAAAATCCTATCCTACAAGTGCAAACTTCACAAATCGTCTCCAGAAAAGTCGCAGAACCGACCCATAGTACGTTTCGCCCGACGCCTCGTCATCTCGACGCCACTTAAGTAATTTCCTCATGGCCGAGCGGCCGCAGCAGCTCGCCTTGGCCCGCGTGGCCGAGCTGGAGTTCCCCCGGGACGGTAGAGGACGTCGCCCGAGTGCCAGCAGCACCAGTAGCAGCGAGCTCGAGCGTCTACACGAGGAGTTGCAGCTCGAGATCAAACCTCAACGTCTGCAACGCCAGTACACACTCAATGTGCCGCCTTTCAGCGCTGGCGGAGACTCCATCTCTCGTCCAGGACTCCTGGACGCCGCTCCGGACGTTCTGGAGGACGTATTGACCCGCTGGGAGAAGAATCAGGTCATGTGGCGCCGAAACGCGACTAGTGGCGAGAACCAGGACGGCTCGGTCGATGACGATACCACCGACATGCTTGAGGATGGCGTAGATATGTTCGGAAAGGACGAGATCTTTGACGTGACGTTCGGAGACGGCTTTCTTGGTCTCGAGTTCGTGTTAGACGCAAGTAGGAACAAAGTGGTGATCAAGAGCGTCCACACGGAAACCTGGACGACTGTGGTGCTAAATATCCCGCCAGGTGTCAGTATGACCAAGGGTTTGATCGTGGAGGCGGTGAATGGACGAGACGTAAGCGCCGTGTCGTCCGAAGACGTGCTGGACAACTTGCAGTTCAGTCAACGACCCATGACAGTGAAATTCCGACGAGTCAACAAGTCGGCGGTTGTGTGTAAACTGTGTGAGACCAAAGTGGACGCCAACAGTCTGGACGAGCACACAAACTACTGTGTCTTGTCCAAGAGAGTCGAGTTGGAAGCAGACGTCATTAATGACTCATTGGTGAAGCTCACGGCGTCCATCAACGCCACGTTAACGGAGGAGGCTCAGAAGCCAATGTTTAACCAAGAGGAGATGCACATCTACCATGCATTACGCGTGGTAGCGATCCAGGCGTCGACGTGTGACGTGACTAGTGTCGACGCGTTCGCACTCTGTGCCCGACTAGTGAAAATCGTCGACAGAATACAACAACAGGAGGCCGAGACGACCGAATTTGCCAGTGAACAGGGAGCCACGTACTGCTCCAAGCTGCGTGGCTTGATCCATGCTAAGATGAGCAAAATGCGAGCGTCGCATAAGGTAATGTTGAAGCAGGCACCCGTGGAGGCGGAGCGATTGCCGCTGAAGCGCACCAAATCGCTCGAGAATATCGAAAACAGCGACGGGCTCGGACTGCGCTCCTCACGACGATCGAGCTTGAAGGCGGCATCTTTTCGCGTTTCTATCCGGGATTTCCATATCGTCAAGCCGATCTCGAAGGGCGCTTTCGGGAAGGTCTATCTGGCTCGGAAGAAGACGACCGGCGACCAGTATGCGATCAAAGTGCTGGCCAGGGAGCATTTACTACGCAAGAAACAGGTACGACTTGTCGGAGTGGTCACTGTTATCTAGTGCTACCGACTGAGCGTTTTTTTTACGTCGTTGCTGGCCACAGATCCAGCAGATTGAGACCGAGAGGAACATTCTGGCCAGTGTGGTGAGTCCCTTCGTTGTGAAGCTGTTCTGGACGTTTCAAACAAAGTAAGCAGGCCTGGGATTTACCAGAGAAAAAAAAAGAGTGGCGTATTGAGATCAGCAACTTATTTCGATCTTTTGATAGGCGCAATCTGTTTTTGGTGATGGAGTATCTTCCTGGAGGCGATTTCATGTCGTTGCTCGAGTGTATTGTGCAACTTGAAGAGCAGGTAATATTTGCACGGACTTTACCATGTGCGGTCAAAAGACTGACGCTTTGGTTGAGTAGGTGGCGTGCGTGTACATTGCGGAGATTGCAATCGCACTCAATCACCTGCACACCAAGGGCTGCGTTCACAGGTTGGAAACTCCATTTCGCTGGTTTTTGTTCGCGCACTCTGGCTCACCTCGTCGTTGTGTGCTTTTTTTTACTATTCAGAGATCTGAAACCCGACAATATTTTGCTTTCTTCAACCGGCCACATCAAGGTGCGTCTAGTAGCCTTACAAATTGCCACCGCTGTCTCGATTGTTAATCGTATTCTCTATCGTACTGCACATAGCTGACCGACTTTGGCTTATCGGAGGATGCTGTGGCCATGAGCGACACTGATTCGGAACCAGACGACGAGTCCATGACCCACTCGGACGCAGCCATTCCGGTAGAAGAAGCTTCATCTGCGTCGCCAGAAAATCGTCCGCGACGGAGCTCTTCATTCAAGAAGAAAAAATCTGCGTACCATACGTACGGAAGGTGCGGTACGCCGGACTACCTCGCGCCCGAAATCGTCCTGGGTGTCCCTCACGGCCCGCCAGTGGACTATTGGGCACTTGGAATCATCCTGTACGAGATGCTGGTTGGGTTTCCTCCGTTTAACGATGACACTGTGGACGCCATCTTCGAAAATATCCTCGAGCGGCAAATCTTATGGCCAGATGGCGAGAAATGCTTGTCAGCTGAAGCGGTGGACTTGATAGATATGCTACTGGACCCGAACCCATCGACTCGTATGGGCTGGGAAGGGATCAAGCTCCACCCGTTCTTCGAAGGCATCAACTGGGATACAATTCTGGAATCTGTGCCACCGTTTGTGCCGACGCTGGAAGGACCGAATGATACCAGTTATTTCAACAATCGCAACCTCACGGACATCTTCATTGATGACGAAGAGTTTGACGTTGGGTCTCGCTCTGCAAGTAGTAGTCAGAACATTGACTCGGGTCCTGAGAGCGACGAACAGCCGTCAAGTCTGTCGGACCCGAAGGGAGACGAGGACTTGGAGACTGGAGATAACAACACAAGCATGGTCTCTGCTACCACCGCTGACGTTGACATGTCGTGGGGGACGGCAGCAGCTTTAGGCGCATTAGATACATTGGATGCAGACGACGTTGTGCAAGTGGAAGACAACAACAGCATCTTCCGCTTTCCTAGTGGCATGTACGGTAGTCCCGATGATTCCAAACTCGCAGATGCCTTCAGATCCTTCAGTTTTACTAACATGAACGCCCTAGCTGCCGCCTCGCAAGCCGAAGCGGAGCTGATCACCGATACCGAGCAGCAAACTATAGACGAGTCAGGGCCATCAATCCTGATCTAGCAGAAAATTTCAAGTTGCCAGATTCTTCCGCCTTTTTCCTACAGCCTCTTTTGTCTTCTTGACCAAGTTCTCGTCAGCGTAAAGACTTATCAGTAATAATTCCAAGAACCATTTGAAAGTACCATTTGCGCTATTCCGGTGACCAAATCGACGTATTTTATTCTACAAGAAGAAATCGTCCTCTTCCTGTTCTTCCTCTTCGTCTTCCTTGTCACTCGCTGCCTTCGACGCGTCAGGCATGTCGTCGTCATCTTGATCGACGAGAGCGGGAGTTGGCTTCGTCTTCCCTCCAGACTTTTCACGTTTACTGCGAGCTTTCTTCTGCTTCTTGACTTGTTCCTTCGTGGGCTTCTTGAGCAAGAGTTCCACGGCAGGTCGCGCCTCGTTCGCAGAACTGGAATCCTTGGACTTGCCGTCGTTGAAGCAGAAGTGGTGGAACGCTTCGGTCGGTTGCTCTTTCTCAAACTGAGCAATTGCCTCCGCACGAAGCTCTTTTTGGCGCTTCTGATCCTCCTCCGAGTGAGGTGCAGACGGGAACAGAGAGAGGTAGGGCTCAGCTTTCGGGTAGTAGTAAATGTACATCATCTCTTCGCGGTACGTCTGGAATTTCTTCTCCTGTTCACTGCGTTCCGCCTCGTCTGTTGCCTGAAGTAATTGCAATACAGAGTGAGCGTTTTAGAAATCATTTAAAATGAAATGTCTCGAGATTTTTCACCTGCTTAATGCGATTCTTGGCTTGACGCAGTTTGCGCATGACCTTCACACGCTCGAAGAACCGCGGCTAATGGACAATTAAAAACACCCATGGATTTGTTAAATACGGACTGTGAATAATTGTTGCAAATTCGGCAATTGCAAAAAACTCACTCGCTTGTATTTCTCGGCATTTTTCTTTTCCAGTGCAACTTTGTCTTTTGTCTCGTGCTGTTGGTTAATAACATAAAAGTAAGTACACATAATAATAGATTGTTGGACGAAAAGCAGTCACCTCTTCCTTTAGCTGCTCGAGCTCCGCCTTCTTGGCTCTTCGTGTTGCATCAGCGAGACCCTGTGCACCAATAAATCAAATGTGGTTAGGCTTGCCACAATTGTTGCTAAGTGCTTGGAATCACTTGTGGGCAACGTACCCCGCGACTGAGAAAACGCTCGAGGCCTCGAATGCGATTTTTGAGCGATGGAACTTTTTTGGCCTGCTGCGGCTTTTTAGAGCGCGCGTTCTTGAAACGAAGACGAGTTCCTGCCTCGAAGAAAATAGCGTAGAGATGTAAGAGGACGGACGAGGTAGTTGCACAGTTAGTGGGGTGAGCTTGCACCAGCTCCACGCACCTGCCGTCGGCGCCATAGCAATCGTAAAAGTGTCAAGTTGGTTGGCCGGTAAAACACTCCTGAAATCAGCCAATGAGATTCATTTTTAAAAGTGATTACAATCATTTTGTTTTGCCCATTTCTAAACATTTTAATTTGTTTTAAGGAATTGGGTGCCAAAAAATGAGCGCATTAAAGTTTAATCACGATGAATTGTTTGGTGAGACCAAAAATTGGTCTCATCAAACCTATAAAATTGTATAATAATTTGCCCGTTTTGTGAAAACTACTGATATCGAGCATACTACACCTTTGCCACTTCAAAGTGGCCCTAGTGAAAATCAAAACGGTTAGCGTCAAAATCTCAAACATTCAAATTTCACAAAACCTATATTGTGATTTTTTATCCAGAGCAAAATGAATTTTATCCAACTGAAATGGCTACTTTCCGTACTCCATCGGCTCGGAGCGTTTAGCAGCAGCAACAGCGTGCGCGCAGTAACGCGCCATCTTATTCACAAGCCTCACAGTCATGCAAAGAAGGCAACGCTCCGCTGCCATTTCTAGCAGCTGCATGCGGAGCTCTTGCATTTGTCCACGAGGCGCACCCAACATCTCGTCATGGCTGACAGCTAAAAAGCTCTTGATCTTGGCCTTCAACACACTAAAGCAGCCTAGACTATTACATTAGTACATAATAACAGTACACACTGGGTCAGCCCTTACCTTCAATGGGGTTGCACATTGGAGAATACGGACCTAAGCGCAGTAGCACCAAGTCGCTGCGCTCGCGCACCAGGTCCTCCGTCTGGCTATGCGCTGGCGCGTTGTCCAGCACGATAACAATCGCCTTCCCCGAGAACTCACTCTGGTAGATGTCATGTGCTTTCACAGCGTCGTAGATAGCATCCACGAAGGCTGCGTTAGCCTCCATCTTAATGCTCCGACGCTGAATAGCGTAGTGCACGAGACCGATCTCCGTGGAGACAGCGCACTGCACTTGCAGATTCTTGCCCTTTGACGCCGGTAACTTCACCACAGCGCGCTCACCTTGCAGCGCCCTACCTTGCAGTCGCTTGCAGTACAGGTTAAAATTCAATTCATCATAGTACACAATAAATGCACCTTCACGCTCATGTTTGAGCAGAGCTTCGGCAAACACGCGCCTCTTTTCGATATTCTCTTCGCTATTACACGTAACTGGTTCAATTCAGACCTGCATAGAAACAGTCAGTAAGCAGATGCAATAGAGAGAGTAGGTAAGCAAACGCTACCTGCTGCATGGTGTATAGCTTGCCGCACAACTTCTGGCTGATCAGCGACGTGCTCAACCTGGCACCAAAGTCGCACGCGACCATCTGTTGCAGCTGTACCAGCGTGTAGAGGCAGTTCACCTCGACGTATTCCTCCAGCGCCGCCTCGATCTCTGGCGTACACTTGATGTTGAAAGCACGAGCGCCTTCCCTTGGCTTGAGATCTGGGGAGCCACTGTCAACGATGCGGCGGGCGGTGGTTGGGGGGATGGCGTTGTGGTGGGCCACAAGAAGCCAGTCCTGCCCTTGCTTGAAGGCGTCAAGCACGCGAGTGCGCGCGGCCAGCGTGTGCTTTGGCTCACTCGGCATCCTTGGCCCAAATTGAGTTGTGGAGTGCTGTCCACAACAGCACGTTGTGGCTGAGCTCGCAGCCAGCCAAATTGCACTGGACAGCTCTCACCTTGACCTAAAGTCGATTTTCTGAATAAAAACTCTAAAAGTAATCTGTTACTTTAGCTACTTCACACCACTTTGCATTGTAATGTAGCCACTTTAAAGTGGCAAAGGTGTAGAATGACGAGCCCAGCGAGATATATCCAAAATCGTGGTAGACTTCCCACATTTATGACGTCACTAAAGCGCAAATACATGACAAATTTTGAAGCACGGAAGAAAGCAGCATTGAAGCATTGGCATATACTCTGGCGCACAACCTGCTATCGAATCAGACAAAATATCATCGGAATGGCCAATCAAACGGGCATCCAGAGCAAACTCACCTTGACACACATCACAGCCAAGAGGGATAGCATTTTGCACAATTTCAGGATCAGACCTCCATTTTAAGGACGGAAATAGAAGATTAGCTGTAAACGAGGTGATTGGCCCAAAGATGCTCACATATGAGCACACAAGAACCAAACGACAAGCAAGCCCCACAAGAATGACCCCTCGGTATGTCTGGACAAGTTTAGCCAAGGCACTCAGCACACTACGCTGGCTGGATCGGTGTAGGTCCTTCGGACGCCGACGAGCCATGCCGTACGCTGTCAGCTGTGTCCTATCCATTTGACGACCACAGGATGAAATACAAACTGCTTACTATTCGCTACCAGTAACGATCGTAATGCCTGCGAAACTTCTGAAAGCCCTCTTTGAATTTACACCGATAAAACCCTGAGCCTCGTGTAATACCGTGGCCGTACCGTCATTATAATCCCATTTAGTATGGGGGTTGTATTTACTGATTTTTCAAGGCTCCATTTGTAATCAAGTATCACAATTCATTTTGTAAAGGGAATTGATACCGGTTGGGTACAAGCAAGATAGGCATAGCATTTCATTTGTAGCAGGAGCAACATCATATCGGAAGAACTCGTTGCGGTGCTTCAGCTGACAAAAGAAGATAATCCAGCGGAGTTTGAAGCGCAATCGCCTTGTTGGGAACTGCTAACCTTTAAATTACTGGCTCTCTATCGGGAGAGCCAAAGCCATTGTATCGTTGTGTATATTTGAGGCGCGAAATTTTGCTACTAGCAAACCTTCATTAGTTTAACGGTTTGTATTAGTATCAGGGGTTCTCCAATACAGTATTGACGGTGGGTCAGCGCAATCTTAAAAAGGGAAATTCCACAATGACCAATAAAAGAAACTGCAGTTAGTATTGCAATATTGCCTACAGCTCTGCGTCGCCTCCAGCTGAAGCTAACTTCGTCACATCCCATAAATCCCTGTTTGTACGCAAAAACATAATCAGCTCCAAGCTGGCAGGCAGTATACATGTCCGCTGAGGTATAAGCACCAGCTTGCACTGCGAGAAAAATCGCTCGCATGCATTTGATGTTGGGGGTAGCTGCTTCAACAACTCGCTGTAGGTAATATCGCCACTGTCTCCTCCATGCTTAGCGCGCTTGCTTGGATCAGCACGAAGAATCTGCGTCGCGTAATCTTCCTTGCATGCCTTCCTTTTGCTACCACTACTTAAGATCTCGAATCGCTTGACCGCTGCAGCTTCTGCAGCTGAAAAAACACCTTCGTTGATCACCTTGACAGCCGCTGCCTCGAAGACGGGAGAGTGGAAAATCTTAGCAGTCGACTTAAGCTGATCACGCATTGATCGGTACTCACGCACCACAGAGTCGCACAGAAGCCGAACGTCGGCTAAGTCGATACCGTCACACTGCACAGTTTCTTCGTCACACTCTGGAACTTCTTCATATGTTCGAGGAGAGCAAGCAGCTTGCGGTGCGCAGAACCCGTCGGTATAAAGTCTTTTACCGCGATCACAGTCTTGATCTGAGGGCGGATGCGATTGTAGCGTTCCAACATTTCGAAACTTGAACACCACCTCGTAATATTCCGTGTGATAGGATGTCGACTGGTGGATTTTGCGAGTTCCGCAAAATTATTGATTTGGGATATCTTTGACATCAATGTGTTAACTTGCGCTAGTAACGGCTCGTAATCAGTAAGGTATCGGTTAACGGCAAGGTTAAATCGATGACTGGCACATCCAATCAAAGGGACACCGAGCTTAGTAGCAATAGCCTGGTTTGTGTTGCAGTTGTCTCCGATGATAAATATCACCATCCCGAGTGTCTTGTCGTATAGATCCAGAACACCGTCAAACAGCTGGATGTGCGAGTCTGCGTCTTGGGGCCCTCTGTCGAGTGGTGACACAGCGAGAAGTTGTAGACGTAGAGTGCCGTCCAGATCATATACAGCATATAAGCCAACGTAGTGCATAGAACCATGTGACCATCCGTCAAACATTATTCCGAATCTTGTACCTATGTCTGTTTCAATAGTCTTGCTGATCTTTTTGGCTACATCGTGTATGCTGTTGAATAGCACACGTGGCGACACGGATTTCCACCGTGACATAGAGCGTGTCAGCTCGTTGTCGACCTCAGAGAGCGGCATGTTCGGATCCACAACCCAACGCATCCACTGGAAACGATGGGACGTCTTCTCGGAAACGAAGCCGTAGTCCTGGAGACGTCCCGCGTGACCGGACAGTGACACGCCATACTGGGCCTTGAAGCCTTCGTGCTTGAGCGTCAGGTGGGCCATGAGGTTTGAGTAGCCAGCGTTGGGGAGCTGTTTGCGCTCACTACCGCACTGCTTGCAGCGGAAGTAGCTCGCGCCGAGGGGGTCGAAGACGTAAGCGCAGATGCCTTTGTTGGAGGGCCTCGTTCTTGAGGGAGGGTGTTTTCGGAAGTAGAGTGAGCAGTCCATTGCAAGTTGCTTGTTTGTGGACTCTGAGATAATGATTAGCTATCAGATTTATAACTAAGAGCTCACCCAGTAGCTCCTTCAGCCCGTGTAGCTCCTGAGCACCCACTGTCGCAGCGACGTACTCCGCCTCGGTCGTCGATAGTGCCACGGAACTCTGCTTTTTGCACTGCCATGACACCGTCATTCCGTTTACTTGGATGATTGCCGCGCTCACAGACTTGCGGTCGTTCTTGTCGGCTGCAAAGTCTGCGTCCGTATACGAGCGCAATCGTAGTGGTAGCCTTTTAGCATTGTCGTCGCCAGCTGTATCGATCTTGCGCGACCGGGTGCCACTCAGGTACCTAGCGATGCGCTTAGCCAGCTGCATCGTTGGTGCATGAGGCCGTCGCGTTGCACAGTGTACAACGAACATAATGCCAGGACGCGTGCATCTCGCAATCCACAGCAAACTCCCCACCAGTGACTAAAAAATTGTCACCGTCGGCCCTGTTGACGCGGTCTCCTTTGCCGCGCGCGGAAGTAGTTCTGCCAAATCTGACTCTGCCGCGTCTTCTCCTCCGATCGGCGATCGCACCGAATTCGCTGTCCAATCCAAACTTTTTTGGTGAGCATCCCGACGACTGCAGCCTCTTGGTCAAACCTGTAACCACTGAGCTCGTCGTACTGCACGCGCATACCAAGAAAATTGCTGGCAACACCGAGATTCTTGATCTCCAGGACGGACATGTCAGCGAAGAACTGAGAAATCCTGTTCTCGTCCGTGCCAGTAACCAGCAGGTCATCCACGTACGTTCCGACGTCCGTCATTCCACCGCTGTCAGCCTTGAAGTACAGGCACGCGTCCGTAATGCACTGGAAGAACCCAAGTTTGAACAGTTCGCGATGAAGGTGCTCATGCCAAAGGCGTCCTGCTTGTTTCAGACTGTAAAGGCTCTGACCAAGAAATAAGCCAACTTAATCCACGCTCTCAGCTCCGAGCGTCTTCAGCTCTTCCTCCGTGATAACGAGTCCTTCGGGGACGAACAGCAAAATCTCGATACCCTTCTCCGTTTTCGCCTTTACACACGCCTTTGGAACGTCGCCGTGTCTGGCAGGCACCTCCCATATGATCGCAATGACGGAGATGATCTTGACACCAGTCATGGTAATCACAGCCGCAAACACGAGAAAGAAGTTAACGCCGAACTTTTGCTCGTTGCCACACGCAACAAGTCGAGCCTTGAGCCCGATCAAGCCCGTGCATGTTCGTTTCTTCTTGTACACCCACTTGGTATACAATCGAACGCTGCCAGGCTCGAACTTGACCGGCTTCCACGTGTTATTTGCCGGTAGAGCTTCAAGTCCTTCCTTTTCAGCTGTCTCCCAAAGCGCGCTCTCGGCGCACTTTCGCGCCTGCCTGTAGTTCTTCGGTTCCGGGTCATTAGCGTGGGAATTGACATCTTCAGCTTCGGATACGGTCAAAGCCACAGGTTGAGTGTTCAGCCTCGACTCGTCAACCTCCACGTCTCCATCAGCTTCAGCACGGCGGCGCGACTTGCGGCGTGAGCGACGAGATCTTCGTGGTGTGGAACGTGGTGCCGGTGGCGTCGTCGTCGTGGGAGCTTGAGCAGTCGGTGTCTTCACATCGGATTTCTCCTCCAACGCGCGGATGTTCTGCACATGCCTTGTGACGATCACCTTACTCTCTGAAGGCAGGTACACCTTGTACCCCTTGGTCGATTCATCCTTGCCGACGACGACGCCCTCACACACCCTCTTCTTCATGGCGCGCTTTCCAGGGTCACGAAACACGGAGCACTTTGATCCAAACATGACAATGTCGCGAAGGTTTGGTGCTTCGCCAGTCAGCACTTCGAGCGGCGACTTTTGATCCTCGTTAGCGCGTGACGAGTTTCGGTTCAGCACGTACGTCGCGTACTCAGCCGCGTCACCCCAGAAACTCAGCGGCAATCCTGCATCGAACACCATGCACCGAGCCATGTTGAGAGCCGTGCGATGCATCTGCTCCGCCATGCCGTTTGCAGCTTGATTCCCGACTTCTGACACCTGACGAGTCACTCCGTTTTCTTGGATCCACGTTTCGGTACTCTCCTCCACTGTCCGTGCGAAGAACATGCACACGAACGTCGAACCGTTTTTCGAACTCGACAAGAGAGTCCTCGAACTTCTTTGCAGCCAGGTTCTTCTTCTCTGCCATGAACACCTTGCAGTAGTTCGACTTGTGGTCCACGAAGCTAGCCATGTAGCGGTTACCTTGGCGGTCAAGTGGCGTCATGGGACCCTTCAGGTCACTGCAGATGACTCCTTCGACTTTGTCGATCGGTGCATGTCCCCCCCCCCCCTTAGTCGGTTGATTCGCTCGAGTCTGTTTACCCTCAGCACAAATCATGCAGGGCTTACGGTCACGATTCGATATCTGATGCCGGATGCGGGGTCATTTGCCATACGTTCAATGGTGTCCAATGCCAAGTGACCGAAACGTGCATGGAAGCCCATCAACGTGTCCGTGGCAGCGACCGGCGAGGCTGTGTCCGTACTCGTGCCCACCACGTTCATGATCAGCTGCTCCATATTTGCATTGTTCGTAGCTACCGATGCAAGTCTAGCCACAAGCACGTTGTGCTTCACGTCGACATAGAATACCACTTCGTTGCTTTTCATCAACGCCAACTTTCCGCTGCGCTTGGTGAGAGAGCATCCCTTCGCTATCAGCCGTCCGTATGAGATCAGGTTCTGCGCGAGTTTCGGTGCGTAGTAGACCTCACTGAGCTTCACCTCAGCAGCGGCGCCGTCGACAATAGCTCTCAAAATCACCGATCCTTTCTTAACTACGTCCATCGTTCTACCATCCGGTAGCATGTACGTTAGCCAGTAGCGCAGGATTATTGACAAGATGTCGGCTGGCACCGCTGTCCAGAATTCAGCTCGTAGCGTCAACGGACTTGAAGTCATTACCGGCGGCAAGTGCGAACTTTACGGGCTGGTCCTTGTTGCTTCCAGCGGAACGATCCAGGCAGTTCTTCTTCAGGTGTCCAATCTTCTTGCACTTGTCGCATCGCCGCGTTTCCTCTTGGGACTCAGCCACTGCGTTCACGACTTCCTTACCAAGATGCTTTGGCGCTCGATCTTCATCGGTCATCATCTGTGCCCAAACGACCAGTTTGTTCGCTTGTTAGAGAGGATCCGGCACACTTGGCCATCAAGGCGTGCCTCAAGTCCGGGTCCACGAACTTGACGATGTTCTCCAGCACTAGCGTTGGTGACGCGTTCGTTGCCATCACGAGAGCATTCAAGTACAAGAAATGTTCATTCCGCGACCGCGACGGTTCCTTTTTCGCGCCGAAGAGCTTCATTCCTTGTTGCGTCGAGAGCGCCCGCTTGAACGACAAGTGCATCTGCTCCATCACAAACCAGAGCGTCCGCTGCGTGGCCCACCACCGCATGATGTGCTGCTGGAAGAAGCTCTCAGCTTTACCACATAGAAGCTGGCCGAACTTTTTCACGTTGTAGCGCTCAGGCTAGGCGTAGCCACACGCCTGCTCCGCCATCTCGATCTGCTCAATGAACAGCAGCGCCCACTGCTCGAAGCCGCTCCCAAGTCCCTTGTAGACCTCGCTGCCGTCAAGGTTTCGCGTGAAAATCTTCGCATCTTCGCATCCTTGGCAGGCGGCACTCTCTCGCTGAGATGCAGCGGCGAACGCCGATGTGCTGGGTACTGCACAGCCGGTTGTTGCTACTGTGGCGCCTGTTGAGCTGCTTCTTGGGCCTCGAACGGTGTGGCTTCTGCTTGTTGCCCAGCGCCCAGACCACCATACACCCCAGGCGTCTGCGCACCCATGCCGAAGTTCGACGCGCCGAGCTCATGCAGCTGCATGCGCTGAATGCCCAAGCTGCGTCCGTGCTGCAGTGCCTGACGGAACACGCTCTGGCCCAGCCCAGCCCCCGGACCGGGTGGCGTGACGGCCGCACGCTGCTGGTGCGTCTCCAGCGACCGCTCTAAGCTGTCCACTTTGACCGGGATCTTAGTTATGAGAGCCGCGAGCGCTCCGGCGTCCGGAGTGACCTTCTCTTCGTGATGCTTTTTGCCCCTATCGTGGGCAGCGGGGGAGGAGGGGACTGCCTCCGTAGCAGCGTCTGCGTCTGAGTTGCTGACCATTAGGTTTAAAACCTGTTGGTTTGGCACTTGCTCGGCAGAAGGTAGAAGTGAAAGTGAGAAATATATTCAAAGGGTTTTTTAGCTGGATTCTACACGCACACTACACAATAACCTGAACAGACAGGCGCCTACACTCGATTTGATTGCCCCCAAAAGTGAAACCAAGTAAAAATGTCGTACCTTCAACATTGTCGACTCGACACTTGCGTAAAGGTCCTTGGGGGTCTGGCTTCCAGTCGCCTGCCCGTTGGCTGGCTCTTACATTAATGTCCAACACTTTCCACCACCAGCTACTAGCTCAGCGTTCTAGAACTACAAGGGTCAGTAGCCACCAAACTGCATGCTGGCCGGCGGAGGTGATTTCAATAGAACGTTGGGCCCTCGTGCAGATAGGAGTTACCCCACGGCAGCGTTGACGCATGACTCGCCTTTTCTAAGACGCCGCTTTTGTCCTGCCAGCTCCTGGGCCTAGTGGAGGTCACATGTCCACTCAATAGTGCTAACACGTCATCACCTCAGTACCCACACGTATTACTACAAGGTGGACGGTTTAGCCTTCCATGCGTTGTACCAACTTTTGATATAATAGCTTCCTATTCCCAAAGCCCTATTCCAGCGTTTGTACAGGTGATATCGGGCTACAGTCTGGTTGTGGTACGCTTAGACGTCTTTTACCAATGCAAATATTGTACAGTGGCTCGCTCGCGTGAAGGGTTGCCCTGCGTAGACCACCTTGTAATCGATACACTTTCTGTGTCTTGGACACCTGTAGCTCCCGTTCTTTTGCTCTAACAACTGGTAGGGGAATAAAGTCGTAAAGGAGCCCTTGATTAGCATCGAGATCTGGGCTTGATTATCTGTGTAGCTATCCTTCCGGTCCTAGCCCTACGTACCGTTTTCCAGGGTCTTGCGGATCGCCGTCTACATGAGCAAGCTCTTCTGGAACGCCACAAACATAGCTTTCTTGTTGAAAGGCCAGTTTCTCTATCCTAGTTCATCAAACTCCGGGCTGACGGCAGTACGCCTCGGCTACCTTTCAACCATCACCCTGTACACTAATATCAAAGACGACTTAAACGTAGTCTCGCCGTCACAACGGACGGTGAGGTTTCCAGTATAGTTGACCATTTCATTTGGCCCACCATCTAGTCCTTTAGGTGCCCGACTGCATCATGCATGTATGTCGCCTTCCGCGAAAATGCCTGTTGATCCATCTCGTTTATCAAACGAACATAGCCATAGTCAACTAACTCGTTCCGAGTCAACCGAAAATGTCCCAGCACCACGGGAAGTTGTTGTGCTTCGTGTGGACAGAGTCTTTACATCGTTGAAACTGTAAAGACTCCCTTTTTTATAACAGTCAGCGAATACAACGGGTAGCCGATGGGTAACTGCACATAAGAGAAATAATGGAGGAAACAGGTGAAAACCTTACCGTTCACCGGGTCGGCAAATCATGTGACTTAATATATCCCTCAGTAGCCCCACACACGATGCAGGACTCTACCTGCGACTGCAGCTGCAGAATGAATCTCTGTTCTCCTCCTAAAATTGTTACCTTGATCCACGTTGAGCTTGGATCAGAGCTTCTTTTGGCATTTACGGTGTTGTTCTCTGACGAAGAAGCATTTGTTTCTACAACCGCTTCAGCCGCTGTTCTCGAGCTTCCAACATTATCTCTCTTGTCTAAAGCGCTTCCCTTTCCAATGAACTGGGCGTCTCACAGCTCCAAACTTTCTTTTACTTCTAGTTTTTGCTATCGAACTTCCAACTCCCTTTTATTTCCTCGGCTAGGGCTTTAGCTGGTTCGTCGGACGCTGCCCTTTTGACTGCCCAATCGACTCTATCTTCGACAGCTTCTCCCGTAAAATGCGCTGCTCCTCAAATTGGACCCCAAAAGTGAGCCCTCTGTGCCTCGGCTCGTAGTTGACCAGTGCGAAGTACAATTGCTTAATGAGCATGCATGAATTTATCCGAGGGCGAGACATTCTAAGATTATGAATCTAACCCAAAACAAGTCTAGCTAGTTAAGTAGTTTACGAACCGAAGTGAATATACCCTTCTCTACCAGTAGCTGTGCTAAACATCAGGTAAAAACATTATTCCTTTTTTGCGCTTGGCTGTGTTGTATCGGTATGCGATTGTCAGTATTTGGTGGCTTTGGAGCTTGCGACCATCTTTCTTCGTTCGTCGTGAGGTCTGTCGTTTCCCTTGTAATGTTTGAGAAATCTTTTGCCCCAAGGCTTCGTATGCTTCCTGGATATTGGCTGCTGTCTTCGTCTGCATCCTCCACGGGACGTCTACCGCAAAAACATTATGTGCTCAACATATACGTAGCAGTTACGCCAATCGATGTGGCGACACAAAATTTTAATGCGACGTTAAATCATTTCAACAAACACGCGTCTTCGCACTCATATGCCGTGTACTACAAATTTGTAAAGTTTATGCTGAACACCACTTCTTTGCAACTACCGTCACTCTGTAGTTGCATAAATCCTTTTTGCGACTTTGCGAGAAGGCACTCAGCTGCAATTTACTTCTGGGGGTGCTAGTGGGTGGTGTACATGTACAGACTGAAAGCAGACTTCATACTTATGTTTTCTCAAACCTCTGTTTTAGAAGCCATGGTGCATCTCTCTCACTCCGCGCTCACTGAAAATTCCGCTGCATCCAGGACACATCGGATTGCGAGGCCGAGAACACCTCGCCGAGCGTCGCGAGCTCACAGACATTCAACATCAAGCCCCCAGCGCCAAGACGTCTAACGAGAAGAGCAGAAACGTCAAGTCCCCAGAGTCGATACCTCCAGCGCCAAGACGTCTAACGCCAAGGGCAGCAACGTCAAGAACATCAATGCCATGAGCGGAAACGACAAGATCGGCAACAACGCGAGTTGGGATGACACGTCATCGACAGGGACCACCACCCCTCCTTTGATGTAGCCAGGCTTCACGAAGCTCGGCTACTCAAAGTACAGCACAACCCCGCCATCTTCGCAGTCTTCATCGGAGACGGAGATTTCTTCGCCGATGATGCTGGAGTCTACGCCACGACCGTCGCCACTGGCGATTACTCGCACCAAGAGACGGGAAAACCGTCGAGCTCGACGTGAAGCTTCAGATCCGTACGCTCGGGCGCGCACTCCCAGTGACTAAGAATGTCGACATTTCATCAGCTCTAAGGGCGGTATCCGTTCGGTGAGCGTGAGGCCCGCTGAAATCAAGTTCCGTTCACTTCGCATTGGGGGCTTGTTGGTACCGTCCGGTTAGCCGCACGATGAGTTCCATATGCGAGTAAAGTGCATCCTTTGGCAACAGTATTCCCGGTGGTGCCCCCTTTGGCCCCTGTAACTGGGAAGAACGATGCCGTGCGGACAGCTGCCAAAATGCTCTAATGCAAGGTACTGCAATACATATTGTTGACTGTACGAGGCAGTTGCGGTAATGGCCTACACGAGAACAAGAAGGTGTATCTGGCTCGCAAATTTGCAAGCGTCAACGCTGACAGCTGCAGCAGCTGACGATATCGAGGCAGGTGAAGTCCTCGGCCTAACCTGGAAGAGATGGAGCATCTGAGCATGGAGCGCCATCGGCGCCCAATAAATACTGGATATTGACTCGTCTTGCCCAGCGACCCGAGCGACCTGAGTACGCTGTTCGCGTGGAAATTAACGCTGAGAGGATGGGTGGTCTCATGTGATTCGTGAACCACTCATGCCACCCTGTAGTCAAGCTGGTGGAGGTGGGTAATGACAGGCGCACGACGGTTGTTGTCGTCACCACAGAACGAATTCATCAAAGCAGGAGGTCCCGGCTGACTACAGAGATAACCTCTGGTTTTGTGTGCCGTCACCACGACATTCAAGGCTGCAGCGATCCGTAGCCGCTACTGAGGCCCAAGGAAGACACGGAAGGCTTCAAGCTGAAGCACGTAGCGAGTGATACGTAGTATTACGCTATGGTAAGAATCACGTTCGTTGGTATGCCTGTTAGTATAACGTATCGTCGTAGTCCTAGACGTCACCACTTTAGCAACCTTTACAAATCCTATGAGTCAACAGGTGTCTGCAAATCACTGCAATAGAACATGTTAAACACATGTTTATTTGCTATCACTACGTATGTCATCCCCGGACCCGATGTCATCGTCCGCCGATATATCACCACTAGCAAGCTTGCTGCTCAGCTGTATGGGTCTTCGGGAGTAGTCTGGCCTTGTCTAGTGCGGGAACGAAGAGAAAAACTGTGCCGACGGAGGAACAGCTTAATCCAGGTAGGCAACGCGGCAAACTTGTCTGCCAAGTTGCACGCCGCCGCCACCTTTTTTGTCAAGCTTAGGCATCAATCTGGACACGGCGGCGCCATCTTATGCAGGGAGCCCACCAATAATACAACCTCCGGGGTAGAACAGTTGCCTCAAATAGCTTTCTAAGAACTTGTGAGGCCCTCGCCCATTTTTACGAGCATCACGAATTGTTTTTTATTGCACCATATGTTTATTTGTTTCTTCTTCGCTCTGATTTCGATCTCAGATAGCTCTCCGTAGAAATATGCGATTGCATCGTCGAGTGTCTGACCATTCTTGATGTAGTTGATTGCATCCCGTTTGTGCGAGTAGTATGAAGCGATGTGCTGGAACTTCTTGTGCTTCTTTCCTGGACCGTTACTCTGCGGACGCGCCATGGCGATTTTAATTCTTAAGGAATGAGAGCAAACCTACTTTTACACAGACCCTGGTCTAAAATGAGCCAATATGGAAGAGACAGTAGTTGACTCATATGTTCTGAATCAAAATTATCATTGGTGGAATATAGCTGACCCTTAGAAGTAAACGACGCCTATGACTACGACAATACGATACAGTTTAATTTCAGGTCTTCTTGCGATGTACATTAGACTGGCAAGAGATCTTTTACGAAAGGTCGTTACTTGTGAGCCGTCCGATTTCACGCCAAGGACTCCTAAATTAACTTGAGCTTCGATGAAAGATCCACGATGTCGTCGTGTGGCGACGACCGTTTGACAAGCGCGCGACGTTTACGCGCGCCTACAGCTTCGCGCCAGCTCAGGGAAAGTTCCGTGTATTGCTGGACCAAAGTGCGCTCATAGTCTTAGTCCAAGCTAGCACAGAGGTCCCGCGACTGCGCCGCCCCCATTTGCATCGATTCTCACTTTTGCATTTGCTGTCCATCTCTCAGCCCAAACCTCATCCCTTCAAGACCTCAAGCGACATGAGCAAGACCTCCAGCAGTACTAACGACAGGATGGCTGAGGCTAACCGACCGCTGGACCTGGTGGAGGAGTATCTACCGCTTAGGAAGGACGAATGGGAGCGGACAAGCAACTTCACAACGACACGCTCTCGTAGCTGGGCGAAACGCGACTTTGAAATTCTGCGTCGAACGTTTAAGCCCCTATACAGCACTCGGAAGCCGACTGGCAAGCCCAGCATCCCGCCACACATCGAGCGCGCGGAAAGCTTGAAGAGAGCCATGGACGAGAAGGCCAGCGTGATCGAGATGGATGACTGTGCCAACGAAGATAGCAACGATGAGCCCGACGAAGAGGACGGTCAGGAAGAAGACCGCCCAATTGAACCTGATTTCAGCTTCGACTACGAGCCTGATAACTTGCTGTTCCCAGATCGTGGTGGCGATGGCGGTGCCGTTGCTGACGGCGCCGACTCACCGACCGGCGTATCGCTCTCCACCTTCATTGGAACCGAAGCTTCGACAGACACTGCAGACGTTTCTTCACATCGATCTGAAGAGCCTATTTGTGCCAACGCGCAGCCCGCCTTCGATATTCGTGTGGGGGTGGATGATCTGGAGACGTTTGCGCCCGCCTCCAAACATGGCACTGCACTGCGATCGGCGGGGTTACACAAGTCAAAGAAGTACCACGTCGTTAAAAGGTACAAGCCCACGGTGACGAAGCCCAAGACTACGCAGCGTCCAGACAACCATAAAGAGGACAGTGCACGTGGCATCACCGACATGCAGACTGCTTCCAACCATCTCGGAGGCGGCAATTTGCGAGCCTTACAAGCGAGACTTCAAGCCAAGTGATCCAACGATGACGGCGATCCGGAATGCGCGGAGACGACCTTTGCTAAGACGAAGCGCATCCAAGCCGCCCGTGCACCCGAGGCCCTCAAGAAGAAGCTCACAGCGATCCAGCAAGCCTCCTCCGGCCTCGGAGGCAGCATGATGGAGATGTTGCTTCTCACGCGGGAAAAGAATAAGTTACAAGCCGAGACTCGTCGTGCTGATGAAGACCAATGCCGACGTGACGAACTAGTGCCCGCGAATATCTCTACCAAGCTGAAAAGCGAAAAACCGAAGAGCGCCGTTAGCAAGCAAGCTTAGAGAGAAAGAGGAACGAGATCAACGCGACAGAGCAGTCGCTCGTGCGCGCACGCTGGAGCTGGTGATGCCTGTCGGTGCATTGACCAAAACGACTCATCCTTGAGAGTATTGGGATGTTGACCTCCTCAACGATCAGCGTGATCGACCGTGGAGCAACGCCTTCGATTACCACCGAGATGAAAGAACGGGTCGATTGCAAGAGCTGTATGTTAGAGCGCTGACGAAACCCGGGAACAAGAAGACGCAGCGAAACGCCCTATTATTCAGCGTTTCATTTCCGATAAGCCTTGTTAAACTCCAGCAATGCAGCCAAACACGTTTGAAAAACAATTTTACTCCGTCGTAGTCGATAGATCCATTTCCCCGGTGCGTATTTGAGATATACCGACCATGCGCACTCTGTAGTTGATCAAGCGGAACATGGTTTTGACCCGCAGGCCACAGAGCTCGGGAGCATAGGGCAGCGGGAGGCTGAGCCGATTGTACACCTTCTGGATACTGTCTATGCCCCACTCTGTCGCTTGACGCACCGATGTGATGGTGTTGTGCATCGTCCGGGCGGCGCTTCACAGGGCGGGCTGGGTGCGATTAATTTCGATGGTTTTTAGCAGCGTCAAAATGCGGCCGGACATCTCGGTCGAGCACGGGAACGATCGCTTTAGATATATTCGCGCAGCGACTGATCCGGTAATTCGGAGCTTATGCAGCAAAACCCAGTTCGGCGTACGCTGAGACGCCATTAGTCGCTGTACATGGTCAGCAAAGCCTAAACACGTAGTTTAGGAATGATCATTGCTTTGTTTCATTGTACGCGTGATGTAGGTCCACCACACCAATACTATGTATGGTATTGTGGTAAAGCCCAAAGCGACTTTCCAAGTCCTGTACGGTACGCGAGGGCGTAGGCAACGCTCCGTTACTGAGCGAAAGGCGTTTTGGCGCCCAGTATACTACCCTCTCACCTTCGTGTACACGGCCAAGACTTCGTCGTAAATCTGTGCGCGCGGTTGCACAAAAGCAGCCTGTTCCCGCACCCAATAGGTCTGTGCTTCAGGCAGCCGAAGTCTTTTAGAGGTCTGAGCTGGGTCGTTGGCTGTCGAGCATTGGACAGGTGACGAGGTAACCAATGGCATGCCTCGACCGATGTTCGTTCTTAGCACAACAGCTGCAAGGTATGGTTGTGACGTGGCCAAATTAGCCAATCGGTGACCTTGCGTTGGCTGGCGCTCAATCTCAACTCGGGTTTCTGCCAATTGGTCGGTAGAACTGGCCATTGTCACCGCAGGTGTCCCAGTAGGGTTTGGTCTCATCACCTGAGACGAGGCATTGTCGGTGGACTTGACAGTAGAGGAATCCATGACACCCCGTCCCCGATGCAATGCTGCTCGTTGCAGCAAACAAAAATGCTACTGGGCACCAGTATGCAAGGAGCAACCTTGCAGGGACTTGAGGATGGCTTGACGAGCTCGAGGTACGTTCGAGAGTCAGCTGTCAAGCCCGTGTGCTCCGTTCGAGTGCATTTGCCGCTCCTCTCAACCCATGCGAGTAACATTAGGTCGGTATCCAACTGTGCTACAGCTATACTAACGGGCGAGCAGCGGCATCGTCTAGGCAACGACAGCGTCTGTTGCAGAACCAACTCACAGCAACGGTAGCATTCGATGCTTTCATTGCAGCGCTGCTGCAGGATGAGATGGCGTGGCGTCTTGTCCGGGCTTCACCGGCAGCGGTACTGGCAGCAAGCCACGATGTCTTGCTGAGGCTGAACTTGGCGGCGCTACTGGTGACAGTCCACGCGGGGCCCCATCCGGGCTTCACTGGCCACGCTACCGGCATGGGGCACACAAGAGCCTGCCGTGACGACAGCGCGCTGGACTCCATGCCTTGGTTGCATCCCGGCGAGAGTATGGTGCAACGCACCTGCTTCTTCTCGTACGCAGTATGGCTTGCCGTCGGCGCGTCGGATCTCGAGCCTTAACCACGAGCAGGCAGGACGCAAGGGCGAGGTGGAGCGCAGCTCGCCTCCTTCTCCAAGTACGGTAGAAGATCCTGGTCACCAAGAGCACAGTGCTGCGCACTTGCAGCTCGCGTACGGCAGTACGTCACAGTAGCGTCGCTGGTCACAGCTATTTTTCTTAGAAATCACGTTACCGCTCGATGAGAATCAACCGTCGACATTGTACGCATATTGCAACGTGTAATGTGTGATGCATCCACTGGAATCTAAATACGGTTGCCTGGGATCATTCACGCTATGGGCAGAGGGTACAAATTGAATGCAGCTAACCACCAGATCCAAGCGTCGGAGGCAGTACCATTGGAACACACAAGCGCACGGAAAATGTTCGTTTACGTTAAAAAAACGAGTCAATATTAAAGGTTGAAGCCACGCGATGCGTGCAAGGTCGTAGTCGTTTAGCATCGCTGCCAGCAATTATCCGCTCTTTTCAGCGTACGTGCCAGCGTGCTCGGCGGGACGCCAAGAAGCAGGCACAGCGTCGAGTTATTCATCGAGCCCACCTAGAAGCATAGAGCGAGGCCCAGTACTTGATGCAGATGCTGGAGCTTCGGAGGACGCCCTCTTGATGCTAAAGGCGAAATCCTGTAGAACCGCGCAAAGTGCGAAAGCAGCTGATTGAACGCAGCCCTGGTACATTGGAAAGTCAGCACTTTCTTTTTACTCCCTAAAAATGAGCGGTAGATACAAACCAGGTCAAACTCGTCGCATTCAGAAGTTGTTGTCGCTGCTGACCAGATACAGCGATATCCAGACCGACTCGGTTGGCTTATCCAGGCGTTGAACTGTGAGGTAATGCCGAGATCGCATGGCAACTCTCCAAAACCCCTGATCCAGGAGTTTTGGGTCTCAAGCGTTGACCGCATCCTTCTTGTAGTTAGCGAGAGCTTCGCTCATAAAGAGCGTTAGAGCGGTAGGACAAAAATCTTCTGCTTATCGTATTTGTGGTAGACACCAGCCATGATACGTCGGCGTATATATTTTTTAAACCCGTCTTATCTGCTGCAGATATGGCGGGTACATTATAAATTTTTGGTAGATGTCCACACCATTTGGTGGTTTTGGAGCTTGCGACCATCTTTCTTCGTTTGTCGGAAGGTCTGTCGTTTCCCTTGTCTGTCTCAAGAAACCTTTTGCCCCCAAGGCTTCGTATGCTTCCACAATATTCGCTGCTGGCTTCGTCTGCATCCTCCACTGGATCTTCATCGAGGAGTTCTTGTTTACTATTTTTTTAACTATCTGCGTCCTTGACAATCATCCGCCGCTTTGTGACAACGTTGATCGCCTTGGCGGCCGTGCAGTCTGTATGCTATTCACCGCTGGTACGAGCTTCTGCGGTGCTCACCTCTTCAACAGTGTTCAACTTCATGCGAAATTTAAAGTTCAAAACGGGTATTTTTATAATATCATATACTTTACAACCGTAACCCTGTCCTTGGCTTGACCCTGTCCTTGTCTTGAGCTTCAGATTTGCCACTTAACTTTTCTTCCCACTGCTTCAGCATGTCTTCCTTTGTCTCCAACGTCTGCTGGTATGCTATCGATTTTGACACCGATTCCGCTACACCACCACATCACTGATACGGGGTTAGCAGCTACAACTACGCATACGGGATCTAGACAAAGGCATTTGGTCATTCGGCCAAACCAAACCCGAGTTTGAATGAGAGTGGCTGCTGATACCATTTAAAGGACCAGTGACCATGAAGAAGACACTTCGACGAGGATAGTTTTTTATGCTATATAATAGTGTCCTAGGGTTTAGTTAGCTGCGCTAAGAGACAGTATATCTTACTGAAAGTAAGAAAGATTCAACACCCCCACCCCGCCTCGACATAAATGAGGGAGCGGATAATACATAGGACTGTGAGGCGACCAGACGCGAAAATGGGTAAGAACAGCGCAGACTCTTCAGGGCCGGCGTTCGCCTTTTCTTAGCTTTGCGTAATAGTCACAACACTCCGTTTTGACTTTGATAATTGGCTGTAAATTCAATTTTCTATTTGTGCGCTGTACCTAATATAAAGGGCGCTGGATATTTTGGCCCGTCCATCTTTCGCTAGTGTCCTTTGGCATGACTAGCCAGCATATTTCTTGAATATGTTGGATTAGTGTTTTTTTTTACCAAGGTTAATAAACGGGTAATAACTTTCCGCGGTAGTTTTTACAGCTAATAGGGAATGGTATTAACTATTTGGGTCATTTGTTGCCCATTTAATTTTGTTGGCAACACACCATTTTCGATCTTTACACTTGTGAGGTGCCTCGTTAGCTTCAGCAATGCGGCGGCTAGAATGCGACCCCGTCGAAGCCCGAAGCAGCCCGAAATGGTCGTCCCCTGATATGGAGTCAGCTGTAGCTGCATCGTGTACCTAATAACATATAAAGTCGCGGGTGCAACCAAGTCAACTTGCTGTAGGAGCTGAACACATATTGTCGTTCTTGGGTGGTGCTACCACGGCTGTGATGCAGGATTCAAGAGAGGCAACCGGCTCTTGACATGCTTGGGCTGGCAAGAATCTCCCATAAAAGAAGGTAAAGGAATATCTTAATGGGAATAGATATCGCTATGGCGCTGCATCACGATGTGATATTTCCTGGTAGTGTAAGCGGGCGGCAAGAAGATATGTCGTCTGTAGGCGACAGACCCTATCAAGCTGCTACCAGCAGTGTTGATTTTATGGGATGGATTTATGACCTGAGGAAGCACTATGCCACCTCGATCTTGGTTTTGGCACATACGGATGCTAAGGCGTCCACCATGACGCGTGAACAGGCTGTGTCTGGATCCAACAAAATGTAATTCAAGATGAAACTCACAAGAAACTTTAATCAAGGCTCAGGTTAATTAGTCCGTCGTATTTGATATTCAGATACCAGAGGCCGCGGCTGTACGTGGCGAAAAACAGAATCGCAGAGCCGGTGGCTGGCCGACAGAGTATCTTCGCGACAGCGTCTTCTGCATTTACAGCGCGTAGACAGCGAGTGAGTTGGATGCGACGTTCGTGACTGGGGCGGTGCATTACTTTGGCTATAAAAAAGCGAGCGTACGGGCCTGGATGTGACAAATGCAATTAAGGTTATGTCGGAGTAGCTCTCAATATTGCTGCTTGGCTCCATTGAGCCAATTTGGTTATCACAGTAGCTTGTGGACGCCTTCCGGCAGTCGTCCTCCATGGCCTAAAGCGCTCAGCGGCGAGCAGTGTCAGTGCGCCTCGTACGTGCATATTGAGTTGTCTGTCATAGCTTTTTAATGTGCGAGCACTGTTGTGTCGACTTATAAAAGCCATTTTCGTGAAAAAGAATACCGTGTGATATGGTTGAATATGACAATGTATCCGACCTAACTAAACTTTTGCATGGAATAAAATAGCAAATCATCATCAATGCGCAAATAATTCTCCAGTCACATCCCGGTAATATGTATTTTTGACCAATAAGACCGTACGAGGTTAGGCGAGTAGTGTAAGCCAGTCATTGCGACCTATCGGGTCGGAGCAATAGGAAAAATATGTGTATCGCCACTAATTAGGTAGGTCAACATCGTATTACTTGCATATTTTGCTTTTTTCCGACAAGGGCAATGGGCTAAGCGGAACTAGAGTGTGGAAACACAAAAAGCGCCACGGCAACAGCAGTGGCAAGTTTTAAGAAGTTTCTAAAAACTGAGACTTGTAAGTGAGGAATATGTACGAACCGCTTTGAACGTGATGAGACTGGAAAGTGTTTCGTATCAGTGATGGATAAGTTTGGTATGTATCTTTCATTTAAGGAGGGCAAAAAAGGCAAGCCGTTGGCTTGAAACACATTGATGCAATACTACCGGCAGGCTAAACTATGGCTACTCGAACAGTTCCCTCGGCACAGACCCGCACTTGAGGCTCGGTTGCTTAAATAGGGAAAACACTGGACAACTTTTGTATGAAGCGAGATGGTGGTGGCTTCATCATCAAAGCCCCGCCGTGCTCAAAGGGTGATTTAAAAAATGCCTATGTATTTGTATGTTAAAGCTAGCTGTTCAAGTGACTACCAAGACGCTGCTTAAACTGCCTGTTGTGGTATCTGTTCGGCCTAGCGTCCGACCTTGCACTACTCCGGAAGCAGAAATTGTCCATCGACGCGGTAAAGGTGCTCTTCGCTCGCTTCATCCGGATGAAGACATCCGAAGAGCAGGGCCTGTCGATCTTCCCTAACGCGGACTTTCCCTCCTCGCTGTCGCACTAGCGCTTCTCACCCAGGTAGCCCCGTCCGCAAACGTTATAGACAATCTGACTGAACAGCGAAGTCACGCTGCCATCGAGCTGGCCCCATACGTGCCGTTGTTGGAGACGCTCGACCACCTGATGACGACGTAAGGCCTGGCTGCTCCAACGTCTGGCTCGGACACGACCCCGACCATCGTTTCCCATGTGAGCCGCATACTAGACCGCATCGCCAAGCCGACTGGTGTCGAGGTCGCGCTGACGTCCCACTCGTTTCGTCGCGGCAGCGCTCAGCACGCGAACGCTTGTGGTCAGCTCACAGCTCGCTGGAGCTTCGACCGCAGTGGCTGGAACATGACAACAACAAATAAAGGATTCAACTACATCTTCAACACCAGCGCAGAGAGCCACAAGATCAGCAAGATATTTGTGGTTACGACGCTGAAGCACCGGTTGTTCTCCAGAAGCTCAATTCCTTTCGCCTCGCAGACGCGTACCAAAGTCAAAGCCGCTCAGCGTATCCTCTTCGCTACCTGCCAAGACCTTGAGACAACAAGCCACAATATCAACCAGTCTGTTCTTGATGCTCTTACCGCGTGTGTGCTGCGTCACTATCCCTTGCCTAAGGATATCTCCCTGACGCTTCAGCCGTCAAGCGCATCGAAGCATGCGTTCTTCACAGTGGCATCTCCATCGCAGAAGTGCTTGGATGGTCGTCGCACTTGGTGTCCGTAGCTCAACCTGCGACAAATCAAGCAGCAGCACCAAAACACAACCAACCTCGCAAGACGGCAAGCAAACCGAAGACACCAGCGACCAGAAGACTATTCAGTACCAAGCCGCTGTAATTAACCATTTAATCGAGCACGCCCAGCGCCATGATCAGCGCATGGACGCGCTCGGGGCCAATGCGAACAGCGATCCTATGCAGCCTACACACAAGCACCACCACCAAGACACTGTGAAGAAGCTTTCAGTGAACCTAAGAAAAAGCAACGCAGATCATCAGTCACTCACCTTCATGCTACGTGGCTCGCTTGGTACGCGCAGGAGCCAAGGATGTGGCAAGCACACATCTCAAAGCCGTAGAAGTCGGACGCCAAGCTGGTTGTGGCCTTCATAAAACTCTTCTTGGACGACGTCTTTAACCTTGACACGACAAACGCATGACTACCGCGATCAGGTTCTCAACTTGGCCAAACGGGCGGAGGAAGCAGTCCTCGCATTTTTAACCGAGCGGAAGATCACATCGCGCGGGTCAGCCGCCGACCTCAAGCACCTCCGCACTCTTCACCGCGCGGGAGTTTTGAATAGCAAGACTGAGCGCCACCAGCGCCTGCTCCAGACCGCAGCAATTAGGAATCCCGCCCCTGGGTACACACAGGACGTACTCGAGGTAGTTAACAATCCAGGCAAACAACAATAAAACAAACCACACAATAATAGCGGTTGGAGTCAGGACAAGACCCTGCGCTCTATCCATTGAGCTACACTGTCGTATTGGGAGGTTGAAAGGAATGTGACGTGGCGCCGTGTGCACACGCTGCATGCGGCAGTGCAACTTGGGAGGGTAATCCTAAGGTCTGCGCAGTAGCGCCGAAAAAAGAGCGAGTGAGGATTCGACCTCATTGTCGGGTACGACGTGGTCTATGTGTAACTGTGTATCGCCGACTGATAGAGAGATTATGGCCTGCCAAACGGCAGAATTTCATTGGAAGATGGTTGCCCTTGGTTTATTATATGTCAAATATGACGCGACTACGACAATGATTATCACTCGTCGTACTGTTTAACTCCGCATCACCGAAGAACTAGCGGTCGCTCCAGCAAACGCAGCAGAAAAACGAACAGCTTCATATCCAACAAAGCTGCCCCGAGTCCCTTGGGAGTGCAAAATGCATTCTGTGCTTCTACTAAAAGAGTCAGGGAATTGAAGCGTTTGGCTGTAGCAAATTGATAACAAGTGTCGAAATCAAAGAAAAGGCAATGATACTCCATCGAAAACGTGATTCGTGTTTGAATGTAGTACGATTCGTACTGTACGATCGAAGAACGATGATGCGCTACGAGCTCTACCAACTTGATGCTATCCAACTAGCAAATAGAGACATTGTTAGCGAGAACGCCAACACTAAAAAAGCTGAAGTCGGCAACAATACTCAATACTACAGTAGACAAACAACATATCAATAACAAAATCATCGTAGTACTAAGCAGCTTCCCAATTGCAACAGGAGCTAGTCGCTGTGAGCTGCCTACAAAACTGAAAGATCAGGTGACAGAAAAATGAGGACTAACAAGAGGCAATGATCAGACGTTGGACTCAAGCTCCCATATTTTCTTATTACTTTAGCCATCCAAACGCGGCAAAAGACGGCTAAAACCGCTTCACGAGAAGAATAATCGATCTGCCTGGTGTAAGCGCTGCTGATCGACGAGGTTGGCTGCTGATTGACTAGTTTCTTCACGTGGAGAGGCATTGACCCTTGCAGTGAGATGTTGAGGCAAATGCTCAGAAATTAGCTCACTTCGCTGATGCGGACGCATTATTAGGTATTCATCTGCGGGCGTGGACATATCTCCACTGAGCTCTGACGGCGTGGTTGAATCTTCATCTTCAGCTCGCGGGCGACAGTTGCTTGGAGAAAAACTTGCGGAGAAAGGACTGCTTGACGGCTCGAACGGCATGCGTCTTGCTGGCTGCGGTTCACTTGGGGATGATTGCGACCCGCGTGAATTTGAGCTGCGAAGGTTTCGTCGTGTACGACGGGATGTTGTAGCTGACGATTGGTGTCCGTGTGAGCATGAGCTGCAAAGGCTACGTCTTGTAAGACGGGACGCTGTTGAAGACGCTCGCTGTATACGAGGCGTTGCCGTCCTGAAACTTCTTGGAGTATATCGATCTAAAAACCTAGTTGGTGCCGAAGCATTGGCATCGTGTCTCGCGACGACGCCGACGTCACGGGCACCATTCATACGGCTCCTGTGTGTTGCTGAAGGTGACTCGTCGTCACTTTCGCTCGCATCGTCATCTACTTCGCTATTACTTGCATCTTGCCCTACTTTAATATAGTGAACACAGCTGATAGCATCCTTGTTTGCACATTTGAATACACAAACGCCAGTTTCTCGACTCGCTCGGGCTTAATTGGGCCATCGTTTGCTGTCAATAAACGAATGAGCACTCCAGGAGCGTTCGCTTGCTGCTGAGGACGTCGCAATGCTAAAGACACGGGTAGCAAGCGTGTACAAAACAAGGAGCTTCTTCCGGTAAATAAAAAAACCAATCCAAAGGCGCATCCACGGCATTTTCGGAGTGCTTCTCAGGACTTCAGCTCTCCTTCATCCGTACAAATCGTAGAGCCTCCTGCCAAAACGCTCGCGCACTCACACCCGAAGGTAATCCGACACGCAAAGCGAGGGCAACACATGCCTCAACGACCTTGATTAAGTCTGAATCCTCCAATTCAGCTATATGCTTTGACGGATCCAGCAAAAACGCTGCCAAAACGAACTCCCGCTGTAGCATTATCCATCGAGACTAAATTTGTCCGCGAATAATAGTGAGAACGCCTTCGGCTACGTCATCTGTCGTCATGGCGTCGATGCGGTTGTATTGCAGGTTACGAAAATAATGATAAATCATCAAAAGACAGCTCTTTTTCTTCTCGAGAGCATCTAGAGCCTTAGTTACTGGTTAAATCAGTCGTAATCCGGTACGAGCTCGAGTCCAAAAGTGACAGTCCACCAGTATTTTCTTGGGACCAACCGCCACGTCAGCTCAACAACGATATCCGAACATTTTGGATACATTAGTAGCAGTACACAAAGTTATTAACGGAATTAACTCGTATTAGGGTATTGATAGCGGTAAACGGTATTAACTCGGTAGTGGTTTTAGGGCGTCTCCACCGCGGGAGCAAAATGCTGCTGTGGCAGGAAACTAAAAATAAATTACCGCGGTCTCGCTCCACCGCGGGAGCAGAATAGCTCCAGCAGCATATGAGCAGCTTTCGCGGGAGCAAAACGAGCCGATTTGCTCTGAGTTTTGCTCCCCAGCAGCAAAACGATTGTCCCACTGAAGTGTCGTGAATAAACTATGGAAATATTCGGATTTCTGGGCACTTCGTCCGGACAATATTCGCGCCTCTCAAACATTTGCATTGCGGCACACGAAGACTATGACGTCCAAGCCTGGCGCGCGTGGGCCAAACTGGATAAGGGGTGAAGATCAAGCACTCGCGAAAGCATGACTGGCAGTATCTAGAGATAGCATTGTTGGCACTGACCAGTCTGGGCCTGCATTCTGGGAAAGAGCTACGGCAAAATACAACGAGACAAGGCCGCGAATCCAAGCCCGCTTTGAGCGCCCCCAAAACGCAGTGGCGAACCGCTGGAAGCCTTGCGGTAGGAAAATTTTGTGGCTGCATTGCTGCTGTCGAGCGACTGAAGCAGAAAGAATGATGAAGATATAATTCAAGATGCCGTCTCCATGTACGAGGTGGAGCAAAACGAGCAGTTTGACTTTTTGGATGCTTGGCGAGAGCGTCGCCAAGAGCCAAAGTGGAGAGCACTACCAGATGCTCGACCGTATCGCAAACGCGGCAGCAACCACCTTAATGAGCAACCAGAGAATAAGAAGCATCAATGCCTATAGTATAACGTACAGAACAAGCGTTAACACAATAATGGATAAGTAAGGGCGGACACGAGCTTACCTCGTCTTCCCTGTCACTAGCGCATCTCTCCAGCTCCTCATCACTCGACTCCATAGCGAGGGGGGGGATTGGGCCAGATTGGATCTGGAGCCGAAGAGGCGCCAATTTGCTTCTGCGCGGTGGAACTCAGCGTTTTTGCTACCGGCAGCAACTGGTCACATATAGGTTAAATTACACGTTTGCTGCTAGATTTGATGCTACGCGGTGGAGATTGCATGTATTTTTATTAAGCTATAGCTGAAAATAGCTACTTACGAGCGACCTTTACAAAGTTTCATATTAATTAGGCTGGACGGTCCAGCATAATGACCCCCGGCGCCCGGCGGCCCAAGCTTTATTGCGGCAATAGTACGGCCCAGCCATAAATTGGACCAAACGCTTCGAAAGAAAAAAAACAATATTTAAATAATTAAAAGGAAGAAGGCATCCATTTTGGCAGGCACCCAAACGCAGCCCCCATTTAACACGGCTTAATCAGTTTAATCGGTACTTGTAATTAAAAATAAATTACAAATCGGTTTAATGCGCACCAAAACGGCTGCTGTATGGCGACTTTCGGACATTTTCAGCCATGTGCTGAATCACGTCGCTACTTAAAGTCAGATTAGAATGGTCAGACAAATTAGAGTGAAGGGTGAAGTTGCACAAAATTTCCACCAATGAAAATATGTACGTGCTCTGATTGGATCGAAACCACGGTCTTGCTCGTTCCTAGGCATGACATCCCTCCCTATTTTGAAAATACACAGTCGGACGTCATAAAATAGATCCTCTATCGGACCCCCAGCCTCTCATCTTCAGCTACCATTGCAACAGTGCTGGCAATTGACTGTAAATAATAGAACGTCCAAATGTTTTAACAGTTTATACATTTTAGACGTGTGTTTAAACGGTTTTTACGAGAGCCAACAGGTAATTACCTGGATGAAGTTTAGCTTGCGTTAAGTAAGCTGGACTCTCCACCACAGGCCTTCTAATAAGAACAAAGCAGTATATCATTAATTCTAGGGACGCAAAGTTACGTTTAATCACGGCAGACGATGGATCCTTATGGTAATGCACGGCAGCATGGAGAAGTGTTCAAGCTGTATTCCAGCTGAAAACGAGCTTCACGGCAAGCTTTCACTGCCCGCGACCTCCAGAGCAAGCAATTTTCGTTGTAGCGAGACGCACAGCCAGGCCTAAGTGAGCAACGAGAATTTTTTATTGGAGGATGTCACCTATCTCCAACTGTACCAAGTGTCAACTGGTCCGTGCCATACGTGTACTAAACTTCTCTTTGGGCTATGGTGCAAACCCATACGTGTATTAATAATCTCTTTGTGTCGTGGTTTCCTTCTTGGTGTAGCCTCAGCGGGTAATGTCACTCGCCTCACTATCCGTCAATAGCAGGAGGTTCTAAAACCCAGGCAAGCCGCGAATTATTCTCTACCTGCGTGAAGCAATTCAGTATAAAATCTGATGGGTGGTGTTCGGCTGCCATTGGCCCCAGAAGACAATGCCAAGGATTTATTCATGAAATCACCCTAATTCGTGCCGAAGTATCGCTCAGGACCGTATGTACCATCTAGTTGTGACAAGTCCGGGCGGTGTTCGGCTTCGCCGATGTGGGAGGAAGCCGCGGTGGTATGCATCATGCAGCTGAACGCGAACGCGAAGCCAAAACCAGATCATTGCCGAATCCTGGTTAAGGAAGGTGAGCTCGACGTGGGTACCCAAACATCATATCTCCGAGAGAATTGCCAGATTCCCGCTACCAGTCGCTCAATTGTTTACCATACTGTTGCTGCGTGTAATTTGATAAAGATTGCCACTAGACCAGATTAATTTAATAGATCACACTCGATCTTTTCTTAGATAAAATATGCTTGCAGTTTCCGGTGGTAGTTTCAGAGCGCAGTCGGCATTTGGCATGCTTACTGTATCACAATAATCGAAAAACAAAGTATGAAGCAAAGCGTTGATCTCAATAGTGCGCGTGGATCCCGCTTCTGTAAACCTTGACAGAGCTACCTTTAAAATCTCGTTGAGCAGAAAGCGTCTGGTTTTTAGGGGCAGATGGGCAAGATACGTCTGCCTTGGAATTGAGACCTTAATGTATCTCACTGCAAAGGAATTCCAGATAACCTAAGAGGAAGGAAGATCAAATGGTTAAATATAAACAAATTGGACTTATCAGAAGCTAGTCTCGCGATATTGATAATGATTAGATGAGGGCTTGGTCGTCTTCTTTCTTATCAGAGCTACTGCAAATGTTTGCAAAGAATAAACCGAAGAATACGTGCGATTTAGCCTTGAATACGTGCTCCCGTGCCCGTAGGACCCGTGCTGCGACTACGTCTATGTCTCCACCTTGTAGTTCACACAACTAGTTGTGAACATGACGCAGAACGTAACGTCGTGCTACACAGAGTCAAGCTGAAAGCAGCATTCTGCTTCAACCAGAGAAACGTGCTTTGAAAGTAGTTTGAATAATGAGCCTTGAACACGATAAAGTAGGCTCCAATAGTAGTGCAATTAGTCGTCATGAAATCCGCTCTTCTTCGTACGCGTAGTTGTAATTGCTGCTGCACGTGCTGACGTTTTCAACGGTGAAAGTCTCCTCATTCTGGAGAGCGCTCTTCTTTCGTAGACGAGCCTCAAGCATAAAATCTCCGTACGCACGCTAACAGATATCGGTGAGGAATCTGGTGGTGTTGTAGAAAGCTACACACATTCAAACACTTGCGTCTAAGGACACAGGAACACAAAATAATACATTTATCGCGGTGATATCTACATGCTAGCCAGAGAAAACAAATCGACAAGGGTTACTTTAAGACCCCGAAGTCCTGGGAGAGTCTTTTCTTGCGGAAAATTCGGGTCGTTGTAGTTAAGAATAGGACGAGAGCGACGATCAACAGTGTCGTCTATACTGTCGACGGGCAGATCTCCACCTTCGTACATGTGCACGCTAGCACCACCAACTTCTTGCATGGTCACGTCTTCGGCTCGATTATCTGGGGCATCGCTCAATGTTAAGCTCGCCGAAGAGGCACCAGCCATTGCTGTCGAGTGCGATTCATCTTGAAGTTGTTCAAAACGCGAGCACCAGTATGAAATAACGCTATCAGGGGGCGTAGCTGACGCATCCATTGGGAGGCTGTCATCATTAGAGCTGTCACTTGCTGTGACGACATCAGTGGGCCCTGTTGCAACAAAACGCTGCTGGTGCGTTGTATCGCACCCTGAAAAGTCCAATCTTCGCGTAGGATCAAAACTGCCAGGTTCAAAACGACTTCGAGTACTAGTATCCAATACACCACTCGTAGTGGCAGGCGGCTGTCGTTGAACACCACGTGGCTGGTTCCGAGTAAAAGGCGGGATACTCAACGACAATGGCAGACGAGAAATGACATTCTGATGCAATGGTGTAGCATAAGAATCTCCGTTGTTGGTCCGGAATGGGCGCTCAGCTGCGTCGATAATACGACCGACGTATTTATTGCCCTCGCTATCTTCGTCTGTCACTTCATCATCAGAGTCTGAGCCGGTATCCTTCTCCTCACGATATTTCTCTCGGACGGCTTGCCGCATCATCGCGGCCTTATTAGCTTTATCCGCTTTCAGGCAATTACATGTCGGCGTGTGAATCCGTCCGACCTCGCTGAAATAGCGCTCACATGTTGCTGTATTTGCAGCGATTGACAGTACCGCAATAACAAGATCCGGCAGGTTGGATTTGGGCTTCATATTTCTTGCGTAACTCCAATATCTTACGACGTCCTCGAACTCCTCAGGTCTCAACGGCCTCTTATCTCTTTTAAGGTAAAGTTCACCAGTGCACCACAGATCCATGTGATCACGAAGTGTTCCAACATCACGGTCAGGAAAAAAACGCTGAAAGTAAAATACTGCGAAGTCACAGGCTGCATCGATGGAAGATATATCGGTGTACGGCAGTGCCTTGGCTGTTCCTACGTGAAAAGGGTGAAGAAACACCGCCAGCATGTACAACGGCTGTTCGCAGGCTTTCCAACGGTCTTCCACGAGATTGACAAGTGCGTTTGCATAACGATCAGCAAAAAAAACATCGAAGATGTCGCGATAACACAAGACGACGTCCACCAAGGTATTCTCATCGCGTTGGAGGATATAGGACGCGTTGCAAAGCGGCCTGATTGTTTTTTCTGCCTCTTTGAGAGACGTCCAGAATGTTTTGAGACCAAACACTTTAACGGCGCTGGGGAGATCTTTATACGTGTGATACCGTATTTCGAATTGCTGCAGGGATGTCTTTTTTTTTACTCGGAGTAGCGAAGCAAAGCAGCCCTGGATGGAGTTCCAACGTGTATCACAAAGCGTGAGCAGAGCAAGTGGCTTCTGGCCTCGCAGTTTGTAGGTAGTAATCATAACCTCTTCAAATCGTGGGAGCCACTTTGATGATGACCGATTTAGAGCCTTGACGGCCGCAGACGCTTGTCCTGCGATATCTTGAAATTCATGGATTTTTAAGACAGCCTTCACTAAATTGTTGATATCATGAGCAAAACACTTGCCGAAGTGTATAGTCGGCCAGCGCCAAGCCAAGATGCGCCGTGCACGCGCACATTGACCAGCATCATCAGTGATTACGGCTCCAACATTCCATCCATCATTAATCATTTCAATGAGGAGCGCTTCCATTTGTCGCGCGAGAGCGACTCCATCGTGCTCGGAGCCGACCGGCTTTAGCCCCTTGATGACCAATTTTCCAAACAAAACGAGATGAACCCCCAGTAAGTGCAGTTTGGCGATATTTTGCCACACATCACTTAGAAAATTTATGCGCCCTCCGGTTTTCTTCTGAGTAGCGCGCAGCTCTTCATCGCTTTCCTCGGCGTACTCGTTGGCATATTCGTCCAGGATACGACCACCAATAGTCCGGCGACGAGGAATTGACCCCACACATAGAGGATTCAGGAAGTAAAAAAGGCGTAGCGTTGCAGGATGTTCGACGTATGAATCCGGTAAGGCCAACGATACCTGAAACTCCAGCAAAAACCTCTCAAATTGCCGCTACTGGGCAGGCGTATACGCTCGCCGATAAACATCTGCAGACGAGCTACTCGTGGGTAGACACGTATAGCGATCGGGGTCGACATTGTCTTCGTTTCGATATTCTCGGCCCTGCTCGCGGCGAGGTGTCGGGTTAGCTGACGCTGACGGATAGTTTGAATGTGAAGTATTTGCGTGCGGCGGCAGGGGAGGGCGCTCTTGTAGGCGAGGTGTTTCAGGACGGAAAATGCGGACTTGGCCGTGTCGGGAAAGCGTTGGTGGCGGTGACAAAGATGGTGGGGGCCCTCGCAATATGTTAGCAGGTTGATCTTCCTCCTCAACAATATTGTGTTCCCTCAGAAGGTGCCTCGTGAACTTTTCCTTCCGCCCGACAATCGCATCAGGCAAAGGTGACTCAGGCTCTCGACTTGACGGGCTTTGGAGCTGACGTGCCTGCGCTCGCGCTTGATGAGCACGCAGACAATGCTTGCAGCGGGTCCAATAGTGGATCGAGTTTGCCCTTCGAGCTCCTACCTTCACGAAATGCTTACGAGCAGCGCTTGGTGGCCGGCCCATGAGTGATCTGATTTAGCATAGAAGCGAATAACAGTTAATAGGGATAAAGTACAGCACTGAATGTATCCTTACGTTTAGATGGCTCTGTGGACTGCTGAAGAAGGAAGGTTCTCGTCGTTGGAGTCAATTTGGGAACTGAGGGCTTTGATCTAATTCTCCACGTCGAGCAGGAGCAAATAGTCGACGTGAAACTAGTCTAGTGACACTGTAGCTAGCTCCATCGCGGCGAGTGTTGACTCAACCTCAGCCTGAGGAATCATCAGCGGTCCTTGAGTGCTTCTATTGGCAGGCCTCTTAAAACTAGGCTTTGTGTTGCGAGAAAATACTGACTACCTAAACGAAGTTTTGACAGCCGCCTAGTTGAAACCGGAAAGTTCCATACAAACCACAAGTGTAAAAGCTAACCACCGCCTGCGTGAAGCCCCAAAGCTCTTTAAACAGCTCTGGGTGTTGTCATTGTTCTATAATTCTCTCATTTACATGTAAGTGGTTTCACAACCGCCCAGCGCCTGTTCATTGTTCCCTTCTTCTCTCATTTCACGATTTCCGCTATGGCTCCACAGAAGAAGAAAGGGAAAGCTCGTACTCCACTACTCAAGCCTCGTCCGCTGAAGCTTAAACAAGCCAAATTACCGCAGTCAGAGCCACGTCAGCGATATCTTACGTCGTACGAGACCGAACTTGGGCTCCAGCCAGTACCCACTATTAGTAACGAAGTTTTAGAAGCACAATGCAAATTTTGTACAGCCTTTGGAAGGGAAGAGAAGCCAGCTTCTTCGACCGGGCCTTTTGATGTCCTGCTAGCGAAGGCAACACGTAAGAAGCCTGCAACTAAAAAGGTTTTCCGGTCTTTGAAAGATATGACCAAGTTTGGTCAGCTGATTTTGCCTTACAAGAAAAGACTGAGAGTCCAATACGGAAGTGGGGTGATCAGCTGCATTTGGATGCAGGTCCGTAAGTTGCGTGAAACGTACGAGCTCAACCCGGTTTTCAAGGCTTATGTCGACAGGTCTTACACCAAAGGTGTAGTCGAAGCATGGCGTATTGTGAACGGTTCTGGTGAGTATTCACGTTTAGTTTCGTTTGCGCTGGGGCTGGCTTCGATTCCACCCGGTACCCATACCGTGGAAGGTGATTTCAGCTCACTTAAAGGTGTCAAAACTGCCCACCGAGGATCGCTGACCAACTATGCACTTGAAGGTCAGTTGCAGGCAAAGCAATACTTCGATCTAATTCCCCTCGCGAGCTCCATTGCAGCAGAAACTCTCATCACAAAGTGAACTTCGAAGATTCTAGGCTTTTCATACATTTCACCATCTATCTAATACTATCATCAACATTGAATACCACCCTAGTTCGTATAGTAAATAAGGCACGAAAAATCCTAGTTGAGCATCTGCTAGGTTTTTAGGTAGTACTGCCTAGTTTTGAGAGGCCTGTCTATTGGGGTTGCTGCGGTATGGCTAAGTAGACCCTGAATTCAGTTTTGGTACACTGTGCCACGCGATTAGACGCTCCAATTTTCCATAATAACGTTTGTTCGTCGTATATACACTCAGGGAGGCGTTTTAACGCGTTTTGTACTTTGAACGTTTATACAGTCCTTGTCAGCACTGATTGCAAAGCAATACTTTAAGTAAAACCACAACCAATCGCTATGGGTAAGAAGCAGGGAGGTGTGAACACCAAGGTTGAAGCGGTTAAGGCCAAAAAGGCCGCCGCTAAGGCTGGCAAGGACGCCGTCAAGGCTGCTGCGGACGCCGCTGCCGAGTCCGCGGAATGGGCTAAGGGATCGGACGCGCGCGCTGACAAGCGTCGCCAGGAGGAGGAGCGCAAGCGCGCCGAGCAGGAGGCTAAGAAGGCCGAAAAACAGAAGCTATTGGCGCTGGAGGAGCACGCGTTGGATGAGGATAAGCACGCCATCCGCAAACAGAAGAAGACGGTCAAAGAGGTGGCCAAGCCCTGGGAGGACGCACTTAAGCCCGCAGTCAAGAAGAACAATCGCGGGTCCAAGAAGCCCTCAGCCTTCGCGGCGCTTCAAAACAACGGAGGCGCCAGTGAAAAGCTCACGCAGGCTGAGATGGCGGCGCTTAGAGAAGCCGAGGAGGCTCGCACAGCCGGAAAACCCGGTAAGAAGGCCATTAAGTTCGAGAACAACTTCCAAGCCAATAGAAACAGGAACCAGGATGAGCCATCGGATGCGCGCAGTTTGGACGCGGCGCTCGATTTACTTAGTGTGGGCGACAAGGAATTGGAGAAGCATCCCGAACGCAGAGCGAAGGCCGCCTACAAGGCCTTTGAGGAAGTTATGATGCCTCAGGTCAAGGAGGACTTCCCGGGATTGAAGTTGTCGCAGTACAAGCAAAAGCTTAGCGAGATGGTAAGGCTGCGGCTATTATTTCTTTCGTGCATTGCTGACAGGTGTTTGTGATACTGTATCGCTATGATTTTTATAGTGGCGCCGTTCTCCGGACAACCCCCTGAACCAGGAGAGTTTACGCTAAAAAGCCTTAGGAGACCTAAACCAATCTTTTTCGCGGTCTAAAATTACAGTTGCCATGGATTGTCATCTGTACGTCTTCGAAGTATTAATGCCTCTTAGCTCAGAGTCTTAGAGCATAAGAGCTGTAAATGCGAAAACGTTTTTTTTGTTTTAGCATGCCTTAAACGGTCACATGTGAATAAAAAACTCCCATTTTTATTCAGTCCAGATGGTGGCAGCGCACTGGCGAAACAATTTCTGAGATTTGAGTGCAACTTGTGGTCTAAACTTAGATTGAGCCGAGGAGGCACGAGAAAAAAAAACCAACGCCAGCTCTGACGACTTCTAATTCGGGACTTCGCTCCATCGCGTCGAGGGCGACTACACACAAAGGCGGACTAGTGAGCGATCTTTCGTGTAGGTTCAGCGTCTGTTGCAGCAGTTTCTTCCATTTTGGAGCGAAAGTCTCGTGACGCCAGCCAGCCAGGCTCTCAGTTTAGTTCAGAGCCCTCCCAGCACGCAGGCGAGCGAACTGGTCTCGTTCACTACCAAATACAAACCCTCACAGCACCCAAAGCAGAGACCATGACGGACGCAGAAGGCGTACAGCAGGAACTACAGGACTACCTGCACAAGAAGGGCATTAACACGCTCTTCATCAACCTCGTGGAGTCGCTGCTACTGGCCAAACCGGAGAACCCGATTCTGCACATCATCCAGTACCTGCACACCAACTACCCGGAGGAAGCCACGCCGCGTCACAAGCCCGGCGCAAAGGATGTTAACCCTGCCTCACCACGCTCGCAATGTACGCGACGGTTTTGAGTGCTAACCCTGGCAGAGAGAGGAGGGTATCTAACCGAGGGGTCTCTTGTCTGTGTTCACTAACAGATCACTCAGACGACAGCGAGAGTGAGGACGAGGACGAGGGTGGAGACGCCGTCGGTGAGATCGCTGCCAGCGTGCCGCCACCCAAGATCATGGCCAAGGGACGACGCACTTCGGTGTCCGCTGAAACTATTGACCCATTGAGGTTAGTGACGGTAGTGGTCCCGTCCTGTCTGATGCTGGTTGCACTAACTTGACCCTCCTTGTTGTTCTGAATGTGACGTGACAGTGCTCGCCAATTCGAGCGTGTGGTGCATCCCAAGTCTGCAGAGGAGAGGGAAGGGATCGGTCGCATGGTAGCCGAGAATATCCTGTTCAAGTCGTTGGATGAGAAGCAGCACGATATCGTGCTCGACGCCATGTTCCCAAAGGAGTTCGAGCCCGGTGACATTATCATCAAGCAGGGAGACGACGGAGACAACTTTTACATCCTGGAGAGCGGCGTCTGCGAGGTCTACAAGGACGGTGTGCTTGTTCAAACGGTGTGTACCCATTTTGATGTAGTAATAGTATTTTTTGTCTTATACTGTGATGCTGACATTTTGCTTCACCTAATGCAGTGTACCGAGGCGATGTCGTTCGGTGAGTTGGCACTCATGTACAACGCTCCACGTGCTGCAACTGTGAAGGCTGTGCAACACTCGAAGGCATGGGCATTGGACCGACAGACGTTCAAGTTCATCATTATGGAGACGACATTGAAGAAGCGAGAGGCACACAAGGGTTTCATCGAACGTGTGCCACTGCTCGAGTCATTGAGCGAATACGAGCGTCTGACCGTCGCAGATGCTCTCAAGACCGAGACGTTTAGTGACGGCGAAGTCATTATCACACAGGGTGATGACGGTAACCTGTTTTACATTATTGAGGAAGGCGTGGCAGTGTGTACGAAGCAGCTGTCGCCAGCAGACCCGCCTGAGGAAATGGGCGAGCTCACGTCAGGCGCGTACTTTGGTGAGATCGCACTACTCACGACCCGACCGCGCCAGGCAACAGTGACTGCTAAAGGCAAGGTCAAGTGCCTCATATTGGACCGTAAGACGTTCAAGCGAGTTATGGGTCCGCTAGAAGACATCCTGAAGCGCAACATTGACAAGTACAACTCCGTCATCGCCAACAACATTTAAGCAGGAAAAAAGCAGGATAGCGCACAGGCGCACCAATACATTTATACACGCCTTCCAACCATTGTCACGATTTTCGAGGAGCAAGGGACGAAAGGATCAAGTAGCAGCGCGCTGCAGACATCAACCTGTACACTGTCATGTAACTCGTCAGGCGGGGGTGATGTTGATGCAGTTAGTGTGACAACTGGTAGTGTTCTCATATCGTCCTCTTGCCGACTACTTCCTCTGGTCGGAAATGATCACGCGAAACCGACAAAATGACCAATCGCTTCAGCTCTATTTATCCAATACGGCATCTGATTGGACCAAACGGAAGCCCTGCACCTCCTCTTTTTAAAGCCACCGGTTGTGCGTAGAACGGACTTCTATAGCCTCTGCAATTTCAGTTTTAGCTCTCAAGGTTTCAAGCCTCGCCTGGAGTGCGACCCGCCACGCCTGCGCTACGCTGTTTCTTCCTCTATAAACATGCCGAAGTCCAACCTTATCGACAACGAGTGCAAAAGCCGTCATTGACGAGCTTCTAAAGATCAGCAACAACAGAGAACTACCCCGTGAAGCGTTTGATGTTCTTATGAGCCGACTTCCGGACACCGTGAAGTTAATTGAAGCTGTACAGCTCTGCAATGACGGCTGGTGTCGTAGGGGTGAGTGACTTAACCGGCTTAAGAAGAACAGCGGCAGAAAGCGGAAGAATCGAGACGAAGTACGTGACACACTGAAGAGCATTCCTATCGGGGATAGAGCAGTTGAAAGACGTGTCAGTTAGTATGATAGGTTTTTTCAAATTTATATCGAGGATTGAACAGTTGAAAGACCTATCATACTAACTTCGCGTGATCATTTCCGACCAGAGGAAGTATGATTTACTACAGTAGCATCATATTCATTCATTTTTTTCTCTTATCTAACGTTACAACAACGGTCTTTTTAAGGACACATGCAAGGATAACGTTTGGAAACTGGACGACTTACGTATTGATTTCGTATCTGTCGTGTCTTGCTGCAACTTCGATGCACTATGGTCTACGTCGCTTACTCCTCCTGTTTCTCCTCCTTGCTGTTGTCCTTGCCCTCCTCTAGCATCTCCACAACCACGTTTCCGTTCGTGTAGACACAGATGTCAGCGGCAATCTTCATAGCCTTGCGACCGATCGTCTCAGCGTCCAAGTCCTGGTCAATCAGGGCGCGAGCGGCAGCTACAGTATCCACGACACAATGGTATTGGTTATCTGCTATTTAACAACAAAACCGGTAGCAAAACTGCACGTACCCAGAGCGTAAGTGCCTCCTGAGCCGATGCCAATGATGCCATCATGAGGCTCCAACACGTCTCCATTGCCAGTGAGCGTGTATGATTGATTAATGTCCGAAACGATCAGGATAGCCTCCAGACGACGGAGGTACTTGTCCGTTCGCCAGTCCTTGGCCAGCTCCACGCATGAGCGAGTGAGCTGACCGGGGTACTCGTCAAGCTTGGCCTCCAGGCGCTCCATGAGTGTGAAAGCATCAGCCGTGGAGCCAGCAAAGCCTGCCACGATGTGCTCGCCGATGCGGCGCACCTTCTTGGCGTTAGGCTTGACCACGGTGTGACCCAGCGATACTTGGCCGTCTCCGATCAGACACTAGTAGTAGAACAGCACAGATTAGGAACTGTATCACCTTCATTCTAGCAGGTATTTACAGCGTACCACTTTGCCGTTCTTTCGGACGCACAGGATCGTCGTGCCGTGCATCTAAATACCCATTACAATCAGCATAAGTGAGTTTTTGGTTGAATTAAAGCAGCATTTCGAGGCAAATGATACCGTGGGGGCGTCGGAGAAGCGCGCAACTTGAGCAGCAGCGAAGTTGACAGGCGCGGCAGCCAGTGACGTACTGCGAACGCTGGATGCGGCTCGGAACAGCGAGCGGGCAAGCATCTTACTCTCCTCGTGTCAAGTAAGGGCGAATGAGCAGAGCCTTTGACAATCAATGTTCGTGTTGCACGAATGTAGAAAACTTGATTTCAAAAAATGTTACTTTTACCGGTAAGTGAAAAAGCAGGATAAAATACAGGATACGACTTTTGGGATTGCATACCGAACACTTGATTACTGCGGTTTTATGAGTTCCTCGTACGCGACTAGCGGCCCGCCCTCTTCCGGCGGGGGTACTGCACCCACGTCATCTCCACTTCCCCCGTCTGTGCAGCCAACTCTCAAAGGTGTGTATCTCTCCTTTCGTCAGCTCCATGCCTCTACGATGGAGTATATCGTAACTTTCGTAATTGTCTCAATCTTCGCAGTGATGCGGCTGTACAAACCCAAGCTGTACGTGCAAGGTGCCAGCGGTGGCTCCATGCTACCTACATCCATGGACGATTCCACTGCCACGCAGCACGAGTTCGCACTCTCCAGTATGCTCATCTTACCCGACAGCTTCGGGTGCGTTGGTCTTCTGTCCGCGTCATTTTTTTTTCTTGACTGTAATATTTCACCCCAGAGAAATCTTCCTAGGCAACACATTCAGCAGCTACATCAGCGTCATCAACCCCTACACCTGCGAGTTACGAGATGTGGGACTCTCGGCCAATATTCAATGTGCGAACGACCGCGTGGAGCTGCACGATAACCGGTACGCCCGCACAGGCAAACTTCCTCCTCCTAATCCCGTGGCAATGCTACCTGCTGGCTCCAGTCTGGATATGGTAGTGGACTACCCGCTCAACCTAGTGGGGAATCACGTTCTACGAGTCGGTGTGGCCTACGTAGACCCCGTCACGGGCGAGAACAAGTCGCTCCGGAAATTCTACCGGTTTGCCGTGCAGAACCCACTGGTAATCACCTTCAAACAGAACTCGCCGGCGTCGCAGCAACACGGAGAGGCCATTGTGGAGGCGCAGATCCGTAATGTATCCAAGTTGCCACTTTTTGTGGACAGTATCAAGTTTCTACCGCTAGCGCCGTTCACATCGGAAGAAATGGTCGTAAATTCTGGTGGCAACAGAGGAGAGCGGCCGTCAATTAAGGAATTGTTGTCTCTAAACAACGGCCCACAGACACTTGTGTACCCCCAGGAAGAGCTCCAACGAGTGTTCCGAGTGTGGTATGATCCAGCGTCAGATCCATCATTATTGACGACTCAGGTATGTTATTTAAAAACACACTGCTTGACAAAAAGTGTGTGTTTCTGATATATCTTTTGCATGTACATTGTAGGGCTCCCAGAATCTGGGGCGACTTCATGTGGGCTGGAAAACGTCAATGGGTGAAGCAGGCTCCGTACAGAGTCAACCGGTGGTGCGGAAGGTTCCGGGGACTTCTGGAGGTGGGCACAGCGAGGTTCTAGTAGCAATGCAGGAACTTCCTACGGAGGTTGTGGTTGGACAGCCATTCTTGGCTGCTATATCTGTGACGAACAATACCACGCGGAGTCTGGCGCTGCAGCTACAGTTTCGTAAGGAATTGATGCGTGGAATTGTGTGCTCGTCCGCGTCACATCAGGTATGTTCGTGAGATTTTCTCTAAATTGTCTGGAAGCGTACCTAACAATTTTGATGTCGTCATGCCAGAACCTTGGCTTGTTGGAAGCGCAGACGGTGCAGACAGTGTGGATCGAGCTCCTTCCGATCGTTGGTGGGCTTCAGGTCGTGGGCGGCCCCGTGTGCGTTGACATCCAATCAGGGCAAGAGTTCACACAAACTGCTGCACTAGCACACGTATTGGTTGGGCCAGGTTCGCTCTGTAAGACTCTTAAATAGGTGAAAACGCCGTCTATCCAACGTTTAACTACTAGTTTTCACAGTCTAGTTCGTGGCTAATTCACATTACACAGCAGAGACTGGCTTTGTTCCGCTCCGGATACGACGCGAGACAAGTGAATTCGATCTCTCCGGCTAGAAACACATCTCCAGGGTTGATATCGACGGCATTGTCGTCTTCGAGACGCACAAACGTCCCCCACTTACTCCCGTTGTCGTACAGCCAGTACCGACTGTCGTGGTATTCAATGACGGCATGTGTACGCGAGACATACCGGTCGTTCAGCTCGATATCAGCGCCGCTGAGCAGTCCTCCGACAGATGCCACGTTACGGACCACGTGGATATCTCCGCGTTGTGCCCCCGCTAGCACGTACAAGACCATTGCGTTGGATATCTGTGCGTCATTCTGCGTCTCCTGCACTATCTGATCCAGAAGCTGTTTGTTGCGCTTCTTGCGTCTCCATCGATACACTGCAGTGGAATCTCCTTCACCGTCGGACCCGTCCAGCGTGTCGTAGTTATCGTCATCACCGCTGCCATCAGAATGCAACGCACTGGTCACTACCTGGGAGTCGTGTATTCGCCTTCCTGACTTATTTCGCTTCATTGGAGACGGCATCTGAGCGGCTAAAGGGGCTTCGGATCCAGCACTCGGGGTGCCTATTGTCATACCATCGATCAAGTGTACTAGATGGGCTGCAGCTATGAAGTAACATTCAACGGAAGAATACGCTTTGAGGCGGAAAGACAAGTCACCGAAGTCCAGTATCGACGGAGAAGAACTTGAGCCCATAGCCACTACTGGGTCTTGGAACCTCCACCATTCGATTGGCTCATCTTCTGCCTCGTCATGGACATCGTCGACGCCTTCTGCGTTTGTTTTCTTCAGCTTCCGACGTTGTTTTTCGTGTTTACTTCTCACGATCTGAGCATTCCCACGGTTGAGTACAAGAAGACCATCACGGATCTGAAACGTGTCTACAGCGAACGTAGCTGGTACGAACAGCTTCCCGTCTTCGAATAACGTCGACCCAGCAGGATAGACGACGACTTCGGCCTGGGCTGCCAGTATTTGCATCTCTCGGAGTAGAATCCCCTGTAGCCAAGGTACACTAGTGCACGCAGCACGGATGATCCTGTCTCGACGTCGATCGTGCTTTAAGTGAGCGCGTATTACCTCCATGTATAGCTCGAGATATCCGCAGACATCTTCTCTCGCCAGGGCTAGCAGCTCACACGCTGCAGTTGCTCTCGCCGTGTCGAGATACTCAAGACCGCCACCATGCGGCCTTAAAGTGCACGCTTCGAACGGGTCCTCCAAGCTCACTTCTCCGAAGAACCCTCCAGTTGTCACTTGCTGGATCAGAGTACCGGACGTGCTGGCGACATGGAGATCTATCTCCCCGCTTATCACGATGAAGACGACGTTCGCGGCGTCTCCTTTCTCGTAGACCATGTCACCTGAACTCAACGTCATCCGTTGGCCACAACGTGCAACATTCGCGATAGTTTTTTCGTCGTTCACGATCGGCTGCAGCCACGACATGGCACTCAAGAACAGAACGTGTTGTTGCTCTATCGCAGCTGAAGTTTTGGTAGCCGAGGAGTTCTTCACACAGATGACTTCCACTTCACATCCTCCACACCGGAAGACGCACCCTTCAGACAGTAGCAGAGGTTTGCTCGTGTGCTTGACTATCTCAGCTTCAGTGTCGTCTGCGTTGTCAGCTCCAACTTCGTCACGCCCAATGAGGAAGTAGGTGCCAGCGTTGAGTCCTGTGGGCTTAGACGTGATCATGCAGGTGCCACGCTCGAGTTGGACACTAAATTGTTCCGTCGACAACGACGCAGTGAAGACTTGAGCGTCGCAGTCTCTGCCCTTACCGAACGTGACAGGTCCGCCACTACTGCCGCCCCACCCGCTACTGCCACTGGATGCTCCAGAGCCAGAAGCAGAGTGCAATCGGAAACCTACAGGAACGAACAATCCTTTTGTTCGTGGCTTTCGTTTGGACAACCGTAAGACGTCCAAGCGCATGGCTGCCTCCTTCATATCTGGACGACGATCCGAGTCGAACGCTCTCGTCACAGTTGTTACGTACAGTGCGCATGTACCGAGTAACAGCCAGTCTCCGCGCGTAACTCGCACGGGTCTTTGCGTAAGCAAGACGCGTGTTTGTCTCTGTGGATCTCGTTCGAAAGAGACGTCCTGCAGTACGAACGATGCGCCGTCAAACGAGATTTTAGCATGAACAGCACTGATCTTGATGCCTTCGGACGGGAGAATACGGACGTCGCATGCAGTGGAGGACCCGATGAGGTATGTTGCTTCACCCGGTAGCGTTACTTCTCGAGGATTCACAGACTCTGCGCTTGTATTCGTGGGGTCGTGCTGGAAAATGACGAGGCGAATGGAGGAAGACCGACGCGGTTTTGTGTTAGACTCAGGTGGATCATGTTCACTTCCAACAAGTTGCTTGATCATATCGTCGTCGGCGTCTTCGACTTGGGATGGCTCGTGATAGTGAAGTTCCTTGACTTCTGGACGTAAGTAGCGACTTCCCAGGAACACAGTTCCATCGGACATGAGTGGAGGTGTGTCGTTAAATCGGACACTTTTCTTCGATCGCACTGGTAAAGTGTCCTTGTTGTCGCCGGATACTTCGTCTCCTGGAGTCACTTTTGAGAGACGTCTACCGTCGTCGTTCATGAGTTCATCCTCGATGTCGGCAGCGAGAAGACGGAGCTCCTCGACGGTGGACATGCGCTTTAATACTGGTCTAGACGTTCCATTGCCTATGCTTCTAGTGCTATTTGATCTCTCAAACTTGTCGGATAGTGACGTGGATTGCTCTGTTGCTATAGTCAGACTGGAACACGAGTTCGAGCGAGACTTGTCGCTTCGTAGTGAGGTTTGATCGGTTGTGGTCTGCAGGTCTACAACTCGAATAGAAGTAGTTGGACCGATCCGAAAGACATCCCCGCGACGCAGACGAAAGCCATCTCGTTGTGGGAAGTGACGGAATTGTGTACTTAAGCAAAGGAACGTGCCTGATGTGCTCTGTGCGTCGCGTACAAAGTAGTCGTCACCAGCTACGGATACTTGGGCATGTACAGCATCCATCGACTTTTCTCTCGTGGCTACAATCGTTCCTTCTCCAGGTTCTCGGCCGATAACTCCTGATCCTAAGAACCAGGATTTCTGCGACCTGGTCCGGCCACCGTTTGTTGAGCGAGGTAGCACGATACAAAGCTCTTCCTTCGCGCGCAGTCTCCGTCGTGGCTTCGTTGCTGTCTTTGCAATCAGCGTATCTGAAGTCAGCGTTGTTTTTTCTTGTTGTATCCCGGAAGATGTTTCTTCTTTGAAGGAATCACCCGACGATGTAAATCTGCGCGTAAAACTCCGTTGACTGCTCACGGAGCTTTGACTGATAGCAGATCTCTCGAGTTTAGCTCTGGTGTTACTTGACTTTTGTTTAGTAAAAAAATGTGGCCGCTCTGTTGGGTTGTTGAGGAAAACGATGTTGTCATTGGGGTCAGTTTCCACAACTGGAGAAGGTGATGCTGTCGATCGTTGCTCAGACACTCGAAATGAATGTAACGTAGCTGGAGTTACCGTGCGCCTTTGTCTCCAGAGAAGTTGCAGACGTGTAGGTGACCTGACAGGCACATTTCCAATCCCTTCTTCAGATGCAGCACCTGCATCTGAGGACGTTGCTCTACTCGATCTGTAATTTGTTATCAGGGTATTTCGTAGCGTTCTGCGTGGTTGAGAGGGCATCGTATCGACTTTAATTACACGGCAACCCGCCACGATGTTGTAGCTGTTCTCCTATAGAGCAGAATCAGGTCGTGAAACGCTATCAATAGTGCTGGATGTCTTTTCTTAATCATCGACCAGAATACTTTTTGTCGTTCCTTGGTTTTATGACCCATTCATGCTATGTGAGCTCCATTGTATTTATTATGCAGTTTACATTGCTACTGTTTGGTAGAACCAACAGCCGTTCTTGTGACTCGGTGTGATAAGAAGAAATCTTTATTTGCAGTGCTCGTTCTTCCTAGTCCAAAGATAGATGAGCATGGTGTGGCCTAAATCGCTCTCTAATTACTGCTGGCACGACTGGTCGATCACCTTGTGAATCAACCAGTGCAATCGTGAGAAGACTGTTGACTCATGCCGGCCGACGCCAAGGGTGATAACGTATTACGTGAGATTGTCTACACGCTGGTACCCGCCCAGCCGCTTCCTGTAGTTGACTTGTCCAAGTCTTTTCGAGGTCGACTATTGCCGGCGAAGGTTCACACTTTCATCCGCCGCAAGTACTACAAGCACTACCGACCTGTCTTGGTGTGCGCTGTATTATCATATTGTTTGAATGTACTAGTTCCACTCGTCGAAGCACGAACCGGGCGCATGACTGCTGTATTGGCGGCTCTTCTGTGGATCCCGATAGGATTGGGAAGTATCACAACGTTGAGATACGATATCGTGCGTCTGGTGTTCCGAACTTTCGATTTCTGGTTTTTCTCCGCAATCACGACTACAATTACCGTCACAATGTCGATGTATTTTGGAGATTTACGCTCCGTACGGATGTTAATCGATTGGATTGGATACCACCACGTCGTTTTTGTTGATGCACATGTGCTGGGTCTCCGAAGTCTCACTTACATCCTGATCGCCACGATATTATCGGTTTGCGTCGTGCTTATCTGTATTTTGCTCGGGAAAGTAGATGGAGGTTCCACGTTTACGATTGTGAAGTACGAAATTCAGCAAAGAACTTTTGAATTGTCTGGTTTGGATGTGATCGGGAATGGCATGGTGTCACTAGGATTTCTTGTCGCCAAGATCGTTTTTCGAAGGCGTAAAGTACTTCGAGTGAAGAGAAGAAGGTCTTCGGGGATGGTAGAGTGTGTTATTTATCGATGTAGGCTCAAATTTGAGCGGAGAGGCGGGCCTTCCATAGCGTTGGCGTGGCCAAGTGAAGATTCGAGATGTCAGTCAAAAGAATCGTCACTTCGTGGTCCTGACGAGATCCAGAACTTGATGTTTGTCAGGTTCCCACTGACGATTCAGGCGAAGAACACGCTACTACCGTGCTGCATTCCACAACAAGTATCTTTTCCTAATTGGCTTCTAGCAATATTGTACGCAATTGGAGCAGTAGGGCTCATACTCTCGCATATCTCCGGGTCCGAACTCTTCGCAACACAAGAAAAGCACAAGTGTCTAGTACCATTTATTGCGCTACTGTGCACCGCCACATTTACTGGTCTCTTTGTCGTCTTCTACCAACGCCAATTGCTAAAACTTCTTTTTACCTCGTTCGACTTCGCGTTTTACTCGTTTCAAATCACCGGTACAGATATCGGTGCTTGTATCCTGTACAACTGGAATACTTCGCGCTGTCTTATGATACTATCGTGGTGGCTATGGGCTCAGTGGGCGTTCACACTAGACGCATTGACCCCGACCACACGAAATATGCTCAAGTTCCAGGTTCGCTTCGCCGCGCCCGTGTTGTGTCTTCTCCTCTTCGATCATCTCCGTATAATATATCAAATTTTTCGAACTGGAGATACCGAACTACGAGACTCAGTCATGATGGAAGGGACCATCTGGGATCATCATTTGGTGCTTCGTGTGGTACCGTTTTACATGAGTCGATCTTTGACGCTCTCGATTTGGTGTGTGCGGTTGAATTCACGGCTGGCCTCAGCCTGCGACGGTAATGTATCGATTCTTCGAGGTACAGTCTCGTACGATAACATTTTCTCGAGAGGAAGACAGAGAAGCTCACATATGTCACAAATCGTCGAAGTCAAGACATTGGCATCCGCTTTATCTCGACGCACTAGAGTGTCACCGGCTACGTCGTTCTGCCAAGAAAAGCCAAAATGAATGCAAATATCAAATATAGCTTCAAGCAAGATTTTATTTGCTACTTTTAAATAGTGTAGGAGTAGAAAATGCTCGTGGGATCCAGAGCCCTCGCTGTCCTCATATATGCTCTTGAACGGCTATAGATTTATCCAGATCCGTCCGAGGAGAGCTTCTTCCAGCGACAGTTCACAAAGCTAATCATCGTTCTCTCTTCGAGTATCACCGCTCATTATTACTGGCGAATATGGTCGGGATGGTGATGAACACCGTTGTTATAGGAGTCGGCTCTCGATCCGGACAAATTCTGGCAGTAATTGCCTTACGATATGGCTTTCCATGGGTCTCAGTGCTTCGAGTACGCTCAGATATGACATTGCACGCCTCGTTATGAAGACGTTCGACTTCTGGTTCTTCTCGTGTTCCACAACACTCCCAGTCTTAGTTACTTCTGGGATCTGCGTGTCTGCAGAATGATGATCGACTGGATCGGTATCCAGAATATCGTGTTTATTGACGCCCAAGTGCGAGGAATTCAACCTTTTATTATCGTCACTATCCTCGGTATTCCACCACTATTTTTTTTATGTTACTGTGGATCATGTTAGGGCGTCTAGACGGTTGTGTTAGCTTCTCGGTGCTTACTCACAGCAACAACCACGCGCGTTTCAGTCTCTTCGGAGTGGATATCATTGGGACCGGAATGATTACCTTCTCACTCTTAATCAATAAAATCGTCGTTAGGAAGCGTCAGACACTACAAATGAGGCAGAAATCGTCGATAATTGATGGAGCTTTTTGGTGTGGGTTATTGGACCTGCTCGAAATTGAGTCTGTATCGATAGATTACACACTCAACACGAAGAAAACACGCTGTCGCTGCGTCCCACTCATCTCAAATAGTTCATGAGCCGAGCATGATCCAATGATCCAACACATGATGTTGATTAAATATCCGGACACATTCGACTCAACCCACGTTATACTGCCTCTGTAGTAATTACGGGAAGTAGTCTGGTGCAGTTGTACGGTATTGATATCATTGCTATCGTCTTGTCCTTTTCTACTCTTGTCTGTGATTTTTCGTACCACCCACGCTAGTGTTGTCTTCACACAAGCATGGGGTGCTTTATTCTGTACCGTTATCTTCGTGATGCTAATCGTTGCTACTAGCGAGAGCTGCTCAAGCTTCTCGTTCGACTTTTTCTACTTCGTTTTCCAAGCTACCACAGCCACATTGTATGTCCGTGTACTTTATGAGTGGGAACGTTCACGGTATCTCATGTTGCTCACATGGTGGCTATGGAGCTTGTGGGCGTTCACTTTGGACGCTCTCACTCCTGCTATGAGAGAGAAGCTGCGCTTTCGACCAAGAATGGCAGCTTCTGTTGTTGCTCTGTGTCTTCTAGGACACATTATTATCATTGGCCATTTCTTCTTTGTGGAAGACGATAAATTACACGACGCAGTTCTCGTTCAAGGAATCATCTGGGATCACCACCTCATCGTCCGTGTCATGCCCTCCTACTCCAGTCGAATCGTGACGCTATCGCTGTGGTCTCCTCGTCTGGTCTGGAGACTTGGAACTGCGTCAATGTCCGATGTTTCCATTCGTGGCTGAGTTTGCTACGACAAATACTTCGCACAGATGACGTTCGCGCACGGTCAACCAAAGCTGCTCTTTCGAATTCCGGAGCCCGAATTGGCCCAAAGTAACAACATTTCGACCATAAGAGACATTGACCGAGGCCATGTATGTAGCTTAGCCACTTCACATGTCAGTCCAACCAAATATACAACACTTTCGTTCACGCATGACTACACCTTTAGATGTTACTTCGGTTACTTCACTCCGTTTTGGTTTACACTACCGCCAGTTAGGATTGGCAAAGGTGTAGAATTGCGGCAGCTGGTGCTATCGCTCGATATTTCTTATACGTCTTCCAGCCAGCAAACCCATTGCCTGTTATCGATCTGTCCAAGTCTCAAAGAGGGAACCTCCTTCCGACAAAAATTCACGAGATTGGTCTCAGCAAAAATCATCCGGCTTTAATGGTAGCAAATACTTCTGCTTTCGTCTTGATCAGCTTCGTGGCAGTAGTGAAGGCGCATACTGGCCAGATTCTATCTCTGATTAGTTTTTTTTTTATCTCTGGATGCCACTCGGGTAGGGGAGCTTTCAACACTGCTGCTTATAGGGACTTTCGACTTTTAGTTCTCCCCCGTTAGCACAAGCAGGATGGCTGTATTGGTTTCGCGCACATCAGCGATCTGCGGGTCCTGAGAATGGAGTATCGACTGATTACCACGTCGTTTGCATCGATGCTCACGTCCGAGGTGACGGTCAATTCGCGCTGATGACGATCGTCGAAGTTCCACCAGTTCTCGTCTGGGTCATGTGGATGGATGCACAAGCGTCTCCATCTTAGAATTCTCCAGCGTGCATCACAATTTCCAGCTCTCTGGCGTCGATATTATCGGGAATGGGTTGTCGACGCTAGCTCTGTTCATCACTAAGATCGCAGTGAGGAAGTGACGTGCATTAAAGATAAACCAAAGATCATCGTCGACTCCATCAAGTAGTAGTTCGTGTCGTGACGTATGACGAGTCGATGGCATTGTTGTTTACAGTCCAGTACGTCTCCGTTTGTTGGGAAATTTCCACTCCTTCCAGTCCGAAGTCTGGGATCCTATTCCGTCCTTTAGCTGCTCCCGAATACGAAAAGCGCGCTTGGATTCATCCACCACGACTTCAATTGAGCGAGCACGCTTCTTAGCATCTTCTGAATGGATAACTTGATAAACTTCTCGAGGTACGGACACTTTAACATGACGCAACAAAGGCACAAGTTCCCTAAAAAGGGAGCTGTCGTCCTGATTCACGAGTGTAAAAGCCTTCCCCGATACGTCATCCGTACGTCCGGTACGTCCAATGAGATGAACGTAGTCTGCAATCTTCTTGGGGAAGTCATAGACGACCACGTTCTCTACGTTTAGTAAATTCATCCCACGACTCAGCACGTTCGTGGACACGAGAACGGGGATCTCCAAGTTCACGAACGATTCAAGCAGCTTGAGTCGTTCTTGCTGCGTTTTATCCGCGTGAATGGCGGCTGCGCAGACTCCACAGCGTTTTTCCACGGCTTCGGCCAGCATCGTAGCGCCAATTCTCGAGCCAACAAAGACAAGCTATAACACCAGCAAGAATCACGGCATTAGCATACTCGCAGCTTCTCCAGAGCCCACCACTACTGCACGCACCGTTGATTCTTCGCCTTTCCCCTTCAAAAACTCGAATAATTGGCTCTTTTTCGCTTTATTCTCCGCCCACCGAACGTCGTGGCTCACACTTGGATTCAGCGAATAGCGCGGTGTTCGGTTGGATCCGCTATCGTCTATACGAACATCTATACGCGTATAAGAGCGGTCGCTTGGACGCTTCAGAATCTGCCGAACCAGAGCTTCAACCTCATCCGAAACGGTAGCGCTGAAGAAGAGGAATTGGGTATCTTTTCCAGCTAATAGAGCCACCATTTGAGAAATCTGCGGTCGAAAACCCACGTCCAGCATGATGTCGACTTCGTCGATCACGCACAAGCGAACAGCAGGCAAGATGGCGTCGCCTCCGCTGTAGTTCGTAAAGATATCGAGAAAACGACCCGGTGTAGCCACAATCAGTTGGACGCCACTTTGAAGCCGATAGCGCTGCGTCGGAACGGGAAAACCGCCCACCAAGAGCGCAGTCTTCATATCTGCTATACCCCGCATCAACATCTTGGCCACAGTTTCAATCTGGATCGCCAGCTCTCGAACAGGAGCCAAGACCAACACCAGAACCTCCTCCTTCTCGTCTCTGGCGTGTAAGATCTGTGCGATTGCTGGGATCAAATACGACGCCGTCTTACCTGTTCCTGTCGGGGCGCTCACCAATATCTGGTAAACAGTTAGCTGTCAGCATATCAGTTATAATGCTTCATTTTACGGTACTTACATTGTGTCCCTCTAGCACGCAAGGAATCGTTTGCATCTGCACGGGTGTCGGTCTCTCGAATCCATTGGCATTGAGGTTAGCTAGCAATAATTGAGGCAATTGCACGCCTTCCTGCGGTTGCGCGAAGTCCACCAATGGAGTTGGCCATGACTGGGCGCTTTTCACCGTCTCAGGGGCAGATCCAGCGGTGATTTTGATCCCTAATTTACGTCGAAGCTCTTCAGATCGCTGGGCTTGTTGTCTATCCTGTTGGAGCTTCGTCTCGTGTCTGGATATACAGAGATCGCGGCATTCGAGACTGCAGACGTCTTCATCTGTGGCATCACACACGTATTCGCCGTATTTACCGCAGACCTGCACGTGCAATGCTTTAGTTACTAAATAAAATGTATTACATATGACTGTATGCTCTTCTTACCGCGCACAAAGGCTCGCCAGGTTGCGGTTGACGCTGGGCAGCGCTATGCGGAACAATGGATGAAGTGTCCGCCATTTTGACCAACCAAAGAGGCTGAGAATTGAAGGTACACCACTGCGCCACTTAGTACAGTTACTTAACCATCGCTCAAGGAATCACACATGTACGAATGTCCTCGTTGTCTCGAGAAAGGGGCTATTAATAATCTCCGACAATCGGTTCGATTGATAGGGAAGGTATAAACATCTACGAAGACTCCGTTTCGTGTTTTTAGTTTTTTATTGATGACGTGGGAGCGTGTGCTAAATGAAGAGCCAATTGATTGTCAACCAAAGAAGATGAGCCTGGTATTTCAGCTTACCCCCCTGCTCGTGCTTTTGTCCCTTGACATTCTCTCTTTTCACCTCGGTACAGTCGCTTACTCCAGCGCCTTCTTGGCCTCGCGAGCCTTGCGGCGGCATTCGCGGTCAAGCAGGTCGCAGTTCGACTCAGGCCACGGGAAGGGCTTGGTGCGCATCTTTAGGTACGGGTAAGCGGGAGTCTTCTCCTCGTGGTGCTCGTGGCTTAGGTGGTCACCGATAGCGTACACCGTGTACACTCCGACCAGGCCGATCATGCCCTTGGAGATTGTGCGCCATCGGTACATCTGCTCCTGGGCCTCGTGCTCCGTAGCGCTCGACATGTTGCGGGCACCAGCACGGAGCGACTGGGTCATAAGACGTGATCCCTTGTTAAGAAGCGACTGCATCAGCGTAGAGAGAGGGTGTTAGTGGCCTGCATGCAGCGATTTAAACGACCCGTGCCTCGCTTCCGGCGGTGCAGTCCTCACCATTGTAGAGCGACGTGCTGCTTGCTAAGCGATACAAGAACTGAGAGGCGGAGGGGGAGCTCAACGAGCGGCTACGATTGTAATACTGCATAACAACTTTTTTATGCATTAAATGAATTCATTGGTCGAAAAGCCAGTGTTACTTCAGAGCTCACTTCAACTTGCTTGATCAATGATCAGATACCCAACCTCTTCAATGAAGGGCCCCGCTGGTTCGATTCGAGCTCAGAGGGCATATCTCCTAGGGGGTCAATGGGCCCGGTTAGGATCCGACCGTCGCGCGACTGAGATGAGGGCAAAAACAGCGTCAATATCGTCAACACCAAAGAAATAATACTGTGAGCGTTTGAGTTACCTTGATTGCGGGACTTTGTCGACGCGCATGGGGCGGATACATCTGCGCTCTTATGTAGGCAGATCCAGGGCGCGAGAAGGACGAGATCTACATGTAGCAATAAGGCTTAGGTCCCGTGTGTAGCCACACTTAGGTGCGCACAGGGCTTACACTCTCGTGTTTGTCGCTCAGCTGGACCTCCTCAGGTTGCTCCTGGATTTTGCGAATGATTCCTTTCGCGACAAGGTCCGACTTGAGACTCTTCGTGTGGCCTTGCGCTGAGCAGAGAGAATAAATATCAAAGAGGCATTATATAAACAAATATATGGGCTGATGTACCGGCGAAGAAGGGCCAAATGGCCTCCGAGATGCTGGCGTAGTCCATTGCTCTTCGTCCTTCCACGTCGACCATTTTCGGGTCAGCTTTGTGGGCCAAGAGAATACGTACAACTTTTCCGTGCTCTTGAAAAGATGCCGCATGTAGAGCTGTCCACCCCGTGCCTTACCGCCAGGTAGTGTACGTCAGCTAATCTACCCAAAAAAAAGACCACATGTAGTAGTAATAAAACAAGCATACCTTCGTTTCTAGCAGATACGTCGGCGCCTTTGTCGAGTAAAAAGGCGACCATGGCATCATTTCCCCAGAGAGCAGCAGCACATAGTGGAGTCGTTCCATCTAGCAGTTAGCAGTAGCCATCAGTGACTTTGTTTTATTTCACAAAGCACAATTAGAGGCCAACCTTTCCCTGGGGTATCGATTTGCATGCCGTTGTCAAGTAAGAAATCAACCTAGTGGGTTGTCACACAACCTCGGTTACGCTTACTACAGACAAACGTCGACACTGCGAGCGTACCATTCCACGAGAGCCGTTGGCTGCTGCCTCTGCAAGGTCAATGTGCGAGCGAATCACTCCTTCTTGTGCCCGCTGGTTGTCAACGTGTGCCATAGTTCGTATCTTTTCTTCCAAGAGAACTTCTTAAGCAATGACGAAGTCGAAACGGATTGTGACGCTTCACAACAATGCAAAAGCACAAAATTGTTGAAAAGCAATGATAGATATTCGGCATGTTTTGTTACGATGTGGTTAAATTCTCCAGACATTTCGCGATCGATACACGATAAACGTTCGTGCCATGCATCGTCGTCTTGCGTCGTGATGAGTGATGTAGATGCCGCTCAACGAAACTCGGGTCAACAATCAAGTTTCCCGAAACGTCAAGTGAAATTTCAGTCCCCACATGCTGATACAGTCCCCACTGGTAACAATAAAACAAAAACACAAGAAATACGTAAGTAAAAGACTTCATCGACGAAGCAACAACAACAACGTAGACGCACAAATCTCGGCCAACCCGGTACGATGTCGCCGTCCATGACAACTCGGTAGCTTGTGGGGACACAGCTGTCGTAGTGCTGACGGAAGCTCGGGTTGCCCACGCGAGGTCCGCCGAAGTTGTACATGTTGACTTTGATGCTGAAATTTACAGCAAGGTCGTACGCCGCTATAACCGCGAGAGCGCCGCCCATACTGTGGCCTGTGATATACACCGAAATTCCAGGATTCTCGTCTAGAATGAGTCGCGTCACCTCCTTCAGTTCGTCTTGGATTGACTCGTACGCCAACCAGAATCCTACACGACAGCACAGAACTTAGACAACAGCTACATTTATTACACGCATCAAGGTCAACTTACCCCGATGTACTCGTGGCAACGCCATGTTCAACAAAGGGATCTTCGCAGCGACATCCTTGACTTTTTCAAGACACGATTTCCTCCAACGCAGCCCTCGAGATTTTATCCACAGCACCGTCTGGTCCGCTCGAAGGTTGCTCTTCCAGTTGGCTTTACTGGTTGTGCCTCGGAAGGATATGACTAATCGTCGATGATCTTCTTGGCTCCAAGCGACGACGACGTGTGTATCCGTGAGGTTACTTCGTAGATGAGTGATCAGCTCAAAGCCGTATCTCTCCAGTGCGAGTTCACCGTACCCAGACGACGACGGACACCCAGGAGGATCGAAGTAAGCTTGATACGCCAACTCCAGCAGCCAACCAGCCGTCTCCACGCAAAACAAATTCGAATCCGGTGTAAGGAAGCCGTACGAGTCCACGCGCGGCTTCTCTTCGACATGGAACGCAGTGGAGGTTAGAAGTCCCGTACTGTCTCCCGCAAGTGGAGGCAGATGCACGAACATGACCAAGTAGACATACACCGACAAGAACAGGAACTTCCCCAGTGATGGATGACCCGTGTGCATCTTAGCGAAAGTATGGACTGAGTCTTGGATGAACGCATCGTAGCCGACGAAGTACCACGATTGAGTCAGGTGGAAGATCAGGAGAGCTGACAGCAACAAGGTGTAGACGAGAATAAGCAGCGTCTCCAGTACGAGGAATCGATACGACAGCTGCTTGAAGCGCGTTGCCATGTACGGTAATGCCTTCAGATAGCGACCCGATCTTGCTCCAACTGTCAAGATCCACGCGAGCCAAAACAGCACTAAACTCGTCCGAATGAAGCCAAGAAGCGCATACAGCTCTTTGAGGTGGAAATCATGAGTCGATGATGCTTCTTCCGCTCGGAAAAATAACTTTGGCATCCGTAGCACAGTCATATACGTGTCCACCGCGAAAAGCACCAAGCCAAAGAGAACTTTCGTGCCAAACGAACATCGTCGAGAAGAGAAATCTCCACTGTGCTGGTCCATCAGACTCAGCCAAAACACGTAGAAGAATGCCTCTGCAAATGATTGGCACGTGATGGATACGAATCGTGTACGCATGCTCACAGTGGTGTACAGCTCAGATACTGCGTACACGGGGTTCTGCCAGAGTACGAGCGCGACACCGACGCCCAGCAACCATTTTTGCACTGTAAGAACTTGACTCCACCCACCGTGGAAATTTAACACTGAAATGAACCAACAAGGAAGCGCCAAGATGGATACAAGCACCAACACCCCACGAACAACGACTTCGCCCACATGAATAGCTGGTTTCCTACGGATAAAACGCGGTGACAAGAGCAATTAATACACGACCAACAACAAAGAATACAATGGTATGCGTACGTGTATGCAAACTCGTAGACCACGTTCTTGCCAAAGACATTCGGATAGAGTCCCCTGAAGGTCACGACAGCGAAGTATGCGTCGTATCCACTGCCACCCTGAAACAACCAATATTCGTCGTAAGTACGATAAAGCGAGAAGCCACTGCTTTGCGCTTACCAGTCGGTCCACGTCTTGCGTAATCTCCATGATCCTCACAATTTCACATGGACCTGCTGATCGACAGCTGACCCAAATACTCTGATTGCGTTCGTCTACAACAAGGTCCTTCGTGGCTGGTGTCACGTCGTGGTCAATGCCGTACAGTCTGGCATCATAGGTCAGCACGTATCCTGCGTCTTGCTCCACCTCTTCGTCCTCAACCTCGGAGATACTCGTCGCTTGATTCGCTAAACTATTTTTCACTCCTCGGTTCATCGACCATGCAGCCCCCACCCGCTGTAACTCTTGGAACGTATTGCTATTCTCTAGCGACGACAGCGTTTCTGACAACGTTGAAGTGTTCACCTGCTCCCGAACGTCAAGCTTGATCTCGATAGATCCGGTATACCGTGAGACGTTGGTCACATAGGCAGCCCATTGAGCGATATTCCTCGTCTTGTCCACCTGAATACAGGGCTCTCTCCTCATTTCGTCCTTGCATACTGCTCCTGACAACTCGATCGTCTAAAGTTGAAGTGCACAGAATCAGATAATCTTCGAGACTAATTTCTGATTCTATAAGATTCACCGCACCGTTTCCAGGTATCCTTTGCTCTGTAAATAGGGCAGTGTCATCGCCAATAAGAACGCCAGGTACGTCATCCATAGCACTGCTGTAGCAGCTCGTGATGACAGCGTTTCCAGGCGAATTTGTGGCTCGAATACATGTCTCTGTTTCTGATTCTCAAGTAAGCTGGTGGCAGTAGTCTCTACTCCTAATAGAGGCGCCGTCGAAGATGCTGTAGGCATCCTCGAGTGCATCTCGTACGAGTCGCGGAATAGCTCCGAAGACGCATAACCAGTGGACTGGAACAGTAGCGGGCGATACACGCGTTCTTCCTCCGCATCTTCCTCGCCCAGTGCCGCGCCGCCCTGCCGGTCAAGCGGCATCTTGAATCTGATTCCAGAAAAGTGATTTCACCTTATTTTGGCCAATAAGAAATAGTTCAGTTATCGAATTTCGTGTGAAAATCTCAAGTTGAAGTTGTCTTTTTAACTCTACAGGAAGTTGCCCCACTGTTCATCCGAAGCTGGGGTGGTCTCGGGGGCTCTCATTTGCTCTGGTTGGCTGCGCGCGAAGGAAGACATGCTGCGGTCCGTGGGTACGCTCACGTCTTTGTGGAAGCTCGTGGTGGATCGCACGTCCGGCGTGAAGGTTGAGGCGGCGCTGCTCATTGGCCGATCTATCGGTTGCATGGGAGCAGGTACAGGAGTGGAGAATGCGTCGTCGAATGGCGATGGGGCTGTTGGCAATGGTGCTGCAGTATTGGCTGCGTTGCTGAGTGGTGTGGACGTGTGGACAGGCTCGCGTTGTGGTACTGGATCGTTGCAGAGACGCACGTGATCTCCGCTAAAGAGACGAGTCGTGTCTCTCGGCCATTTTTTGAACTCTCGGATGTTTTCACTGGTTGACCGAACTTCCAGAACACCCGACCAACTAGAATCGGACTCGAGGGTCATTGTCAATACAGCGGTGATGTATGATCCCCATCGTGTCTGAGTGACCATAGCAATCTGAAAAGTACATACAGAGAGTCAGTGTGAACACGATAGAAATCAATACAGCGGTCAACGTACGTGAAAGTGCATCGGCAGGTCGAGTAGCAATTCGGAAACAACAGCCAGCTTTGCATTCATGACGTGGAGTGCGTGCTGGCAAGCTCCGAGTTTCTGTGCTTTTGATTCGGGAGCTTTGACTCGCCACAAGACACCCGAGTTAGCGCTACAGTGCAGTGGGCATGCAGTTAACGATGATGAACAACTTAACAAGTAGGAATCACGCCATTATACCTTTGCCAGCAGTGCCGGAAGAATGAACCAGTCGCAATTTGAGGCTGCGGAAGTCGCAGTAACGTGTCGAAATGCAGCACGTATCGGTCACTGAATGCCAGATAGATTGGCGTGGGAGATGTCTCCTCAGCAGGAATGTCCCCCATCGTGTCTCCGTCTTGGCTAGGATCTTGGACTAGCACTGCTTGCAGCAGGAGCGTAACTTGTGTGAACTTACATACTCGGAACTTCTTCTGAGCTTTAATCACACCAAATGGCGGTAAGCTCGTGCAGCCTCCACTTGTACCAACACTGACGGTCTCTCCAGAACGTAACATACGTAACTTTAAATCTTTCGATGTATCCACGCATTGAACAACCCCGACACCCCCAAGCGGGCGGAATTGGATTTCCAGATCGCTCAAAGCCCAAGTAGTGAGATTGCAGCAACTGACATCCAGTGTAACCACATCTTCCTTCTTAGACAGGAAGTGGTGGTGAGATATCCGGATGGAGACGGGGTCAGAACTACCGGAAACAGTGATCGGCTCTCGATATTCTTCATCGTTAGGACGGTCCATGTCTTCAACGTGTTTCCGTGGTAGGAAAATGTCTCGAGGGTCGAATATTTCTTTCGAAAAGTGAGTTTCCGGTGCTGATGCTAAATTTGTTGGCGGTGTCGAAAGCTGTGCCATTACATCTTCAATCCTACACAACACAGAGACATACAACGTATTGAGTAAACCAAGACTGCATCAGAGTACCAGCTTAACGCTTAAACGTACACACGGTACTGCTGGGATGTGATCGCGGGGGGACTTCCCGCTGCTGATAACGTTGCGATCATTTTCTCGCACAGTTGGAGAAATTGTGGCTGCGTTTGTGGCTGAAGCTGAGCTAGTAGTGTAATGCAGTCGCCAATGACCATCAGTGCGTCGACGTTGTTAGCATCGCCTGCGCGCTCCCGACTTCCAGGTATTTCCTCGACACCGGCACCAAGTAAACCATCGTCGAAAGTGGCTCCTTCCATCTCGTCGTCGTCATTCCAGATAGCAGTGAACAACCGGCCAGTCTCGCACTGGAGCTCTCGCACTAGAGCGTCGAAAGGTACGTGAGTAGAGTAATTACGATGGAGACGAACGCCAATCCAAAGTATTTGAAGACGGGCACATTGAGACGCGATCTGGGCCATGGTAGGGAGCAGTTCTTGCTGGAAAAAGTCTAAAGACTCACGAAGTGCAAGCTCGGGACACGCCAGCATATCCTGGAAATGGGAGGTTAGTAATCCTGTGTAGTACACGATGTTCTCGCTCATCTCGCAAGAGCGAAGATACGCCTTTGGCGAGGTAGTAGCTGAGCCACCTAATTTCAGTAGCAAGAGCCCTCGAAACACTCTCAAAGCAATAAGCTGCGATATTTGATGCTCCACATTACGTCGCGGTGGTGACGACAGCTCGATCGTATTGGAAAGAGCTTGAAACAGTGCTCGAAACACTTCGGAGCCATTCGTTCGTGGTGATAGCCGTGAGAACCCTCTGGGTTGTCTGAAGAATGCCATTGTGCACAATCCTTGGAGCAGTTGAAAGTCTCGATTGACGACAACATGCTCGACGATCGTGTCCATGAGCGTCTGCACGAGATCACGTCGGTCTTTGTCATGATCCAAAAGGTAAATCGCTTCAGTTGTACGCACGAAGAGCGACTGGCAGTTGACGCCAGATAGCCAGGCAAAGGTTTTCACCAACATCCCACAGAGCTCAAGCTTGAGCTCGGAACTAGAGACACCGTTATTGTTGCTTCGGTTGGCAAGATAGCACTGTGCGATCAAGTGGTTGGCCAGTTGAGCGGCCCACCGCATGCGAGTGAACGTCTGTAAGGGGTGCGCCAACAGAATGAAGATAGCTCGACACATATTCGTAGCCTGAGCCAGCGACACGCGTCTGGATACGGTAGGAAATGCCCAGGATTCGAGCAGACCACGCACGAGTTCATCCACCCGAACAGGCTCAGTGGAAGCATGAGGCGCGTCGTCGTCATCTCCGTCTTCGATGTTGTTATCTTCGGTATCAATTTCCATGTACGGCACACTCACACTGGGACATCTCGCCCCACTCCGTTCCATCATCGTGTAAAGTAGCATCGAAATCCACAGCATCGCGTCTGGCTGCTGCTTCATGGGTAGACTACGTGCTGTAGCTATCAGCGCTCGAATGCGTGGGAAGGCTTGCTTGTAGACCACGGAAGTGACATCATCGATAGGTGCTTGGACGCGGAGAGATTCCTGAATACTCGGAAAGAATGGAGCCATCGTACTGGAACGTGCGAACAAGCTCGTTAAAGCCGTAAATGCGGTACCAGCAGCCCAAGGAGCACTCTGAGATTGCCCGTCAAATGACAGGGTGTGGAAGATGAGCTTCCAACAATCGTTGACCATCGTCTCCAGATCTTGCTGACAGCAAATTCGTGCCTCGTGCGACTCGAATGGGAAGACGAACAGTCCGTCCCCAGCGACATTGATAGCCACGTCTAACGTTAATTGCGACAGCGTCGTAATAGCGTTGCAGTGAACTTCGATATCCTCGTGAGTCAGAATTGAACGCAGCTTATTCATGGGCTCCCTTTCGGGAGTCAGCAAAAAGCCAAGCACAAGAGGCAATGGAACCTGTCTAAGTACTGGGATTGCAGCGGCCAACGCTGACGTATTCTCGGAACTGCCCAGCTCGTTCACAACCGCTTCCATGATGAACTTCCAGACTTCGTGTGTGGAGCAGCCAGGACCAATTCCAGCGAGTTGAAACCCAAGAATTTTCATAGCGGGGATGCCTTCCGGCTTTAGACATTCCTGCGTGTGTGAATCAAGAGGTTAGAGTCTGTCGAACGTTTTCGGTTAGCGTCCTTACCTCCAATCCCTCGCGATATTCACGTAAAGTCAAAGCATTCGGTCTGACAGAAGCGAGTTGTAGCAACTTTTGCACCTGAGCTTGTGCTCTCTTTGTGCTGGTAGCCGAATCTCCGCCACCACCTAAGCTCTCCTGTAGCATCTTGTACACAAATGCTGTTGATCGTTACTATGGGGGCGAACGATCCTTGGGTTGCCAACGTCCTTTGGTAAAAACGACTGGTGACATAAGGATGGCTACATCTTAGTTCTCTTATTTCTGTTGAGAATTCTTCTAATCTAAGATTATTTGAGATTGGGTCTCGTCGCTGAGAGTGTAGGCCTGAAGTGTGCTGCTTTAAGTGTTGGAACTCTCAACGTCCAACTCTTTCCTAATGCAAATAGCTGGCTTATGCTCTCTGTTCAAGTAGCCTCTACAGAAATCTGCCTGAATAAGGAACGCCTGATATAAATTAAGAAAGAGATTGCATAAGCTGACAATGCCTCGCTAAGAACATGTGCATGTATTGAATTATGTTAGGATAATTGGCAGTGCTGAATCGTGGAAGCGTTAACTTTAGACCATGCAGCCTCGCACCAGAGCAGTGCAGTTAGCTGGTCGACGTTGTACGAGTTATCGAGACCTTCGCCTAGGTGATCCAATGCGAACTCAGTTTTTTGCGATAAGATGTAGCTTTAATGCTGTTGATGATCCTGATCCAGCGGCTGGATCTTGGCGGTGGTGTTCGGGGATAGCTTCTCAACACGGACATTGCTTAGTGGACGCAGTCGGCTAGTGAGCTTGAATGTAAATGTAGGAATGAAGTTCGGCTCGTAGGGCTTGAAGCGAAGGAGGATCATCTACTGCGCACCATTTTTTAAATTGAAATCAAAGTCAGTGCCTGGATTGTTGTCAGTACCTTGCCCATCACTATCCCATCTCCCTAAATCTTTCCCGACTATAAAAATTGCGAGGTTATTAATTGAAACCCCGTTCCTTATTCAGGCAGATTTCTGTAAGCAGTTTGATTACCTTGACCTAGTTACTCCAAGATATTATAATGAGATTTAGGAGGTCCTGTTTAAGTCGGTATGACTGGCTTAAACTATACAAACACTAATGGCTGGTGTGCAGCTATTGGTGGCTTCCTAATACTAATAAAGTGCTCACTTCGTCCTTTGACGCCTACAAACAACGTCTTCTTCTTCTCTCTACCTATTCTCGACCTGTCATACGAGCTATAGGTTATGAGCCCAAGCCAAGCCTCAAGCGACGACTTCCCACGTCTCATCGGCGCCGAGAATTTCGACGTCTGGAAAATTCGTGTGTGCGCAGCACTAGATGACAAGCACCTACTCGGCTACGTGAAGCAGCCCGATTACGACGGTGTGTCTGAAGACGAGAGTGAAGACAGCGGCAGCGATATGTCTGATGCCAACGATGAACCGCATGCCAAAACTACCAAGAACGTCGAAATCAACTCCGACGCTGTGGACTACGACGAGAGCGACGACGAGCTCAAGCCGCCCTCGGACTCGGACGAAAACTCTGGAGCCAGCTGTGATTCGTCAATCAAGAGGAAGGACCTCCCGGTAGTTCGATCGTTTAACCATCGCGAGGCTCGCCGTGCACGCAAACGCGCCAAGAAAGAGAAGCGCCAGCCTCTTAGCCAGCGCGAACGCCGTCGACAAGAAGCCAAGACCAAAGCCTTCTTGATTAACAAGATGGACAACATGCACGTACGGCTGGTCAAGAATCTCACGACATCCTACGAGATGTTCAACTACATCTGCCAGAAGTACGAGGGAGCAGCCTTTTATGGTGATCCGTACTTCATTCAACACTACTTGATGAAGATCAAGTACGAGGAAGGTTCCGACTTAACTGAGTTCTTTCTAAAGCTTGAGAACGCGATGAAAGCCGCGTCAGAAGCCACCGAATCGGTGATGACCGATGGACAGAAGTCTATCCACCTGTTCCACTCGATGCCCAAGTCGTGGAAGGACGATCTCCGCATCTGGAAGGGTCAGCGGAAGTATATCCTGTATGAAGACCTCAAGCAGAGCATTGAAGGCAAGGTTCGCGATCTTCAAGCTCAAGATCGCTACACCTTGGCCAAGGGCACACCAGAGTCCTCTGCAACCAAGGGTGAGCGAGCTCTAGTGGCTACCGGACCTCCTGTGTCACAAGCCCAAGGCCGTGACAGCGCCAATGTCTGCTTCTACTGTGATCGCCCACGCCACAACATTCGCCAATACCGAGGCCTTCAAAATGATTTACGAGATGGACGAGTTAAAGCTGGGACAGTGCTACCTGCTAACTTCGCCTTCAAGGGTAACTCGAAACGCGATCACCCGTACCAGAACTCGAACAAAAGTGGCAATGGGCGACACGGCAAGAAAAACAGCAACCGCGACTTCAAGGGCAACAACAGTAGTAGCAAGAACAAGCACGGAAATGGCGGCAAACAACGCGGTCAAGATCGCTACAAGGACCGCCCGCTTGAGTCATACAATGACGAGGAAGATGACGACGACAGTGATTCTGGAAACAACCGCAAGGTAACTCGCCAAGGACGTCGTGACACCGGTCTCATCGCTGTTGCTACCACAGTCAATCTCCCGTTTAGCCTCACTGCTCAAGCCAAGATAGAACCCGACCCCACCTGGACAATCGACTCTGGCTGCACTCGACACGTCACCCATGAGTCTCAGTGGTTTACCGACATCACCTCCAGTGGTGGATCCATTACGGTTGGTGGTAATAACCAAATCCCCATCGAAGGCATTGGACGGGCCGATCTGGGAGTCACTGACTCCAAGGGGACTATGCCGAAGCTTATCCTTCATGGAGTCCTGTATGCCCCCCAGCTCCGATTCAGTCTGCTTTCAATTCCAGCAGCTGTGAAGCACGACTTTCGCTTCAACTTTGACCGCAAACAGTGCCCTATGCAAACTGACCAGCGCTTCAAGATCAAAGCGCTCATGGCTACCAACACGGATCTGTAGCAGTTCCAAGCCAAACCAGCGGCACCTTCAGCGGCTCTTATTGCCTCAGGTAAGCAACGTTCCTTTCTGCTCTTACACAAACGCCTTGGACACCCTAACGTTCGTGTCTTGAATGACCTATCTAGGAGTCAGGCCATACATGTACTCGATGGATCTATACCTCTAGGTTCAAAGGCAGAATTCTTTTGTGCTGCCTGCACGTTAGCGAAGGCACACCGCTCCCCATTTACTCTAATAAAGTTGTTAAACGTGCTACATCACCTTTGTCAAAAGTCCATTCAGATACCTGTGGTCCACTACCTGTGCCTAGCCTTACTGGTTGTCGTTACTTCTTGATATTCATCGATGACTTTTTTCGATTCATGTTCACTTATGCAATTAAGAACCGTAGCGAGTTGTATGGCTGTTACGAAGACTTCAGGAAGAAAGCCCTGAATATTTTCAGACAAGATATATCTGTCATAGAGTACGCGCTCAGTGTTGACGACAATGCAAACCAGAGTAAATTTGAGATTCAGCGGCTTCAAGCAGACAACGCTAAAGAGTACGAGAAGATTGGCCGCATCATATTTAAAAATATGGAACTCACGCCCAGTTTACCAATGCATACACACCTCAGCAAAACGGAGTTGCAGAACGCCGCATGCGTACCATTATGGAGCGTGTCCGAGCCCTTCTACTTGACGGCAAGCTACCGAAGCAGTTATGGGCTGAGTGTGTCTGTCATGTGACCACTCTCATCAATATGACTCCTAGCTCCAAGACGGATGAACAAACCCCGTACGAGCTTTGGCACAACCGTATTCCATCCATGCAGTACATCAAAGTATTCGGATGCAGCGGATATGTCCACATCACGGAGCAATACCGAGACAAACTCGACGCTAGAGCCCGTTTGTGTATGTATCTTGGTGTATCTGACCATAAGAAAGGCTACCGTCTGATGGACATCAATACTCATGCAATTATCTAAAGTCGTGATGTAGTCTTTAAAGAGGACGAATTTCCCTCTCTCACAGGCCTGACGTCTACTCCAGAGCCCACACAGTTCACGAATCGGCAGAAATCTACCGCTACACTTGCACCTGTACCTCTGCCACCTGCAACCGCTACTACAGTAGCACCGGAGCCTGAACATGTGTTAGAACCAGTGACCACAACGTCACCCACATCAGGCCCTGCAATGACAACAGCGCCAGGCACAGTGAACCAACGTGTACTGCCCTCACTGAGGGAGGCTGTTGATCGAACAGCCATACATTATTCTTTTCGAACAGAGACGGACTCTGATCCTCCGCATCATTCGACTCCTAAGCGACCCCGCCTCTCTGCGGAAGCCATTGATAGCTCTGAGGAAGCCAATGACGTAACCATCAACTCTGAGGAGGACATACACGAACAGGAGCAACGTCAGCATTTAATGTACACATTACTAGCTATTCGGTATGTGTCTGAGCCCACTACGTATCGGGGAGCAATGAAGTCTTCCCACGCTAACCAGTGGCGTAAAGCAGCTTAATCGGAATACAAGTCCCTCATGGGCAATCACACTTGGGTGTTGGTATCCCCTCCTAAAGGAAGGAAGCTTTAAGGTAGCCGATGGATCTTTGTTGTAAAGTATACCGGCTGGCGAAATCGACCGCTTTAAAGCGCGTCTTGTGATCAAAGAATTCCTTCAGGAATATGGCATCGACTACAACGAGATATTCTCTCCTGTCATCAGGATGGAGGTACTTAGACTACTTCTTACTATTGCAGCTCTTCTCGACTGTGAAGTTCACCAAATGGATGTTAAGACAGCTTTCCGGAATGGTTATTTGGAAGAGGAGATTTACATGGCTCAACCGGAAGGTTTCAAAATCCCGGGCAAGGAGCACCTAGTGTGTAAACTTCCTAAGAGCTTATACGGGCTGAAGCAAGCGCCCCGTGTCTGGTACCAAACCCTGACTGCCTTCCTAGAGAGTCTTGGGTTCCTAAAACTTATTAAAGATCGATGTGTCCTTCGACGCACAGTTGGTGACATCACCTGTTACATTGCAGTGTACTTTGATGACTTACTGATTATTGCGCCAACACCAGCACTCGTCAATGAGCTGAAATCAGCCCTGAATAAGCGATTTTTCATGCCAGATTTAGGGGAGGTGAAGTACTTACTCGGCTGGTCCATTCAACGTGACCGTACAAATCGAACGATATTTATCCACCAGCACAAGTACGCTACGAAGGTCATTGATCGCTTCAGTGACTACATTCCGTACCCTATTGCAACACCAGCGGAACGGAACGCCAAACTCTCCGTAAGCAGCCAGCCTAGCAGTGAGCACGAGAAAGATGCGATGAAATCGATTCCGTATCGCCAAGCCGTAGGCAGTATCATGTACCTAATGGTCGGTACTCGACCCGATATGGCATTCTACATGCGAGAGGTCAGCCAATTTCTAGTGAATCCAGGTATGGATCACTGGAAAGCAGGCATTCGTGGTCTAAAGTACCTATCTGGAACGAAAGAATACGGTCTTCTTCTGGGAGGATTGACCGATATTACATCGGAAAACCTTGCCGATCAACTGATTGCCTACAGCGACTCTGACTAGGCCAACTGCCCCGACTCGAGACGCTCCATTGGCGGATACGTGACAATGCTAGCTAGCGGTCCTATCTCATGGCTTTCGCGAAAGCATCATACTGTAGTTCTCTCTACAACAGAGGCAGAATATATTGCCCTATGTCACTGCATGCAAGAGATGATATTCCTTAAACATCTCCTCAAAGAACTTGGCTTCGCTACAACACAGGCTAACACTTTATACGAGGATAATCAGAGCTGCATCAAAATCTGGTATAACCCCGAGCTTCACGGACGATCAAAACATATACACGTACGATACTGTTTTGTACAAGAGAAAGTAGAGCGGCATGAGTTCAACGTCACCTACTGCAATACGAAAGATATGATAGCTGACATCTTCACTAAAGCTTTAGACAAACACCAGTTTAGAGAACTAAGGGCCAAGCTCAGAATGCAATCTCTGAAAGCAGAATCCGGTCACTCAGTATAGAAATACACCGATCATACAAGCGCATGAAGCGTGTCTATATTTTGCGTTCTTTTAAGATTTGTTTTTTTCAATGGGTTTTATCTTTTTGTTCGCACAAGGTTTTCCCTCGTTGAGGTTTCCCTGGTCAAGTACCAAATTATCTAGACACACGGGTTCATTTAAAATTATCCATGCATCACAACCTATTTGCTGGGAAAGTTCATTATCAGTTACTCAAACCCGCTGAAATCCTACTGACTCCTATCATTTACTTCTGCTTGCAGACAATGAGCGGACGAACAAACGCATAGAAATCAATCCAATCCTCCGCTGACTCAGCAGGCTTACCTTCTTCCAAATCGTAAATAAGCCGGTCATTGCCTTGGACTGTGAGTACGAAAGCATGCCCAACGTTTTGGTGGCTGTAAGCAGCAACAACATAGACACCATTCTTGAGCTTGATCTTGTTGAGTACACGGACGCCACGCCGACCAGGAACCGCGAAATTATCCAGAGCAATGGCTCTACAAATGAAGTCGGGGCCAGCATCACGTAGGCGACGCAAGAAGACGAGAACCACCTTCCACGATGTCCCCTTCGTTAAGTCCTCTCCACGTGAAGTCCTCTGGTGCTCCACAAAGTCGTCGATGTCCTTCCTTGTAACAATATCCGGACGGCCGGTTAATTATGCTGCACGTTTCAACGCGTGGAAAATGCAGAGTCCTTCCATGTCCGCACCGATAGCATTCTTGCCAAATTCATCGGTAGGCCAGAAATGATCGAACGTCTTGACTTTAGAAGCTTTCCACCTGTCGACCAGCTCGATCTCCTTCCGGAAATTATCGGCAAGCAGCTGAGAACGGGGTTCCCATGTCCACTGATAATACCGTCGTTTCTTGACGAGAGGACTATTCCACAGCACTTGGTATGTATATTCCAATAGCAAGTCACCGCGCCGGTCATTAATCCTAGCAATCTGCCACGTTTCCTTGGTTGGCACGTAGTTTGCGGTGATAGTCAACTTCGACCGCTCGTAATTCTTGTCATAAATGCGCCAAAACATCTCACTGTCGCTGCCACTATCATCATTTGTGTCACTAGACACATAGTCGGTGTCAGAATATGTCACGTTTGTGGTTTCAGTGTGGCAAATGGAAACATCATTAAATTCCTCCGCTTTAGTGACATAGGTTGGAGTGATGGCCACGAGTGCTAGAGAAGCCTTCTCTTCATCCTCCAGCGCGGCGATGAGAGCTGACGCAAGCTGCTGTGTTGTCCGTGATGCTCGCTTCTTCTTGTCCCTCATAGAAGCGCCCTCTGCAACTGGAAAAGACTCTCTGCCCTCCGAAACAGCCTCTGCCGATGCTTGAGCCATTGAACCTTCTGGCACAGCGTCACACGCTGGTCGCCCAGTCTCAGAGACTGCTTCATCCTCTGGAACGGCCTGAGGAGCTGTAGTGCGCGACGTGACCGTCGCAGTGTGCGTGGCGGCAGCTCGAGCAGCAATTCGTGCCTTCTTTCGAGCGCGCAATCGCTTTGCGGTGTGTTCTTCTTCTTTCTTTTGTTTATGCGTGGGGGAGCCTGCTTCGTAGCAGCGGCAAGTAGAGACGACATGTTGGGCTCCATCCTCGAGTTTATACCAGGCGTGTCACTTAGCGTCCTCCTTCCCTAGCAGAAACTGCAGATAACGTCAGATCGGCTAGCCTAAGCGACTTCCTTGGCGGCGTTTCAAGGCCTGAGGAAAGTCCTTTAAAGAAAGTTTTACCTCTGTTATAACATAGAATTGTCAGTTGATAAAATATGTTCAGAGGCAGGGAGGCTGTTGAAGTAGCCTCTAAACAGTTTGACTACCTTGACCTCGTCACTCCAAGATATTATAATGAGATTTAGGAGGTCCTGTTTAAGTCGGCATGACTGGCTTAAGCTATACAAACACTAATGGCTGGTGTACAGCTATTGATGGCTTCCTAATACTAATAAAGTGCTCACTTCGTCTTTTGACGCCTACAAGTAACGTCGTCTTCTTCTCTCTATTTCTTCTCGACCTGTCATATGAGCTATACGCTCCAGTTTCTTTCGACTGGTAGTTTTTTTCGCGCTAGCGTGTAGGCCAAAGCTTAGTTTAGTAGGAATCGAAAGAGATGAGCCCGTTAGAGAAGAGGAGAAAAACATCGGGACGGGACTATGGTCAACTAAGCCACTCTGCTTTCTCATGGACACTCCTCGTTCGTGAAGGCAGTATTGTTCAAGCCAAGCAGGGATCGGGAAGTAAGATGTTTTATTTTACGGAAGAACGATCACCTGCGTAATAGCGACTGCAATACGACAGGAAACAATGATAACAACTTTGCAATACAATGAATATATTGGACTTATGCGTCTCCATCGTCGAACGTACGTCCTCATTAACACCTCTCAGTCGCTTGCAGTGGTGTCAACGATGGTGCTTGCATTCCACATATCAAGGTTAGCACGGAGAAAGGTTAGCACCTCAAAATTGGCATCTGTCAACCGCCCTCTCTGCGGAGTGAGAATAAGCTTCGTCTACGAGAACAGACGCTCGCACGCATTACTCGTCGGCGGGATCTTCGTTAGTAGAGCATTATAGACCACAGACGAGCGACCTGTCCCGCGCGCTGCCGAGCCTTCCAGCAGAATCGTCGTGGCGAAGTCTGGAGCGCGGCCTCTCTTGCGTTTATCGCCAACGCCAGTCGGTCGATCCGAAGCAAATTTCGAGACGGATTTGGTCTCAGCAGTAGTTAATGGAGAACCATTTGCCACCTTAATTACCGCGTTCTCAAAAGTCGGTGAGTGCACTAGTTTTGAAGACGGATCCAGGTGGGAGCCCAAAGGTTGGAGTAGCCGGTAGCGGGGACCTGCTTGCGAGCCCCGTTGCAGATCTTGCACGTGTAGCGATAGTCGGCTCCCGCTTCGAAAAAGAAAGCACAGATGTCAGCGCTTGTGAACATAGTGGTGCTGGCGGGTTGCAAAAGGGAAAGTTGCTGGTCTTGAGCTGTGGTAATGCTTGTAAATAGCGAAGTGAGATTGAAAAGGGTTTGAAAACAAAGTCGCAGTCGGAAAGAGCGAGAATGCACAATGGTTGGCCCACGCAGACACCAGTTCTTTGACTTTGTTTCTCTATACTCTTCTATTTTATCTTTTAAGGTATTGTATTGGGTATTATTGCCCAATTTTTGTATTTAGTTTTTGCAGTTTGCTCCAATAATAAATATTGTCCCCACTATTGTACGTATTATTGCCCAAAAAGTTATTTTTTCCGATCCCTGAAGCCAAGTATTAGCGCAGTAGGCTCATCGCCGATGAGCCTACTACTGCCGATGAGTCATCGGTGATCTCTTCGTGATAAACGGTGATTTGAAACAGACAACCCCGGCTTCCCCCAAATTTACGGTCCTTGTTGACAGATTCAAATCTCCCGGACCAAGATCGCCGAAAGCTTCGAGACTGGGAGCGCGCTTTACTGCAGGATATCAAGGGGAACGCAGTAGATCTGGTAGATCTCCGTTCAGACAATTTTGACCGTACCTGGATACATTGTATCCGGGTGTGTGCTACCCCCACGAGGGTAACCTGGATGGCCTATGTCTTGATGAGCTAGACTTTGCGGTGAGGAAGCAGGCAGGTTTGTTGAGCGGCACCGACATCACAAAGGTACTTTTGATACTAGTAGTATTTAAAATGGCGGACAGAGCTGGATAAATGGCTGTTGTTTTGACATTTTAAGTTCAAGGCTTCAGAGTTGATTAACTGCGAGTGTCAACGCCTGCGTTGATACTTCTAAGCTTGACTGGGAAACCCTGGGCAATGCCGTCGGAATGTGCTTTCGATCGGTGCCGGAGACCGATTTCACGTGAGGTGGAGCGCTAATTTAATCGTCTGTATTCCAATAATCAGACCATTATTTGGGTATGTGAGGTTTGGTATGTTGGACACTAAAGTTTTCAAGAAGAAGAAGAAGAAGCCTCGACGACTCCTGCGAGACAAGAAGTCCAGTCGGGCGTATAAACTCCGAAGGTTAGGAATACTGGGGAAATCTGCTTATGCACGCTATGGGAGCTAATATCTAGTTTGTTTTAAGAAAAAAGGGTATCCAGGATGCACAGGCTCGACGCTTGGGTACTCTAGAAACTGCAATTAAAAACGAAATCGGACAAAGGGTGCCGCTTTTTGATGTGGCATTGGATTCAACGAAGTAAAGTTTCTAAAATGCTTCATTAAGTTGCTTGAATATTTACAATACAGGGCTTTCCTCATTTAAAATGTTTTCGACTGTTGAGAATCCGTTCGACACATCGTTTCTGGTACAAAGTGGATCGCTCGAAATTGGAGTGGACAATGCCACCGGCCTTCTATATCCAGTAGACTGCGGAGATGTTTGAGACGTATCATATTAGAGATAGAAATTAAATAATAGAGGGGCTCTCTCAACCAACTGTTTGGTTGAAAGCCGTTGGTCGGGGAGACCAGCACACTTTGCTTTCTCCCCGCTAGACCCCAGACGGTCTTCCTTTCCTCTTCAGGGCCAGTGTTCTTACACTGGTAGCACTTGTTGGTCTAGACTCGACAACCATGGCCCCTGCTACGCGCAAGAACGACCAGATCGCGCTACCCACGGGAGGAGAGAGACGAGCGGAGTTGGAAGCTCAGCTCGTACAGCGAGCCGAGATGGCAGCACGCCAAGCTGAAACCCAAGCGCAACACTCTCCGACCAACGCCAAACTCGCGTTCCGAGCAGTCTGACCAAGTATAAGGGGAAGCGCGATGACGACGTGCGCCAGTGGATTTTCCAAGTGGAGACACTATGCCGAATCAATAACCACGATGCGACGGACGACAACTACACGCTGCTTTCGATCGCTGGGACAGCGATGGAGGAACCTGCGTCAGGATGGTTCCTGTTCTGGGCCTCAAGAACTCCTGCGGGCGAGCAGACGTGGCGTCGGCTCACGGATGACACCCTCGCACACTTCGAAGCCTCCAACTACCAAGCGGTGCCGCGGCAGAAGCTACGTGAGCTCCACCAGGTCAATGACATCGAAGAGTACAATGGAAAGTACTCGTCGTTAATCTTCAGCGTTGAGGACATGAGTGAAGTCGACCAAGTCAGCTACAATTGTGATGGCCTCAAGCGGGCGACACAAGCCTACGTCGAGCTGCAAAACGCGGCAACGCTGAGTGAGGCAATGGACCAAGCTGCCAAGTATGAGATGTCTCATTTCGGTGGTGAACGCAAGCCGGCTCGCGAGAAACCAGAGCGTGAGCAACAGTCTCGTGGACGGGTGAGATCTAATCAATCGAATGTTAAGAAGCCGTTCAGTAAAACGTTCTTCATGCCAGGCCACTACGCCCCTATGGGACAGACCAAGGAAGGACCGGTGGGCTACTACAGCAAGAAGCCAGGACACTTCAAGCGTGACTGCAAGAAGCTGAAGAGCGACGAGGAAAACGAGCAGCCACGCCAGTAGAAGAGGGACTTGACGTGGCGAAGGATAGCGAAGAAGATTTTAACCGTAAACGAGGATACGTTGAATCTGCTGTGCGAAGACCCTCTCGTCTATACTCGTGCATCGTTGTTTTCGATTGAAGGGTCAATGGTACAGGATGGGAACACCTTCGCTACCAAGTACCAGTTGGGCTGCGGTGCTACGACCGTCTACGTACCACGTGGATTTGCCAAGAAGAATGAACTTAAGACACACATTTATCCTGATCGGACCATCAAAGTAAAGCTTGGTGACAACAAGATTGAAGTGTCTACCCTGACGTTGGTGAAGATTGAGGTCCGATTCACTGATGTCCCGGATTATCAGTGTGTTGCGGTTGTCTTTGATATTCCTGCAGAGTTTGACTATGTACTCGGATTGCCATTCTTTGTGGACGTACATCCGGATATCGACTAGAAGAATCGATGCTTCAAGATATGCGTCTCAGATGGAGCCTCGACGGCGGACATTTCGACCCCCTGTCGGAAGTGCAGTCCGGCTAATGGCTCTGTGCCTCACGATGCTGTGGATAGCGAAAGCACTTCCGCGATAGGCCGTGACTCCTGTCGAGCCGCCGTGCCAGAAACACAGCTGAAGGGCGGAGCTGAAGGCGTTGAAAGGCCAGCTGAGGGCGTGGGGAAGCTCTCAAAGAGTGAGAAGAAGAGCGCCAGAGCTGAATCAATATTTACTCTTGGCGTTGCTGACTCGGAAGGAGCTGAGATCCAGTACATCACAAGGAAGAAGCTACGGAAGTTCTTACGGCGACCTGCGAAGGACCAACCAGAACATGATTTCATGGTTGTGGTGACAAATGATACGGTCAGAGAGATCGAACGAGACCTCAGGAGGAACGATGAACCTGACACGTTGGATCGGAGAAAACTAAGCGATTCCTGAGCAGAGACTGGGAAACCTTTAAGGATAACCCAGCGTATACTGTTCTTGCCGAGTACAAGGATAATGTATTCAAGCCGGAGTTGCCCGATGGACTACCAATGGAGCGCGAAATCGAACACCGTATCGACGTGAAGAACCCGAGCATTGCAATGTATCGACAGCAGTGGCGTCTTTCGCCGCAGCAGAAGGCAGAGATCGACAAGTGGGTACGCGAGATGATTGTGAAGGGGCTAATCCGACCGAGCATCAGCCCTCACGCAGCACCGACTTTCTGTGTGCGGAAACCTATGGGATAGCACATTGTCCATGACTACCGGTGCGTGACAGCAACATAATCCGACAAAGCGTACCCATGACGCGAAAGGAAGACGTTTTCGGCAGTATGGCCGGTGCTTATTACTTTTCGTGTATGGATTAATGTCAGCGTGCTACCAAGTTCGGATGAAGATGGATCATGTCAAGTACACAGCGTTCCAAGCTCCAAACCGTCTCTACGAATACCTGGTGCTACCTATGGAAGTCAGCAATGCTCCTGCGACCATGCATCGACTGACGTCGTCATTAATCAAGGGGTTGTTGCACACTAGATCATTTTACGATGACATCTACGTGTTTACGAAGTCAAAGAACATTGACGATCACCTGCAAAATCCGCGTGACGTGTTGGAGATTCTAAAGGAGAACAAGCTGTATGTGAAGTTGTTAAAGTGTGTGCTCTGCGCTGACGAGATCCCGTATCTTGGTGATTTTATTGGTCGGAACGGAGTTCGCATCGACCCAGACAAGGTGCAGACAATCCATTGGTCAGTACCAAGAGCCCGAAAGTAGCTTCACAGCTTCTCAGTTTGACCGGATACGTCCAACGATTCTGTGAGCAGTACGCTGAGCTGACAGCACCGCTATTTACTCTATTTGAAAAAGAAAACCAGCGCAATTTCGAGGATTACGCCCACGCAGTGCAACTGAAGAACTTCAAGGATCTGAAGCGACGACTCTCAGGTGCTGCAATTACCTGATTTTACGTCACAGATGCACTTACGTACGGATGCAAGCCAGTTTGTGGTGGGCGGTGTGCCGTTCCAAGTCGTCGATGGGGTCGAGCGACCATTCGCATACACTAGCCGGAAGATGAAATCAGCGGAGCTCAAGTATCCAATGCAGCAGCAGGAACTACTTGCAATCGCCAATGCTTTAGCAGCGTTTCAAATCTATTGTTTACATCGACTAGCAATGATTGAGAAGGACCACAAGTCACTCGAGGGTATTTTCCCGCAGAAGATGGCGAATCGACGGTTGGCCCGGTGGTACGACATCCTCGCCGAATACCCACCAGTTTTCACGTACTTACCTGGAGCGAAGAATGGTATTGCGGACGCCCTGATTCGAAGACCGGATACCAAGCCTGAAACAAAGTAGTTCCATGATTTGCTTGTCCCAGGTTTCAAAGAGACGAATGACCAGCTTCGCGTAGCGGAAATTCGACCTACGAATGACCTGATCGAGTCCGCTATCAGCGGTATACAAAAGACAAAGTCATTCGGGAGATTCGACGCGCGATCGAGCGGCGTGGTACGACATCAGGCGTTTGTGGTGTTTCTGAGAAACAGTACAAGCTTTCTTCGAGAAGAAGAACTTACTCTGGTATCAAGGAGCGACTGACAAAAAACATCGGATCGTAGTCCCGAACGTGGTAGCGCTGAAACATCGCGTTATCGCTGAAGTACACGATTCTAATTACGGTGGTCATCCCGGCACGGATCACACATTCCTGAAGCTACGTGCTGACTGGTATTGGCCGCGGATAGTCCGTACGATCAGAAAGTACATCACCGATTGTGAAGAGTGCAGACGGAACAATCCTCGATTGACGAAGACCCCTGGGAAGTTGGAGCCTCTACAGATTCCGGAAGAATGATGGCGTTCGATTTCAATGGATTTCATCACGGACTTACCGGACACGAAGAGCGAGAAGAACTCGATTTGGGTAGTTGTGGACCGGTCGACCAAGCATCCAAATTTCATCGCGACGACGAAGACGGTTTCTGCTAAAGAGGTCGCGACACTGTTCATCGACAACAAGCTTCACGGTCTACAGCAAGACATTGTGTCGGATAGGGATACCACGTTCGTCTCTGGATTCTGGAGCCAAGTTTTTGACAATGTGGGCACCAAACGCAAGATGACAGTAGCATACCGAGCTTAAGGTGATGGACAAACAGAGAGGATGAACCGGACTCTAGAAAAGTACCTTAGCTGTTTCGTATCCCCGCGACAGGATGACTGGGATGTGCACCTTGCGAATGCATAGTTTGCCATCAACTTAGCCGTCAACTCGAGCATCAAGATGTCGCCATTAGAAGCTGACATTGGCTACGTCCCGCACAACATACAAACAAGGACGGTGAAACTCAACCCCCCGTAGACATGCATTTTCAAATCATTTTTAGAAAGGCCAACAAGACAAAAAAACTCGACCCCTTTCGTGGTCTCACCTGCGATTGGTAAAAATTAAACCGACCCAACAGTTTATAAAAAGTAGAAAAAAAACAATTTAAACAAACGCACACCACCGAAAAAAGCAAAGACCTGTAATATTTTGCTCTACACCATCACGACAGGGTCTTTTGGGATTGCTTTTTCAAAGCTTTTAATAACACATTCCGTAGATGTGTTCACCCACGCTCTAATTGTGCGTGTTACGGCAGCCAGACGCTTTTCCTTCGCATTTCTTGTAACGGCAACCTTCTCTCGTAGCCATTTAGCTGTCAACGTTTTCTTGAGTGGTCCCATAACGCCCACGTCAAGGGGCTGACTCACAGAGGCGCTGTTAGCAGATACGGGGACCACAATTGCAGATGTCTCTTCAGCCACAACGCTCTGACCTGCTTCGGAAATATGAGAGTCAAAATTGTCCAGCAAGAGGACTGACGGAGCATCAATCTCGTACTTTAGCAACCTCAAAACGTACGTTTGCCACACTGTGGCGTCCATCCAGCCTTTTTCTTTGACGGTGCACACGTGGCCTTCAGGATACGTCGGAAGTTCATTCGTCTCCATAGTCCCGCCCGGCATTCCTCGTAGTATGAGCAGTATTGGTTGTTTTTTTCCCTGAAAGATAAATAAGTTAGTTTAAACATAAGAAAATCATTAAATCATTAAACAAAATTTATCACCCGCTCTAATGGTAAGAACTGCAGTGAGTCTACCAGAGTTTTTCTGCGTGTGTTTCACTTTAGCGGAGCCACGACGGCCTTTGAGAGCACAAATCTTGTGGGGTGGGGTGTCAAAATATATTGATGTCTTGTCGACATTGTATATGGCGGATTGCTGGAAGTGAGAATGCTGTTTCCAAACCTCGATGGCAAAGTTCAAATGGATTTCTTGTAGTGCATCTTCATCCTTTTTAGTAAATTGCAGTTTCTGAACAGAAAAATCATGGCTACAACATTAAGAAAAGATATTTAAGCAATATGTATTGATTAAATATTAATAAAATAGGATTAATTGCTAAAACGTTTGATTAAACCAGCATATGGTAAAAAGAGATGCTTACCGAGCTGCAAACCGTTGGCACATACGCATCAACGCGCTCAATGCGCTGAGGAGATGATTTATCGGCTATATACTACTCCAGCCAAACCCCCTGCTCCATTTTCATATACTCGATAATGCCTCTAGTACACAAATACTATATATACACGTTAGTATCTGCAATAAAGAATATGTCTGGATGAAGATTTACCGCTTCATCCCGACGGACGTCTTTCATGAAGGTGACCAATTCGTGCTCAAATGTGATTTTAGTCTGTGCGTCCTGTCCTTTTGTCGTTCTGCTTGTCTGGGGTCCCTTGAGCTCAAACAGCAGTTTTGCCTTCTTTCTCCAGCCTTTCAATGTACCTAATGGAATATTAAGCGCCCGAGCGGTAGGCTTACATCCCTCCAGAGCCATCCGCTCGAACGCTTCCCGTCTCTGCTTGACGGTGTAGTTGTTCTGCTGACAAGGTGCGTCCATCACCTCGCAGAAACAGCAATAGCAGGATTGTTTGTACGGCGCCAGTATGGCGTGCTGTCCAGCAATATATGTGAAACTATCTTATTGGCTAAAAATCCAAATAACATTTTTACTTGAGTTTTAAGTTGCACTGTAAGGGGGGTCGAGTTTTTGTGGGGGGTTGAGTTTCACCGTCATTGTCAGTACTCTCTGCTGTTGTCGAATCAAGTCGAAGAGGATTGCGCGGAGGACGACGTCAAGGCGTTCTGTTTATGGAACATCAAGCAGCCGTGCTTCGCCTGTGTCTAGATACAATAGAAAAAGCTCAGTCTAGGATGGCCGACGTGTACGATCGTGGGCGTAAGGACCAGGAGCTCAACGTGGTGATCAAGTGTACCTTAGTACTAATAATCTGGACACGACACAAACGGGGTTCTCTAGCTCACGCAAGCTCGGCCCCAAGGGGATTGGACCATACTCCGTTATGCGCAAGGTGCATCGACACGCGTACGAGATCAACTTACCGCCCGGACTCAAGCTCCACCCTATCTTCAACACCGGCTCGCTCAAGTCATACGAGTTTCCAACTCGACTCTCGCGACATCAAATGGTAATTCTACACGACGGCAAGGTTGGCGAGCTCATGGAAGCGGTCACCAACAAGCGCCAGCGTAAGGGCCGTACAGTATCTCATTCGGTGGATGGGTGAGGCGAAAACGACTCGGGAGCCGCTCGAGAGCCTACACCAAGTGACAGGCTTAATTCAAGCGTATGAAGCGAAGACACCCAAGAGATCAAGAAAACGACGGCGACAAATACCCAAGGACGAAAGTGTGCGTCAACGGACACGGCGGCAACTCAAAACTCGAGATTGACGCATTTTTACCGAAAATACTCAAATTCCCGTGGAATATTCCAGGTTTACAAACTTCAAGATTATGTTCAAGTTCCAGGCACAAGTTCAAGTAGTAAACTGCTCAAAATGAAAAGAAATCGTACTTTTTTTTTAGTTATGCCTACGTTTCGTCGGGACCAGCACTTCTGCGAATAATAACGCGTCGAGCGAACCGAACACTCACCAGCCACAAAAAGACACATTCTAGCAGCGGCATCTGAACGACGCTGTCATCAGAGACGAAACGACCGTGCGTCGTCACCTGCAGCATGAACGCGTGCGACGTACGCTCAGGGCCTAGAAGGACGCCTGCGTATACGTACACACCAGGTACTACCAACCCATAAGATAGACCAATGCAAGCCTGGACGCCGTCCAGGCGATACTGGACTTGGTTCACACCAATCATGTCTTCGCAGATCTCGGTGCGACCAGCAGCACGGGCAGCGCGGTTGGACTTCCGAACAAAGGTCCATAGTATGGACCACACAGCCCCGGCAGACTTAATGGGATCTCAGTTTCAGCACGCGCACGGTACAACTCATCGACAGCAGCCTCCGAGTATCAGTCTGAGACCCCAAGGGCATCGACAGCGCGATTCAGGACACGGAAGGTGCCACGGCCATCGCGCGAGGCACTCATGGCTTGGGAGAAGTCGTCTGGCCACGAGAAAGCGAGCTCAGCAAAGGTCATGGGACCTCCGGTGGCTTTGTACTGATCAACGATCTCGAGATACTCGGTGAAGCCGTCTTCCTCGAGGATCCAGCGGGGCTCCCAAGAAACCTCCGTTTTCCCTGCAGCATTTATGCATTCAACATATTATCGCGATTCGTGAGTTACCTGCGAGACAAGACGGTCGGAGATGGTCCAGACATACCAGGGAGACGTTGTCGCGGCACTCCGAGTCGAATTGGTCTTCCGCTGAGCGCGACAACTGAGTGACGTGCGTGGGGTGCGCCCACCAGTTGACCGGGACGCAGTCTGCTTCGCTCGTGCCATGACAGGCTCTCGAGGGAGCGAGTGGTTGCGCGGCCAGGGACACAAGGGTAGCAGGACAGCAGACTCAGCGAAGCAGGCGTGCGTCGACAGAACCCAGTTGCTAGCTTAAGCAAGGCCAAGGAAACAATAGCGGAGAGAAGGCGTGCAGTTTTACACAAGAAGCGAGGACGAGCAACGAACACAAGGACGAGCAATGAACTCAACCTGACATGGAGCACCAAGTATGAAGATCACTTCAATTGTTGGAGGGGTGAGTGTATCCAGTAGACTGCAAATAATGTTTGGGACGTATCGTATTAAAGATAGATATTAAGTAACAGAGGGGCTCTCTCAACCAACTGTTTGGCTGAGAGCCGTTGATCGAGGATCTCAGCACACTTTGCTTTCTCGCCGCCAGCCCCCAGACGGCCTTCCTCTCCCCTCCTCTCCAGGGCCAGTTTATTACACCTTTCCTATGCTGGTTAGGAGAGGAGTTTAGAGGTAACCGAGGAATTTCTAGCGTTGTTGCTTTTCTATGCTCTTCGCATACATGTAGAATCAAGAGAAGAAGCGAAGGACCAACCGGGGAGCGAGTAATGTATTCTTAGCATTACGCCTGACCAGTGTAAGGCCTCGTAAGCGTCTATGGGCGAGAAGAGCCCTTGGCTGGCCACCGCAAGTGACATTTGGAAGTGGCAAGACAGTTTTTGAATGGAACGGTCAAGCAGGTTTTCCACTTTACAGTAATGCAAGCCTCGATGTCGTTAATGCTACCGGTATAATAGCTCTTGTCTGGTAATCTTTGTTTTCCAGCACATTTATCATTCATAAAATCTCGAAATCGCCTAAAATCAATATTGTATGCCACAAATTTTGTCCTATAGGCTCGATACGACAAAATTTGTGGTGCACAATAGTGATTTTGCTTCGATAGGACAAAATTTGTGGTACCCACATGTGATTTTGTCCTTCGGGGATACCGGTGCCGGTATGTTTGCTTTGCGAAAGTCACAATGCTGGGGCTGGCGTGTTTTAACAATGCTGGGGCTGGCGTGTTTCGCGCTGCTGGCGGCGCCGGCGACTGCGGCGTCTGTGGGTCGCATTCTCCATTTCTCGGATGTGCACCTGAACGTTTCTCAGTCGTTCTCAGCAGAAGACAACGCTCGCATCCCCATACGCTATTTTCAAGACGCGCCTTTGCCTCTGCTCGAGTCTGCACTAGTGTACGCTAAGGAGCACGTGGTGGCCGATCCCGAGCTCTTTTTGTACACAGGAGACCACGCAGCCCACGGTCTCTTTACTGACGAATACATTGCAAAAGCTGTTGAGACGAATGTGCACGCGATGGAGAATTATTACCCACCAAAGGGCCGGGAAGGGAGGCTGGAAGCCACAGCCATCATCGGCAACGCAGACGGAAGTACGTGGAGATCAATCGCTATAATTCTGATAGAGAGGGAGATGGACTAATACTGCTAATGACAACAGACCCTGACTATCACATGGAGGTGACAGACCCGGAGACAGAGTCGAACCCGTCTATTGAGCTCATCTCGGAGGTCTGGGAAGACTCGTTGACTGCAGCGAACATGGATCTGCTGAATCGGCGTGGTTACTTAAGCTATGCTTTGGACGATAAACTACACGTGATTACACTCAACACAGTGCCCTACTCGGTAAGATTGCTATATAAAAAAAGAGCATAAGTACTGATATTGTGTTTTATCATCTACGTGCAGCCAAGCCATTTGCCGGACACATCGAAGCATCCGGATCCATTCGGACAGCTCGCGTGGTTGGACAAGACTCTAGCTGAGCTCCAGAACGCCGACAAGTTTGCGTACATTGCTGGTCATATTGCACCGATTGTGGACTCGTACGGAGGCAACCCTCAGTGGCACCCCAAGTACATTGTCAAGTATAAGAACATCGTCGGCAAGTATGCCGATGTGATCAAGGCGCAGTTCTTTGGTCACGTGCATAGCGTCGAGTTCCGTGTCCCCGTGACATCGCTTGATGGACCAGCAGGAGACGACGACACCTTCCAGTTGCTGCCGATGTACACCACGGGCTCGATCTCGCCGCTGTTCGGCAACAACCCGTCTTTCATGGTCTGGGACTACGATACCGAGACGTATGAGGTGCTAGACTACGCTGTGTACGCTTCAGACATTACCGATAGCGAGCCTCAACTCGACTGGAAGCTTTTGTTTAAAGCGAGCGAGGCATACGGCCTGAAGTCGCTGTCTCTGACCGAGCTCTCGTCGTTTATGCACCGTGTTGGGCAGAATACGAGCTTGGTGGAGATGTATTACTGGAACATGAAGGCGCGTTCGCCCAACGCTCGACCTTGCAAGGACACACTGTGCCATGCGAAGACGCTGTGTACGCTCAAGTGGTGGACTACCAAAGGCCAGTATCTGGCGTGTGTTGACACAGCCCAAACGATGATCTCAGAATTCGACTACACGTCCGTCTCGGCTGCTGCATCTGGTTCCAACGTCTCGGACACTTTTGCAAGTAACGACGTGATGATGACAATTGGAGCGACCGCACTAGCGACTGTTGTTGCAGTGGTGTGTGTGGCGTTAACTGTGCTCATACTCCGACGCGTTGGGATCCTCAAAAACCGCTCGCAATACGATACCGTGGCCACACTTTAACAGTTTTCTTCACCTGTCATTAAAGCAGAACGGTACGTAAACTGTAAAAAAAAAACTCTTTACTGATGTGATTCCGTTAGGTCCACACTCTTGCATCACATGAGCTTGAGGTGGCCCGTGATCTCGTCGATCGCCTTCAGTGGCGCCGGGCCAATGCTCAGCACCGTCTTGCTCTCAGGTGCAATCTGCGTCCTGCCAGCGTCAACCTGATACAAGCACAGCATCGTCAGTAACGCAAGCGTTCTTTTTCTCTTTATGAAGCATTCAACAACGTACCACGACGTAGTTAACGAGTCCGTGCTCCGCCGCCTTTTCGGCCAGAGCGAGCATCTCCTCCTCCGAGTCCACCTTAAGGCAGACCTTAGCCTGACCCAGCATCTCCCACGCGCGAACGGCGTCTGGCGTCCGTTTAAGTGCGCGCTTGTACGCACCTAGCGTCGCGTGACAGCATTGCGCCGCTACTTTGCCTGTTTGTTGAGCAGCAGCGTCAACTCGATATACTTGTATCAAATGCTGGTTAAAAAGTACCAACCTTTGCCCATTTTCAGGTCCGTACGCACGCACATAACCATCTTGTGGGGCACCCAGCTGACTGAATCCTCGCCCTCCCAGTCGTCTGACGACCCGGATAATGATCGGGACGATGCGCCCGAGCGCAGCTCCGCGGCATTTTCGTTGCTGTTGTCGCTGCTACTGTGCAAGGCCTTGGGTGGCGATGTACTGTCGATCAGCAGGTACGAGGACACGAAATAGTGCGCCGCGGCGCCCAGCACGAACGCCGCCGTGCACTTCCAGGCCGCATCCTCCATGGTGGTGGAATATCAGCGAATCAATTGTCGTCTACCATATAAGTTGTGTGCACCACAATTCAGTTTTTAACCTTTGTTTTTTTTAAACCTTAAAATGTTTCTCAAAAAAGAAACAGCATGCTTGCTTAATCACAACTAAAGTAAGCTGAGAGCTGCGCCTTCGAGTTGTAATAGTACTGCTCTAGCAACGCCGAGTCCGATGCGATTCGGTCTACAAAAGCGTTTAGCTCCATCGTGCGCAACAAAGTCACGCCGTACGCCGTGCTGACCCTGAACAGCGGTCGCTAATCCAGATCCTGACTGTCGGACGAGATGTTGGACCCGTACACTGTGAAGTCCAGCACTTCGCACGTATCGGCATTAAAGTCTCAGATCATTAATGCCGGATTGTTGTTGGAGATCGCCACCGACATGAATGGCGGTACGAGTTCAGTTCTCCCCGCTTCTTTTTGTGCGTGTTGCTCAGAGATGAGATGGATACGGAACTCGATGCTGTGCACGTGCGCGAAGAACTGCGCCTTGACGACGTCTGCGAATTTGCCCACGAGCGACTTGTACGTCTTGATGTACTCGGCCTCCCACATCTGAGTGCCGCTGAACGAGTCGATAATAGGAGGGAATGTCCGATAGTGTACGCAAACTTGCCGGCGTTGCGGAGCTCGAGCAGTGTTTGTTGAGTCATGCAAACTGGGGAAATGATTGGGCTGGATACGATGACACAGCACAAAGGAAAATAAGTCTAGACGGGCGAGCCTAGGAAAAGTAACGCACTGAGTAGGGTACAGTGTTGAGGGTGAGAACAACCAGCCTTCCATCCAAGTCGGACGATAGATAACCACGGTGGTCAAACCGGTCCGGGTTGGACTTGGAACTTGTATCTCCCCATGCTGCCGATAATGAGAGTGATCAACGGGATATTCTCTACTTCTGGGTCTGTCAACACTGTTCATTAAACACAAGAACTGTCACTACCATTTCTTGCGCTCTGGTTCCTGTACTTATAACGTATTTGTGTTTGCATTGCCTAGCAGCGTACTGACGTCCAGTGTGGTGTCATCGTCCTTTGTCGCGTAGTAGCGAGCCATAGTCTTGACACTCGTCTCGACTGTCTCCACAAGAAACCTCTCTCTTATGATCTCCTTGCACGACTTGATCGCCGGTACAGAGGAAGAAATCCGCAAACATCATGACTTGGAAATACCGTTTACAATAAATTGTAATTAAATTCTCGATGGTCGCCCAACTGGACAAATGATGTGATAAACGGATCAAGCTGTCTATGTTCAAACGCGACCTTGTGGCAAACGTTAGTTGTGCCATTCGTAGCAAAGAAACCGGTGCGATCGTGTAGAAGGCAACATTGAAAAAAAAAACAATAACGTATTGACCTGTGGCGTGGAGGTCATGCAAGATATCTGTGGTGTGCTTATGATCCCCACGATACCCGCTACTTCGGTTGTGCTGCCGTGTCGCTTCAACGTCACACTTTACGATTGCATTGTCGAGTACACAGTGTACTGTACACTGCACAGTATGTTAGATCTCTGCAAGAACAGGCCTACAATATATCGTCCACGACAATGATGTGTCAACATTCAAAGGCGGCTTGTGTCCAGCTCATTGAACTGACGGATCTCCAGTTTCTTGGCCAGCAATGGGGCCATGTAAGCACCGAACGCGGCGTAGAAGGGGTTGGCCACGTGAACCTTGAGGCTCTGTCCGATTTAAATAACGTAAGAGCATGTCCTTACGCTTAAAAATTGCAGGGATACTGTAACGTACACTCTCCTTCTCGTAGCGCTCAACAATTGTCCATTTGCGGGGATCTGTGTGATCTTGCATGACGTGCCAGTTTAGAGTTCCCGCGTCCTTCACGTACACGTTCGAGGCCTCGACGAGCTTGCTGCGGATCTTCTCTTCAATGTCCTCGCCATCCTTGGCGTATAGGTGACAAACAATAGTGTATACCATGTTGCTGCTTCTTGGAATCGGACGGTTGAAAAGTGGCGAAGGTTGAGTGTGTTTACGATGACGTTTTCTCGGTCACAACTTCAACAAAAGAAGTTCCGTACCGGTATAAATATTGGTACTTGAGGACTGAAGACTAGCACTCTCAGTACTATATTAAGAAATGCCTGCAAGGATATTAGTTGCACCAGGGCTGGATTGTCAGCTCATGTACTACTGATACTCAAGCGAATGCAGGATTTTCTCTGAGAATTTTACAAAAACAACTCTGTCGGATTTTATGTGGCCTGAGAATTTTTGTAAATTAATGATGTGCTCGAATCTGACGATTGCGTTCAAATATGTTTTTTTAGTTTTATGCAGAAATAAAAACCCAGTTTTTTCCTGCACAACAAATACTACTGTAGTACAGTGTATTAATAGTAGTAGCTGCGGCCATGTCTGACTTACTTACTATCTGAGAGACTACATTATACTAAACTTCTGCACCGGTGTGTCACAAAACAGTCTTTATTTTTCACATTTCTACTACTGTAGTGTGGGTACGGTACTACATCGATGAACCACAAACACGCCTCGTGCTTCAATACTTGGCGGTGGAGACGCTGCAGCCCGAACATCGCCTCAAAAGATTCCCAGAGCGTCTTGAAACGAGTCGTCAACTTGCACTCATCAAATGACGATCGACTAGTCACTGGCATTAGATCATTCAAGCGCTTACTCGACGTGCACGGGCTTGCTCGTGTCCAGCTCGTTGAAACGGCGCAGGTCCATCGGCTTGTCCAGCAGCGGGATGACGTACGGGTCAAATGTCTTCCAGTACGGGTTTTCCAGGTGGTACTTCTGACTGCTCTCATGCTCGTAACGCTCGACGATGCACCACTTGCGTGGATCCTGGTGGTCTTGCATCACGTGCCAGCCAATGGTCTCGATGTCCTTGGAATACACCTGCGAGGCTTCAATCAACTTGTTGCGCAGCTTCTTTGGCGTAAAGATGAACGACGATGGTGTACACCATTGCGATAGTGGCCGGTTATGCTGGTGCCGGTTTGTGAGGAAATGAGAAGTGCGGCAGGTGGGAGGGTTTGCTTCTTGTGTGCGGGATGTGTGGCTCCGCCCGCCTGCTGTTATTAATACACGTACGGGGGGGGGAATTCTGCTTGGGTTTCAGCTTGGGATCCAAGCAGACACTGCTACGTCATTGAAGTAGCGACGAGCGAAGTGATACGCAAAGGATTATCCGGATAGCAGATGATTGAGTTAACTGAGCTTCGTAGACCTCTCAAAAATGCAACCTGCCAAGGCTGATTGCTAGCAGTGCTACTATATCAAATCTGAA
>NW_003303756.1:3165367-3348374 GCF_000142945.1 Phytophthora infestans T30-4
CAGCACTGCTAGCAATCAGCCTTGGCAGGATGCATTTTTGAGAGGTCTACGAAGCTCAGTTAACTCAATCATCTGCTATCCTTGATAATGGTACAGCACATGTACTGTACCTTTGCGTATCACTTCGCTCGTCGCTACTTCAATGACGTAGCAGTGTCTGCTTGGATCCCAAGCTGAAACCCAAGCAGAATTCCCCCCCCCCTGCAGTACTGTACGTGTATTAATAACAGCAGGCGGGCGGAGCCACACATCCCGCACACAAGAAGCAAACCCTCCCACCTGCCGCACTTCTTATTTCCCTGTCAAATTCACAAACCGGCACCAGCATAACCGGCCACTATCGCAATGGTGTACACCATCGTCGTTCATCTTTACGCCAAGGAGGGCAAGGAGGTCGAGGAGAAGCTGCGCAACAAGTTGATTGAAGCCTCGCAGGTGTATTCCAAGGACATCGAGACCATTTGCTGGCACGTGATGCAAGACCACCAGGATCCACGCAAGTGGTGCATCGTCGAGCGTTACGAGCATGAGAGCAGTCAGAAGTACCACCTGGAAAACCCGTACTGGAAGACATTTGACCCGTACGTCATCCCGCTGCTGGACAAGCCGATGGACCTGCGCCGTTTCAACGAGCTGGACACGAGCAAGCCCGTGCACGTCGAGTAAGCGCTTGAATGATCTAATGCCAGTGACTAGTCGATCGTCATTTGATGAGTGCAAGTTGACGACTCGTTTCAAGACGCTCTGGGAATCTTTTGAGGCGATGTTCGGGCTGCAGCGTCTTCACCGCCAAGTATTGAAGCACGAGGCGTGTTTGTGGTTCATCGATGTAGTACCGTACCCACACTACAGTAGTAGAAATGTGAAAAATAAAGACTGTTGTGACACACCGGTGCAGAAGTTTAGTACAATGTAGTCTCTCAGATAGTAAGTAAGTCAGACATGGCCGCAGCTACTACTATTAATACACTGTACTACAGTAGTATTTGTTGTGCAGGAAAAAACTGGGTTTTTATTTCTGCATAAAACTAAAAAAACATATTTGAGCGCAATCGTCAGATTCGAGCACATCATTAATTTACAAAAATTCTCAGGCCACATAAAATCCGACAGAGTTGTTTTTGTAAAATTCTCAGAGAAAATCCTGCATTCGCTTGAGTATCAGTAGTACATGAGCTGACAATCCAGCCCTGGTGCAACTAATATCCTTGCAGGCATTTCTTAATATAGTACTGAGAGTGGTAGTCTTCAGTCCTCAAGTACCAATATCAATACCGGTACGGAACTTCTTTTGTTGAAGTTGTGACCGAGAAAACGTTATCGTAAACATCAAACAGCCACATTCAACCGTCCGATTCCAAGAAACAGCAACATGGTATACACAATTGTTTGTCATCTGTACGCCAAGGATGGCAAGTATATTGAAGAGAAGATCCGCAGCAAGCTCACGAGCGTCAACTGACACGTGGAACATTGGGCTGTGTTTGACATTTTAAATACTACTTTTATTAATATCACTCCGACGTTTTGAAGTACCGGTAGCCTTTTTTTAAATACCGGAGCTACAGTTTAGCTGTAAGCGATACCGGTACGGGTACAGTATTGTTGTGTATCACCATCTTTCTGATCCCAATTCAACCATTCACTACGTCAATCTTGCTTTTGCTTTTGTGATGAAGAGTGGAAATGAGGAAGTGATATTGAAGGCATACATGGCCAAGCAGCCCGTAGGTTTCGTAACCGCTGGGTCTGGGAGGTAAAACCCCTCTCCTGGGTCCAAACATCCTCCCAGTCCTGCTATCTTTGACTTCAACTGTCGACCAAATCTCAACACTCCTCCGTGGTCTACAGTGCCGTGACTGTGTCGACCGCTTCCCCGTAATTGCAAAAGTCACAGTGTTTTACGAGGTTGTGTTGGCGCCCTCAGTAATCCTCGTGACCGGCCAGCAACCAGTTTTTCAGAAACTCCGGGCTCCGTCGTCATCACCTGCAATCGGCCCATGGGCTACTCGCTTTGAGTCCTCCGCATGCCGGTTCTGCGCCTTGAGCCAGACCACGCCCAGCTCGTCCGAGAGCCCCGCGTGCCGTCGCTCGACCTGGAGCCAGACCACACCCAGCTCGTCCTAGAACCCCGTGGGCTGTCGCTCGAGCCAGGCCGTATTAAACTCGTCAAAGAGCTCACACGCTGTTGCTTTCAAGCTTAGCCAGCCCATGCCCAGCTTGTCCAAAAAAAGCCCCGCATGCTGTCGCTAGTTATACTTACCGTCTCTTTTTGTCTTACCAAGGCTCGTAGACTTTACCTCGGGATGCGTCTCACGAACACCGAGACGGCCACGTAAGGTTTGAAGTACATCTGTAGTCACAGCTTTTGTTAGTAAGTCTGCCACATTTTCCTTAGTATTTACGGATTCAATCTCCAAGTCTTTCAGTGCAATGCGTTCGCAGACAAAATGATATCTGGTGTCAATGTGCTTGGTACGCTGGTGGTGAATAGGATTCAAGGCCATGGCGATAGCTGACTGGTTATCAACAAATACCACCGTGGTGTCTTGCGGCATGTTCAACTCACCCAGTAGTTCTCGTAAGAATATCACCTCTTTAGCTCCGTGTGCCAGTGCCATATACTCGGCTTCGGTAGACGATAACGCCACAGTCCGTTGGCTTTTGCATGAGTACGTAATTGCACAATTTCCTACTTGCATAACGTATCCAGATACCGATCTCCGCGTGTCGGTGTCTTTTGCATAATCGGAGTCAACGTACGCTGTTAGCTGCAGGCCATTACGATTTCTTCCATCAATGACAAGTCCGTATCCAATGGTGCCTTTCACGTAGCGTAGTATTCGCTTTGCTGCATTCCAGTGCGGCATGCCTGGATCATTCAAGTACTTGCTCACACACTGAATTCCGAACGCAATGTCGGGTCTGCTACCCGTCATCGAATACATCAATGAGCCCACGAGGCCTCGGTAGTCTTTGGCTTTCATTTGCTCACGCTCGTCATCATTCTTAGGACTGTTTTCTTTTGAGAGTACAGTACCTGGGTCACAGGGAGTTTTGCACGGGTTCATCTGTGTCAGGTTAAACCGCTCAATGACACTCTTGGCGTAGGAAGTTTGATCGATGCTGAGTGTCTTCGACGATCGATCTCGCTGCACGCGTAGCCCCAGGATGTGATGCACTTCACCCATGTCTTTGCATTTAAATGCTTCTGCTAACATGCTTTTAATGGCTTCTACTCCACTTGTCGTGTCTGCTATCAAGAGTAAATCGTCCACGTAAATGCCAATGATGGATAAGGCATGGTCGCCTGTACGCACGTAAATGCATGCATCACTATTGAGTTTCACATAGCCTTTTGTCTTTAGGAAGTCCGTTAACTTCTTGTGCCACGCTCGCGGTGCTTGCTTTAGACCATAAAGTGACTTTGTCAGTAGACACACGAGGTTCTCTTTTCCTTTGACCACAAGGCCTTCGGGCTGTAGCATGTAAACTTCTTCAGTCATTTCACCGTTTAGAAATGCGGTATCCACGTCTGTCTGATGGCATTCCCAGTCGTTGATTGCCACTAACGCGAGTAGCATTCGAAGAGATTCCAGTCTAATGACAGGAGCAAATATTTCGTCATAGTCCACATATTTAACTTGCTCATATCCACGAATGACCAGTCTTGCTTTGTAGCGTTCGACATTGCCTTGAACGTCGTACTTGATCTTAAATATCCATTTCGAAGTAAGCGCACGTTTCCCTTTTGGTAGCTTTATCAGCTTCCATGTGTCGTGAGCTATGAGTGATCTACCTTCTTTATCAATCGCCTTCCGCCAATGCAGTGATTCGCTGCAAGTCATTGCTTCATTGTATGACTTCGGCTCAACACTAGTAGCCATGCTGTTGATCTTGCTGTTTTCATTCTTGTTTGCTATATTTTCGGTTGCCACCATCAGTTCTGCCTGCTTCTGCTTCTCAGAGAGTCGATCGGCAGCGCACATGGTAAGCACTTGTGGTTCAGATCCAGCAGTAGGGAGCTCAAGTATAGAGATTTTATTGTTGACCTGTTGGCCCACGTAGCAGCTCACATCCGGTAGATTTCCCTGCTCGTCACGCAGTTCAGCTACAGAAAACTCGTCAAGAAAGGAGGTAAGCTGTTGAATCTCTTTGTCATAGCTGTTCAGCTCCTCGATAGGTTCTGCGTAGAAGACTAAGTCTGGAATCGACTGGGCCAATTTGGAGGGTTGAATGAGATCGAGATGATGCAGTTTTGCAAGTCTGTCTAATTCCAGTCGCTTTAGTTCCATTGCAGCATAGGAGTTAGATTCATCAAACGTAGCATGACAGGTAGTTACGACTGTATTAGTACCGCAATGCAATACACGCCACGCTTTTCGGTTGTCTGCATACCCGACAAAAATCCCTCGAACACTGCGATTATCGAGAGTCTTCCGGGTACCCGGTGTTGCTGTCAGTTCCAGTCGCTTAGGATGTGTTGCCGATACGTACGTGTAAGCTAGAGATCAAAATACACGCAAGTTGCTGTAATCAGGTTCTCGTAGGTGCCATCGCTCATACGGCGTGACTTCCGCTCGTCTAAGAGGACTAATGTTGCCAAGTAGTGTTGCTGTCAGAAGTGCTTCACCCCAAAATTGCTTTGGTAGCTGTGAATCGATCAGTAGAGCTCGAACCTTTCGAAAAAGAACACGAAATCGCACTTCGGCACTACCATTTTGCTCTGGGGTATATGGTGTTGTTGTTCGTCGTGCAATACCTTTGACTTCACAAAATTTTACCCACTCAGGAGACGTAAACTCGCCACCATTGTCTGAGTTCACCGCTTGCACTGGACAATTGTGTTTTGTTTCAGCAGATATCACGTATTGCTTAAAATGACGAAGAGCTTCTGCCTTGGTCTCAAGGAGATACGTCGTCACAAACCCAGAAAAATCATCAACAACCAAGAGAACGTATCGTTTGTTTCCAAATTTTGAGACTTCAATCGGTCCTTTAATGTCTGTGTACACCAGCTCATTTGGTGAAGTTGCATGTTTTGTGTAGGTTGACTTAAACGACGCTCGTTGTTGGTTTGATCGCTCGCAGACGTCACAAACAGGAAACTCAACTAAGTCTCGTTTTGCCACTTGAAGTCCATGTGCTTTATTCTGGTAACCTAGGTGCCCACATCGACAATGTTAAAGACTGATCGGTTGATTTACAACTCTAACGTAAGCAGATTCAGTGAGTGTATTGATGCAGTTGGTCTTAAACACGTAGAGTCTGTTGAACCGGTTTTCAGCTGACTTGTTTCGCATTTTGCCTTTGTGAATAATGGCTCGATCGACGTACGTGCTGAAGTCTGACTTGACGTCCTTCTCACGGAGGCAGCGCACACTAAGCAGATTTCTTGATAATTTGGGCAGGTAAAAACATTTTGATAGCGTCAGCTTCACGTTACTTCCGTCTTCACCCTTGAAGTCTAACACTACTCTTCCAATACCATCCACTTCGACGTGATTGTTGTCTCCCAAATGAACTCTCTGCGATACTGTTTTAAGCTCCGTAAAGTAACTTTTGTCGTAGCACATGTGATGCGTACACCCAGAGTCTAGCACCCATAATTCACGAGACAATGTTGGATCCTTAGCGGCTACGGCTGCTTGAAGTGCTGTAGCTTGTATGCTGCTTTTAATGTATACATGATCCATCGCCACAGCAACTGCAAGAACGTCGTAGCTGTCCAGTGAATCTTCTTCTTCTTCCGTAGCGACCATCATGTTTGCGGCTGCAGGCTTCTGTGTATTAGCACCGCGCTCATGGTCGTGTCTTGCTTTCATGCGGCAGTCGCGAATGATGTGCCCTTGCTTTCCGCAACAATGGCATTCTTTGTCTGTCTCGTTTCGCTGGTATGGGCGACCACTTGGCTGCTTCAGTTGACTGCGAAATGGCAGGCGACCACCGGAACGACGATGTGGTCCCTGTCCAAAATGTGCGATCGCCTTGGAGATCATACTCGGTGCTGGAAACGGCAATTGTTGGCTTCCTTCTGTCAGGTGCGCTTGAATGTCCGTTGTTTCCTAGATGTCTTTGCGGGTGTCCGACTCCAGCAATAACTTGGCTTGAAGGTCTTCCCACGTCAATCCTTTTTCGTTCTGAAACACCATCACTAGGTTCTTCCAGGTGTCCGGTAGCGATCCGAGCATCTGCATCACCTTTTCTTCGTCATCAACGGGTCTGCGAAGCCTGGCAAGTGCTTCTGCTTTGTCTTCTAGTGCATTGATATGAGCTTGCATGTCTTCACCGTCGTTGTATTTAAGATTCTGAAAGTCTTTTCTTGCTCGAAAGATGTTGATAGTACCTTTTCCAGCATATACACGCTCCATGTAATCATACGCCAGCCACGACCTCTTGTACTTCCCCAACGCTCTCACGGTTGGGTCATCCAAAGAGCTGATGAGAAGATGAAGCGCCTTTTTGTCTCTAGCAATAAAGGATTCACGCCTGCGGTGACTCCACCTCTCACTGAAATGTAGTTCTTTAGATACAATATCCCAGACACCTTCAGCTTCCAGCAGAGTCTGGATGCGGATTTGCCATGCAGTAAAATCAGGCTTACGCGAGTCAAAATTCCACGACTCCTTCCAGGTGAGGCGCGACATCTTTCGTAACCGAATGTTGCTTCCTGGCGAAGTTGGGCTGATAACCTTTTGTGATGAAGAGAGGAAATGAGGAAATGATATTGAAGGCATACATGGCCGAGCAGCCCGTAGGTTTCGTAACCGCTGGGTCTGGGAGGTAAAACCCCTCTCCTGGGTCCAAACATCCTCCCAGTCCTGCTATCTTTGACTTCAACTGTCGACCAAATCTCAACATTTGCTTGCCTGCCAAGAACCTCGTTCTGTGCGCAAATTCAATCAAGATGATTTACACGCTCGTAGTTCACCTGCACGCCAAGGAGGGCAAGGATGTCGAAGAAAAGACTCACAACAAGTTGGTCGAGGCCTCTCAGACCTATATGAAGGACGCCGAGGTTATCGGCTGGCATGTCATGCAGGACCACGTTGACACTCGCAAGTGGACTATCGTGGAGCGCTACGAGCGCGCGAGCGTACGTCTGCTACCAGTATTCAGTGGCGTGAAAATAAAAACTGACTTTACAGCTTTTGCTGTTGTTTGAGCAGAGCCTGAAGATCCACCAGGCGAACCCTTACTACGCCGAGTTTGGGGCCTACATGGGACCCCTTCTTGACCAGGCACTGGAGATCTACCAGTTTAACGAGCTAGACACGAGCAAGCCCGTGCATGTTGAGTAAGCGCTTTGGGGAAAATATTAGGTGGATCGACATGACATCGCCTCGGGATACACAAAAGTACGACACGCGCGAGATACCAACATGGTACCGGTAAGTCGAAATAGTGCTGCAAAGCAGACCAGCCTCGCTTTAAAAAATTGGCAGCCTCAGCATCCTCCGATTTAAGGTTAAATGGCTGTAATATACAGCTATCGCCGAGATTGGAAACGATAGATACTGCCCAATACACCCTTCACATAGATCGAAGCCACACAAACGAGAAATTCAATGGTTCAATTTGTGTCCAATATGCCAGCTTACTGTAAAAAAGCACATCTACTGTACTGTACTGTACCAGGTACTGAGTTAAAAGTATGAGCTCAAAACCAATCTTTTTCAAAAGATTTTGTCAAATATTCAAAATTTGTGATGCCACTATAGTAAATCAGCCTTATTAATCAACCTGTCTGAATGAAATACATGTTTCGTCAGAATCTAAATCGTTTTGCTGAATCATCCATCAGTTTATTCTGTTGCTGAGCACGATTTTTGCATCTGTCAAAATAAACTGTCAAATGTAGTGTGACTATACTAATAAACAATTAAAGTCTATTTTTGTGGACTTTTATAGATGGCAGAGAAAAAGAAAAGCTGGCAGCAGACCGCGCTCTGGGAGACATGATGACCCCAAGGACATGGCGCATAGCATCGCTATGCTGCAGTTTTGAATACACGGCTGTTAAGCCGATAGGCTGTCTGACGCAGTAGGTAGTTTAGTGCTAAAGATAGAGTGAGAACCCAGCTTATCTCTACCAAACCCCCGTCATAAACTCCCAGCCTCACGTTTCCTGTGTACCACAAATGTACCACACTGCCTGACAGAACTCACGATCAAAGTGGCAGGTGCCAATGCAAACGTGACCGCCATGTGCTTCCCACTGACGTCTTCCTTTCAAACACCTCTCCTCGTCGGTACCGCCGCTCCGTGCGATCCGTTGAGCCTATTTTTACTCTGCCTCAGCACAAACTCACCTGCGCTCTCAATTCGTGTAGCCTTGGCGCTGGCAGCGCCTTCGTCAGAATGTCCACCGGCATGTATCTGGACTCACGATACTCCGGTCGGAGAATTCCTCCCTTCATATACTCTCCAACGAGCTTAGTACTCACATCCAAATGATAAGCCTTCGACGAAGCTCCCTCTCCGTCTAGCTGCTTCAAAGCGGCTTGATTGTCCACTCTGAAAGACATGTGATCAGCCAGGTCCACCTTCAACTCCTTCAGTAGTTTACGGACTCCCTGAATCTCTCTAGCCATGACCAAGGCAGCCGTGTATCCTGTTTCCATCGTCGACGACGAGACTCCGTTCTACTTCCCGTAGACCAACTTACAGCCATACCGTTCACCTCCACGATGCCTCCCGTGACCGACTTTCTGTCACTCTTATCAGCTGCGAAATCTACGTCGCTATACCCCACAACGCTAACAGGTCCAGATTTCGCACCATCACATCTCATTCTCAAACGCAAACTGCTTAATTCCACCGAGGTACCTCAGCACCCTCTTTGCTAACTTCAAGTCCGCTATGGTTGGTGCGTGTGTGCGCCTCGACGTCTTATGCACCGCAAAGACGATGTCTGGCCTTGTACATCGCGCCACCCACAGGAGACTTCCAACCAGACTCTGGAATTTCCTCGTGGTCACGGTCCCAGCAGTTCCTGCTACGGGTAAGATCTCCTCATTGCCTTCTGGAGGCTCGTTGCACTCTTATCCAATCGGCGCGCACACTACGTGCGCGTTCTCCAGTCCATGGTCTCGTAGCATGTCCTCTATACTCGTTTCTTGATCGATCATGTATCCATTTTCTTCGTCGTACACCACCCTCATTCCCATAAACTCATGAGCTTGGCTAAAAACAATTTTACCGCTAAGTCCTCCGGTTCGTCGAAGAAGGCGTCAACTGCCTTGCTCTTCGTACCGCTGTCAAGCAAATCGCCGACGTACCTTCTCACAACGAGTATCTTGTCTCCGTTGTGTCTGTTTTATACGTACATGTCCGTTAAAACTTTGTTCGAAACCATTCTCCTTCAGTTCTCCATACAAGAGCTTACTCCACCGCCTACCAGCCTGTTTTAAACCATATAAGGTTTTCTTCAGCTCCAGGACAAGCACGTCCCCCTTTTAGCTCCTTCCTCATTTGATTGCTCACGGCCATTCCTTGGGGGAATCTGCATGTAGATGTCAAGGTCGGCTTCCTTGTCCGCTTTAACATAAGCGTTGGGCACGTCCCCATGCTTTGCCAGAACTCCCCATTTTCTTGCGAGTACCAAGATCAACTTCACACTCGGCATGTCAATTACTGCGGCGAAAGTCACGCTGTAGCTGATTCCGAAGATTTGCTCATTACCACATGCCACTAAACTTGCCTTCAGTCGCTCGATCGCCCCCTTTGCATCTTTTAGTCTTAAAGACCCACTTCCCGTGCATTGCGTGAGCGCCTCGCGGTAAGCGTACCACCTTCCATACACCACTTCGTTCTAGTGCTTGTAGCTCTTCGACAATGACCTTGAGCCACGCCAAACTTTGCTTACTTCGTACAGCCTCCCGATATCTCTTTTGGTCGGGCTCCATGACACTGTTCAGCTTTGCTTACTTCGTACTGCCTCTCGATATCTCTTTGGGTCCGGCTCCATGACATTGTTCACCGCGTCATTCCTCGTCTCTTCCTGAGTGAGAACTTCGCTCGTGGGTCCTCCTCCACTCCGTCCGACCGACCGCATGACTGGTCTCTCTCTGGACCATGACTTCTTTCGCTTTCCGCGCCGTTTAGGTCGACGGGTACCTCCGTTAGTGTCCTCGGCTTGCTCACCGTCCAGAGTCGGCTCCTTCTCCTGGTCCTGACTCCTCTCTGCAGCTGGGGAGACCCTGCCACCCGCAGGTGACCTTTCGCCGCGACTCGTCGCGCTACTCGATCCATCCCCCGCTGGAGACCTCGATCGCGAAGCACATGCAGCATCTCTTCCGCCTGGACCGGAAAGGTCGTTCGTCTTCGACTCTTTCTCGGCTTCGTCCGAATCTTCTACGAGGTAAATACACTGCACATTATCGTTATGTTTCTTGCTGAACATTTCTATGCTTCTTACATGTTGCGTGGTTATCACTATCCGATCCTTCGGAGGTACAATCTGTACCCCTTCGTGTCCTCTCCAATGTCCACAAACATCCCTTGTTGCGCTCTCTGTGCAAAATTCTTCTTCCGTGTAGGCGACATAGCGCACCGCATTCCCCCAAACCTTAGCGGTAGCCTACAAGCGAATACCATTGATCTCGCCTTGTTCATAATAGTTCTGTGCATTTGCCCAGCCTTCTCATTGCTGGCCTGATTGCGCGCTTCACTTCGCTGTCGAACGACTCCGGTGCGTTTGCAGAAAAAGGTCTATGTTTTCGTGTTCTACGCCAAAATCAGTACGCAATACGTATATCCGGCAGTCGAAACGTTTCTCGAAGAAAATGAGAAAGTTTTCAAATTGCTTCGCGGCCACGTCCTTAGTCTTCGGCGGGAAAACACCACAGTAATTCGTTTTGTGATCTACGAAACTCACATGTACCTGTTACCCAATCTGTCCTTTGGCGTCATAGTTGATTTCAGGTCCGAACAAATCGCACCCTTAATTCGGTCGATCGGAGCGTGCTCACCCGAGTCCTTTGTTGCTTGCTTGTTCTTCGTTTGTTTTCCCTCGGCGCAGGTCAAACAGTTCACCCGTCTGCGATCAGTGAGTACAATTCCTGCGGACAAGTCACGAGCAAGTCGTTCAGCCGCATCGTAGTTGAGGTGTCCGAGTCTGCGATGGAACTCCACTAGAGTCGTGCTGGGCATCGTGCGACTCGTCGCTCGTATCAGCACCCGTCTCGGCTAAGGCTGCCATGATCACTTCCGATGTCCTGTCGCCTTGTCTCGCAACTGACCCGCACAACATGAGTACGTTCCGTCTTAGTTCTACGTTGAAAGCCACTCATTTACCACTCTTGGCAGCGACCACACGGCATCCGCCGACGTACTTGAGCGTGAAACCCTTCTCGTCTAGTTTTCCATACGAGATCAAGTTGTAAACCACTCTTCGGCGTACATGTAGTATACTTCCGTGAGTTTGAGGGTCTGCTCGACTCCCTTCATCATCACTCTCAGTGTTAAGGAACCTTTCTTAGTCACGTCCAGGGCTGCACCATTCGGATGTACGCATTCATCCGAGCTCTCTACATCCTGCAGCCAGGACTCGTCACTGACCAGGTGTCTACTCGAGCTGCTGGCTAAAATCCACATCTCGACACACTCTACTGATCCCGCGTTTACTGCCAACGTGAGGTCCGGATCTCCTCCTCGCCCTCGGGCACGATCCGAACATCCAGCTCGGAGATGACCAACTTGCCCACACTCATGGCAGGTGTGTGTTTTCCCTCCGCGCCTTTCGCCAACTGCCCCAACGACCTATCTGCTAAGGTTCCTGTGTCTTAGCGGCTCCCACGCTTGAGCAGAGTGTGCCAACGCTTCGGCTTGCTGGAGGTAATCGCTCCTTCCGGCGTCAACCTTTGCCATCAAGTCCGTTCGTAGCTCGCCAGACGCGTACTGCTCAATGTTATTTAGCACTAGATAGTCGGCCCCTCCCTCGCAGGCTTCTGAAACCGCCACCATGCATGTAGTGTTCTGACCAACGCCGCCTATTATCCTTGGGAGCGGTGAGCAGCTTCATCGCTTACGCGGGCGTTATGTTCGTCTTGAAAGCATCCTGCATCCGGTCCATTATGTTCTGCAGCGTCGGGAGCTGTGACCACCAGAGCTCGACTTGTTTATGGTAGTATCGCTCGGCTGTTCCGGAGAGACAGTGGCTGAGAAGATCTACTTTCACGACGTCTGGTTAAATGAAGCCGCTCGCTGACTGCTCGCTTGTCTTTTGAACCTACGCCTCCACTCAAGAAAACCGACCCCAATGCCAACGTAGAGTTCTTTTCCATCAAAAGGTCAGATCCCCAACTTCTTTTGACCCACATCTGGGTAACGCACCATTGCCTGATTGAGCTGTTCGCCCGAGTAGCCGCCTCCCTCTCCTTATGCACGTGCCATTGGAGGCTGCTTCCGTTCGTGAGCGGGTCCAGCGTGCTGTGCGGCTTGTGCTGCAGCGAACAAGCGCTGTATGTGCGATAGTGGCATCCCGTTCCCAGGCGGCTACTGCGTCAAGTACCTCGGTGGCGGTGCAGGCCTACGCGGTGTGTCCGCGAGTGGCGCTCGTGGTAACCTGTCGGGTGAGTCGATAAGCATCCTTGCGCCGCGACCGAGATTCGACGCGAAGCGACTGTTGCTCGCGAGTGGCGTCATAGGCGCCTCTCCTCCATCTTCTGCGGTGAGTCTCCTCTCGAGCTTTGTCTGTGACTTTTCAAGCTACTCCAGGCTTCCTATGATGCCGCGCATGGGTGCCAGGAGCTCGGACGCGTTGTCGTTCTTGGCGGCAAGGCGTGCTCGTCAAGGTTGGTACCTTCGCTTCTTTTCGAAGGTGGTGCTCTGATCTTCATTGTTATCTGCCATTCCGATCCTTGCGCGATCGGAAGCGGGTGTCGTCTTCGGGGCAACTGCACCGCCATACTTAGACTCGTCAAAGGCGTCGTTGATTGAGCTCAAAACCGGTTGAATGCACGGTCGTTAGGCCGGTAGGTTGTCTGACGTAGTAGGTAGTTTAGTGCTAAAGATAGAGTGAGAACCCAGCTTATCTCTACCAAACCCCCGTCATAAACTCCCAGCCTCACGTTTCCTGTGTACCACAAATGTACCACACTGCCTGACAGAACTCACGATCAAAGTGGCAGGTGCCAATGCAAACGTGACCGCCATGTGCTTCCCACTGACGTCTTCCTTTCAAACACCTCTCCTCGTCGGTACCGCCGCTCCGTGCGATCCGTTGAGCCTATTTTTACTCTGCCTCAGCACAAACTCACCTGCGCTCTCAATTCGTGTAGCCTTGGCGCTGGCAGCGCCTTCGTCAGAATGTCCACCGGTTTTGAATACACGGCTGTTAAGCCGATAGGCTGTCTGACGCAGTAGGTAGTTTAGTGCTAAAGATAGAGTGAGAACCCAGCTTATCTCTACCAAACCCCCGTCATAAACTCCCAGCCTCACGTTTCCTGTGTACCACAAATGTACCACACTGCCTGACAGAACTCACGATCAAAGTGGCAGCTGCCAACGCAAACTTGACCGCCATGTGCTCCCCACTGATGTCTTCCTTTCTAACAAGCATAATCTGCATATGCGCGAGCCCTCGACCGTCGCTGACGCGAGAAGGTCAAACCGGGGAAAGGCCTCGCCGAAAACGGCTTGGACCAGCAAATCAGTCGCACAAGCTGCAGTGTTCAGTGCGGAAGCCCTGGTGAGAATGTTCACTCTGGCTGGACGTCTTCCAGACTCACAGCGCAGCTCCACCCGCAGTGCTTCACTTGTCGTTACTTGCCTTGACACTAGTGCTTACTACGCACCCATGAACAGGAAACAAGAGCGACAAGACTCGACCATGGAGGTGCTTGTTACATGGAGAGGTAGTGTAGTATTAATCGGTAAAAATGCACTTTTACAAGCGCTCCCCGCGAATCAGCAGAATGTATCAGCTAAACGTCCGAATTCGGGCGTTTGGCTGATTGGAAAATAAGGCCTCAAATCAGCAGAATATTGCAAGCTAACAGCATTCGAGGCCCAATTGCTAAAGTTCTTCTTCTTGACAAAATCATATTTAAGTAGCTGTCCCACGTATAAATAGATCTGTGACGGTGGAAATCTACGTGGTTTACGGCGGTACGGCTCCGCTCCCTTGACTATCGTGACAACCAGCGCTTCCACCAGTGCTGGCTTGTCGAGACCAGATCGAACTCGATATACACGATCGAACTTCTTGCTTAACTTAACAGCGTCCTCGCGAAAATTCACGTACCGTACGTCACTCAGAACGCTCTCACGTCATTGCACATCCGATCCATCTCCTTGTTGATTTCTTCTTCAACCAGACCGCCCACCTCTGGATCCTCTGGTATATCATCATAGTTTAGATCAATGCTGGTGCTAACTAGCTGCTCGAAAGCGCGCTTGACGTCAATTCCCAAGCGCTTCATTATCCTTTTGCTCAACAGGAACTGATCTTCTCCCGCGACCACTAGGCAAATTAGTTTGTACAGGTTGACTGGGCCGGCTGAGGTGCGTATCTGCAGATCTGTCTGAGCTGTTTCGTGACTCCAGGTTATCTTACCACCTACTCCTATTACCGTAACCGGCTCCGGGAGAGGTGCTGTCACCAATGTTACACCTAAACTCGACCTTGTTGAACTACCGCTGCAGGTAGAATACACTTTTCTGCACCAGTGTCTAGGCACATCGAAATTTCCACTGATCGTTTGATAAGAACTGTGTACTCTTCGTCGTCCAAATCTTTAAGACACCCCAGTTCCTCCAGCTGCGCTGGCTCGTGCTCGATCATTGGCTTACTATCTACAGATCGCTTGATTCTCCAACTTTTGGCGGTATGAGCTCGTGATTTATCTTTTTCGACGTGGGTGGCTGTAGGACAATCCCTTAACCAGTGCTCTCCCTGACAGTGAAGACACCCCGTCTTCGTTGGCGTTTCTGGGGCGACCTAGCATCCTGATTTCGATGTGGTGTATGATACACCGTGTAGCTGGCTTTTCACTAGTCATCTGTTGTCCCCCCTCACTTGCATTACGCAACTTAATAGACTGTCTATTGCCCCCGTGTTGGCCGGTGATCTAAACGTCTGTGCGGCTGCCAATTTTGGTAGGTGTATTCGACGGTTCCTGTTGCCGAAACCGAATGTAGAAAAGCTGCTGGAGCTTCACACGCTCCAGGATCAGCTTGTACAGCAGCTGATTGCTGAAACGGATGTGTATATACTTGACCAATTCCAGCAGCCTTTAATCTCTTCACGAATGATTGCTGGTAAGAAGTTTCCTCCAATATCTTCGCTTTTTGCTTCATTCTGGCCACATAGGCATCATCGGTTACTTTTCGTCTGCCCAGGTTCTCCTAGAAACTGTTGATGTATCCGCAAAAGTCTCAGTGCTTGCGGTCGTATACACACCACATGCCTTTACTTCACAAAGTGTTATTGATTCGTGGATACGTTATGAACACGCCTTTATCATCGTGTAAGCCTTTTCAAGACGCTTCTATTATCTATCTGAACGACTTCTGTTCGAGGAAGCAGCGAAGATTATTTTTCGACGAGAGCTCAGCATTATGCCAAGTGTAACGGAGCTACATGGTGTGGAACACACAGAGGTACGGAGTACCCGGAGAGTTAACAAACGCTGAGTACATAAGTCGGAGAGTCAGCGAGGCATATCAGTACTTTAGCTGAAAGCCACACGTCATGCTTTTGTATAGGTTTAGCTGTGCTAGATAGCTAAATCGATTCCTAGGCGGCTTGGCCGCTGTAAAAGTAAATAAAACACATCTGGTTTTGAAACACAAATTGACGCTATTCACTTTAAGCCCCGGTCGTGGGCTGTAAGTGTCCTTTGAATAAGGAACTTAGTATTAGTGATTCTCTGAGTCAAGCGTCTTCTAAAGCTACGGCAGCCCCGCTGCACTTGGTAGTACTTGTAGTCAACCCCGCTCCTGAGTCGGTTGACTGTATCCTTTGCGAGGGTGGAACACCCCGTGCTCGTGATTTTGCCCCTGACGCAGCAGGACGCGCTTACTAAGCTTATGGCCTTGCTTGGATCGGAGGGTGTTGCTCATCTCGCATCACAATGTCCAGAGGCGGTCACCGCCAGACTTGAATCGTTCTCGCGCTACGACAACGCGCTCTTGCAGCACACCCAAGAGATCATGAGCGCCGCAACGGCGGCGTCGTCGATGATGCGTGACGAGTCTATGTGACTAAGCCGCTCATGGTGAGCATGAAAGCCTTCGAAGGAAGAGAAGGTGGGAATATCCTTCTGTAGACCCATGAGGTCGAAATGACCATGGGATCGGCCCTGCTCCAGTCTGAGCATCAGCGCGTGGCGCAGGCTATCTTCCGGTGTGGAGATTGCACTCGCGAATAGACACTAACGTGCCGCACGTATGTTGACGCTGCATCACCTACCTGAAACCAGCCGCTTTCGCACGTGGTCGCGCCGCCACTAATCAGACGTACCGTATTCGGTCGAAGTTCCTTGCTACCCGGCAGGGTTAGAACAACTATTGGACTATGTCCGAGGATTAAGAGCTCTGATCGCCGGAATAGCGGCTGACCCTCTTCCGTAACTGATAACCGTGATCGTGTTCATGGAGGGACTTTGCGTGAGCGCAGCTCGAATGGAAGTATTCCGCGGACACCCCAACTCTTTCGAAGAGGCGGTAAATGTGGCATTGAATGCCGATCACAACTTCAGGGCGGCTCGACCTGATTGGAGCGCTGGAAGCGCGAGCCCTTCGAGCGGTCCGGGGCCGATGGACCTCAGCTATACTGAAGACAAAGAGGCGGAATTTCTGTGGAGCGGCGCGCCGGCATCCGCCGATGCTTCGTGAGGAATAGCACTAAGCACTTGAGATTTGGTGCCCTCTGCGCAAGAAGCACAAGGAGCAGGGCAAACCAATATTCCGGGACATCACCGGGAAACAGTAACTCTCAGTAGGAGCGGGGTGGCCTACTGGGGGCCAGCTGAGTTCTGTTGTGCCTCAAAGAGGTATAGGGCAACGGGGCTCAACCCTGAAGAGAGCCGGACTCGCTTACGAGAAGAGTGTGTGCTAGACGGACTTGCTGGTCGTTTAGCTGAGCGTGAAGGGTTTTGGGAAGCCGTGAAGACCCTTGATTGACTTGGGAGCCCCGGCCAACTACGTCCGTCGCTCTACTCTGGAAGGCAGTTAGATGTATGTTGAGGCACTGGAAGTGCCAACGAGAGATACAATCTCTACATTTGGCTGCGGATCTGCTACCAGAATCTGGCACACTAACATCGGCAGCGGCATGGCCAGAGCCTTATCCAGTGCCGTCACTGCGTCGACGTCCACCATTGCCACGGCCATCACGACTACTAGGTCTGTCACGATTTCCACGCCCGCGAGCTACTTGACCTCGGCCGTCCACCAACGTCAGGATGACCGCTTTCATTACAAACTTCCGTAGGATATTTGACACCGATTACCTCCGCCAGGGCGTCCGATGTTTTGAGCTTCATATTTTGGCCTAGCATGCTTTCATCAGTTGCCGTCATTAAACGGCAGATAGAGCGGGAAGGTAGCAGCAATACTAGCCTTTTAAAAGCACAGCAGACTAAGGGACATCTCATTGTCTTACCGAGCTGCATGAAGTAGTTCAGGGCAGCATCTTTACCAAATAAAAAATATTTTCCCTGTCGTTCGTTGGCATCACCGTCAAGAAAAATATATTGGTAGCTGTTGTCAAGGCTGCGACCATGTGGAGGCTTGAGATCCATCCCGCCGCCTTTAGCCTTTCCACACTTCTTAAAAGCCAAGATCCACTTTAGCTAAGGACCCAGTGCTGTGTTTCAGGGTTCTCTAGCGTGTCCGTCGGGGAGGTACTGCAACCGTAATATCAAAGGGTCCCTTGGGAGGCATTGGGATGAAGGACCCATACAAGGACTAGGCATAAATGTAGCCATCTGTCATCGTTCAGCCGCCAAATTGGCTCGGATTTATCTTTCCTGTCCCAATGAAATTAATTTCTCGCAATAAAATCGGGAGAAATGCGGAGGTAGGCTATTTGAATGTTTTGGGGGCTCAAAAACGGACTGAAGCTCTAATTTATTCAATAAGACCACTAAGAGTGTAGATATTAGCGTTCAAGTTCGGTCGGTCGTATGGCCAGTACGCTCCTAAAAGAATACAGCATCCCGTTTTATAATAGATATTTTTTTAATGTAGCTATACCTACGTCAAGACGTACATTATATTCAAGAGTCCCGTATCCCAGCATCCTTGTTTTGATATCCCTCCTAGCAGATATTGCGAATTTCTCAGCTGTAACTGAATAATTACCTGCGCTACGGAAAAATCCAACTTCTTAACGATACCTTGTGGTAAAATAGGGTCTTATTGTATCCAGGAGGTAGTTATGAAAAGATACAGCAATCCCCGACCGACCGGCCGAAGAGCTTTTTTTTGCACGGAATTGCAACGTAGTGTACTGTCATCAGTGTTTTATCTAGATATTATTAATACTGTCGACGGTGTTGCCAGAGGCGTTTTCGGTTTTCAGTGGACGCTAAATAGAATACATGTAGTACCAAAATAAAGGACGAAGCGCAAATCAATTCGTAAATCTTGCAGTATAATAATTATTATGCATATTACTATTTTTCGTCTTCATAACCTGTGAAATGACCATTTGCCGAGCACAATTGCTTGCACAAAGACGCTAAAATTTGAAAAATGCAATCAATATTTCTATAAGTGATTATCGGCGGCTTTGTGTATCGAATTTGCGCCCGAATAGCTTTAAGGTAATATGTAAACCAACTTGACGTTTTGCAATACTACTTCATATCGGTAGGCAGTTCTTGAATTGTCCAAACGCAAAGACTGTTATCCAGCAACTCGATAATCCAGTTGCTCGGGTGGTCGGTCGCTAGGCTAGGGGTCGAAATCAGAGATAATCCCAGCACCCAGATCCTAGTGGCAATTGTACCAAGCATAATCTTAATTTGGCAGGATTGTTGGAATGGTTAAAAAATGAGGGGTTGGCACTTAGGCCATACAGTATGAAAACTATACTCTTTCTGTAGAATACGGTGCTGGAAACCCCGCGAATGCAGTTTTCTCGCGTAATCGGGTTATCAGAGCACTGTAAATTGAAGTGCCGTGCGCGTGGGAATCCAATTACAAGACAGCCTCATACGTGTTGAGCTCTACCAGCTCGGCTGCGTATAGAGATCTTGTCCGCTTCCTCACTTTTGGATTTACTCTCGACCTCCAAACCAACACCTCCACCCCATCGCCACTTAAAATCATGATCTTCACTGTCATTGTCAGCTTGTACGCTAAGGACGGCGTTGAAGACCAGTTGCGCGCCAAGTTGGCCGAAGCCGCACACCACAACGCCAAGGACCCCAGCGTCCTCGGATGGCACCCCATGCAAAGCGCCAGCGACCCACGCAAGTGGACCATCGTCGAGCGATACGATCAAGAGAGTGTACGTATTTGCTGCTGTTTTCTGCCAACGATACCATGCACTCGAAGTGCTGTTTTCTCGGCGCGTGTTGGTGGATTGTGACTGATCGTGTTGGTTGCTGTGTCTGTGTTAAATTGCTGCTGCACTGGTATCCGACAGAACGCGGCGAAGCGTCGTGATAACGCGGACATGAAGGCGTTCGCGGAGACGTTGTTTGTGCTGCTAGAGAGCGGCAAAGATAGCTTGGAGCCGCACATGTTTAACGAGTTGTAGACGACTGCACTCAGTGGACTTCAAGCTTGGACAAAAGTCAGCTCTCCTGTCGTTATCAGCGTTTGCAGGGCGGGTTTCTGGCCGTCTGAAGCGGTTTACATCTCCCAGTCGTTAAGTTTTGTTGCGACAAACTAGAGTTCAGTATGGGTAGTGATCGTAGCTCGAGCGAAAAGTGATGCCCCTGTTGCTCTTTTGCTTTTTTTTTTGCTCCACACTTTCTAAAACAAAATATGTCAGTATCAGTTTTTTTAACGGTGGCTCCATTAAAAGGGTAGACCGAACGGTCACCCAAACAATATACCAGTATGCGCCATACCTGGAATATTTTAGCAAATATGGCAACCCTTAGGCAACACTTAACCGCCCTAAACAGGGTATTTGAGAGTATAAGTATTGAGATGCGCCCGAATAGCTTTAAGGTAAAAATAAACTAAAGATTTTGCAATACTACTTCAAATCGGCAGGCAGTTTGTGGTTTTCGTCAAGAAACGAAGACATGGAGAAGGGAGCCGGCGGCGCTCCCTAGAAGCTAGCCGTTATTGTATTGCTGAGTAAATAGCAAAGTGAGGTCCTACTACATGCAGCTAGACTACATGGTACTGGTTGTCTTCAGCTGCATTGGTCGGACACGAAGGTTTTCATCACGCGTGGCGTGACAGGGTATCCTGTCATCCTGTCATCCTGGATGCCGAACGCTGAATACAGCGGTGTCGATACGCGGAAGATCATGTGATCTGTAGTCTTCAACTTGTAGCTGGAGCTGGATTGGATCTTAAAGAACATGGGTAGCATGCATTATTAATACACAGTTCTTGAATTGTCCAGACGCAAAGACTGTTATCTAGCAACTGGGTAATCCAGTTGCTCGGGTGGTCGGTCGCTAGGCTAGGGGTCGAGATCAGAGATGATTAAAGCACCCAGATTCTAGTGGCGATTGTACCAAGCATAATCTTAATTTGGCAGGATTGTTGGAATGGTTAAAAAATGAGGGGTTGGCACTTAGGCCATACAGTATGAAAACTATACTCTTCCTGTAGAATACGGTGCTGGAAACCCCGCGAATGCAGTTTTCTCGCGTAATCGGGTTATCAGAGCACTGAAAATTAAAGTGCCGTGCGCGTGGGTATCCAATTGCAAGACAGTCTCATACGTGTTGAGTCGGCTGCGTAAGGAGATCTTGTCCGCTTCCTCACTTTCGGATTTACTCTCGACCTCCAAACCAACGCCTCCACCCCATCGCCACTTAAAATCATGGTCTTCACTGTCATTGTCAGCTTGTACGCTAAGGACGGCGTTGAAGACCAGTTGCGCGCCAAGTTGGCCGAAGCCGCACACCACAACGCCAAGGACCCCAGCGTCCTCGGATGGCACCCCATGCAAAGCGCCAGCGACCCACGCAAGTGGACCATCGTCGAACGATACGATCAAGAGAGTGTACGTATTTGCTGCTGTTTTCTGCCAACGATACCATGCACTCGAAGTGCTGTTTTCTCGGCGCGTGTTGGTGGATTGTGACTGATCGTGTTGGTTGCTGTGTCTGTGTTAAATTGCTGCTGCACTGGTATCCGACAGAACGCAGCGAAAGCGTCGTGATAACGCGGACATGAAGGCGTTCGCGGAGACGTTGTTTGTGCTGCTAGAGAGCGGCAAAGATAGCTTGGAGCCGCACATGTTTAACGAGTTGTAGACGACTGCACTCAGTGGACTTCAAGCTTGGACAAAAGTCAGCTCTCCTGTCGTTATCAGCGTTTGCAGGGCGGGTTTCTGGCCGTCTGAAGCGGTTTACATCTCCCAGTCGTTAAGTTTTGTTGCGACAAACTAGAGTTCAGTATGGGTAGTGATCGTAGCTCGAGCGAAAAGTGATGCTCATGTTGCTCTTTTGCTTTTTTTTGCTCCACACTCTAAAACAAAATGTTTTATTAATAGATCCATTTTTTAGGTGGCTCCATTATAATGGTCACCCATTCTGGGATATTTTAGCAATTACGGCAAGAGTCATTTGGCAACACTTAACCGCCCAGATACCCCCCCCTCCACTCCACGCACAGCCCCGATGCTATCCGCAGACGAGTGGCGTCTCGCGAATGGCCTAAGACAAATAACTTTTGTAAATGTAATTATAATGAAGACTACGAGTTTTAATAGTACTACACCTTTGCCAGGCCAAGATGGTGCTACTCCACTTCAAACCGGATTTTTTTTAAAAAAATGAAGACAAAAATTTGATTACGAAAAAGTAGCACTAAAAAGGAAATTCAAAGTGGCGAAAACGCATAGCAAAGTGGTCCCCTCAGGCTGAGCTGCAGCTAGGTGCCGTACTGCATGTCTTCCATGCACTCCGCGCCAGCAACGGAATGCTGGCAATGCAGTGTCAACCTGTTAGCAAGGTGCGTGTCGATACATCCGATGCGGCGTCTCGCCGCGCGCTCCAGTTTCTCCATCCGAGCAGCCGCAACCGTCCCGCGAGGATGCTCCACAACCAGCCCTTTACGGGGCAAGGCAAGGTCGGCCTTGATCTTGGCCTTAAAAGCACTAAAACACCCTGTGGCACCAGTTCAAAAGTCGGTTAGTATGCCAAAAAATATATATATATATTGTAATACAGTATACTGCGTACCTTGAATGGGGTTACATATTGAAGAGTACGGAGCCAGCCGTACAAGTACCAAGTCGGCTCGTTCAGCGACGTGTGCTTCCGTTTGCTTCCACAAATCGACGTGATGCGGTGGCGGGGATTCCGTTGTGGGCGGCCACAAGCGTCCAGTCACCGCCGACACGGAGGCAGTCGAGGACACGAGCTCGGGCAAATGCGAGGTGCGGGGCTCTGGGCATCTTGGGGTAGGTAGAGGCTTGGCTTGGTTGAGGGCTTGGTAAAAGATTGATAAGAGAGAGCGAGGAATGGCAATGAAGTGCTCGCGCACACGCTCAGGAGGGTTGATCCGCTTTGAACTGCGAATAAACCACTTTGAAGTACGGAGTGCGTTTACTCGACATATTTGTGAAGTGACATAAACTCTAATGTAAAAATTGAGAATAATTTTTAAAAAGGTTTAGTTACTTCACCACTTTGAAGTGGAGTAGCACCATCTTGACCTGGCAAAGGTGTAGTAGGTCATCCCTCTCGAAGGATTTATTTTATTATTATAACATTTAAAAAATGAAGACATGTACACCGTTCACTCTATTTAGTCGTGCAACGACTATTTTCGGTATAACAGTAAGACGCCAATTTGTCTGAACGATTATTGGTGGTGAACGACCAATTGAGGTGTACGACTGATAGTGGTTTATGGTATTGTTCAGATTTTGTTTTGGCACCACTTTTTTATGACATCGAAACAAACGATGGCATTGGTGGAGTGGTCTAGCGGGCGTCGTTCTACGCGGTGTATCGCGGGTTCGAGTCCCAGTCCGTAGTGATGACACAGAGAATCCCCATGGGGGATTTGAAACGCCATATAAGTCCATTTTAATATATCATCCCAGCACACACAAAAAATAGACTTACTATGCAAGAGCTCTCATTGTATCCTTTTAGCAAAATCCTCTGGAAATACAGCAACAATTTCTCTCAGTTTCCGTGTAAGCTGGTCCACTTTCCAAACACCATCAGCGGGAACGTCTAAACCGCATTGCACCATAGACCAATTGAAGCCGTTAGCATCCTTCTCAGAGTTGACAAGTTCGATGCACTCTGCTGCCAGCCTTAAAAAAAAGCTTTGCCAGGGTTTGCGAGTTTTCCGGACGAGGAAGCACCTTGCTTCCAATTACCATTACAAATTGCTTCCATATTGCGACGCTCGCACAGCCGACGCCAATGCTCCTTAATTCGCTGAATGGGGAAGGAATCTGCTGGTTGAACTTTGTCTGTAGCGTTAGGAGGGAACAGATTCACTGTCGTTCTCAAGCGTCGCGCCGTGTCCTCGACGTCATCTCCGCAATGACCACTGGCGTTATCCATCCATAGCGTTCTGGACGATGCAAACGGGCCACCAGGCCCCCAACACCGAGGCTCCTCCAACCACTCCATCATAAGCCGCCCGTTGATGAACGCACTTGCAGATGATCTGTAGCAGACGCCCTTTACGCTGTCAGATAACCCTTGGATTGGATAACTAGAGCTTTTGTTCTTGAAGATCAACATCGGGCACATTATGCGGGCGTCCGATCCACCTTTCACTAACACGCACATTGTGATTCCCTCACGGCCTACTCATGTACAATGTTAGCTTCAATTTAGATGATAGAAACTGGTACGATAGCAGCTTACCAGATACGATGCTCCTGTACTTCACAGTATTAGCCCCCACAAAGTCAAGAGTTTTACCGTCGTCGAGGTCAATTACAAAATGACTTTCGTCCATATTGTACTGCTGGTTGGGATCCAGTGTTCCTTCCTCGAATTGACGCTTCAATCGTCCGAGGTGAACAGCAATCGACCGATCGATCTCTATCTGCTTATCTTCACTGACTTGCTTCTTTCCCTTGTGTCGACGATAGACGATGTTGTTGCGCTCAAGGAAATCCTGTACTCTGCGCGGAGTAATCATGCTAGTAAAAAGCTTACCTTTCACAGTAAATCGAGTGTTGTGAATGGTGTGATCGCTGTCCTCAATTAGTACGATTGCGATCTCTGAGATGAGGGAGGTTGACATCTTGCAACCAGCGCGTCGTAAGCGTTGAAATTCCGTTAGCAGTTTGGGATAAAGCCACTGCCAGTGATCACTGAGCTTTTGACCTCTCCCACTTAAAGCTTTTATCACGAACTGATGTCGAATTCGTTGACGTGCTGTTGCATATTTACGTTGTTGGGGGTCCTCGAGCTTTGCTACTGTCGTCTTGCGCTTATCCCACCAGTCGCGAGCCTTGTTCATGTTGATGATTCGGTCTGCCGAGCGGAAAAGGCTGGGAAAGAAATCGACAGTCCGGCCCATTAACCCTTTCCTTCCATGTAGTGCGTGGTCGAGCTCCATCCATTCGATGCAACGGACACGGTCGCGAATTGGCACGACTTGCTGAAGGTTTCTCTTGGATTCGCTGGTCATCGTAAATTTGACACTGAACGCTGTTAGAGTTGCCGATGAATGACTACAACGATGGTACATGAGTAATTGTGGTGTGAGTACCGTATACTATCGACTACGTACGATGTACGACTATTTAGGTCGCATGACCGAACCTGTTAATGCACCTTCAAAAAAAAAGTTGCGCAACTTAAATTACGGTAATTTAAAAACGAACCGTAACCGTGGAACCGAACCAGGCGCTGAAAATCCCCCTCAGTTCAAAATTTGCGAGCTTCCTGCCAACCGCCGCCAGAGCTTCCCGCCAACCCGCCGCCGGAGCTTCCCAGAGCCTCCTGCCACCTCCGCCGATGCCTCCACTCAAGAAGAAGCGAAGGACTTCCCCTCTCGAGCACGCAGACGACTCCAGCGACGACAGCGAACTGTTAGAGTCGACACAACCGTCATCTGCGTCAAAAGCTACGGGTAAGGAATACGTGAAATGGAACTGAAGCTAGAGAGTTTGTCGCTAATGCTGTTTACGTTTATTAATGCTTTAGATCCTTCTTATGTTCCTGTTCCGAGTATTGTCGGAAGGACTTTTGCGTCGTGGCCGGATTTCTTTTCGTTTTGGGAGCAGTTTGAAAGGCAACATCTTGTTGTCTATCGCACGAGAGACTGCCAGACTACGAAAGGGTACAATAAGTCAAAGATAAATCACCCAGAGCGCCAGGCCCCTGAATCATTTGGCTACGCGTTTCGCAAATACGTTTGCACTCTCGGCTGCAAGCAGAAGTCTCGGTCGACTGGAAAACGGGCTAAGCGGAAGGAACGATATCGCGCATGCAAAGCAATGTTTCGCGTCGCTGTTATTCGTGCTAGTAGTGGTGACTTTTCAAGTAGTTCTAACTGGACCATTACAGTAACAAGTGAGGTTGGTTTTATCATTTCTTTTGTTTTTTTGTCCAGTATATTACTATTCCGTATGTACATGTCAAACTAATATAAATCCTCGTTATTGTGTATTTGTAGAACACGTGCCACAACCATGTCAACACCGAGACGCTTTATACTGCTTTGAAGCAGTGCAAGGACCTGTTGAGCGAGTCAGTGTTGTCCATGCTGGACGCATTCGGGCAGACCAACACGGACACTAAGCAAATAGCCAGCTATGTTGCTGACACGACTGGTACGTCCTATTATCTTGCTTACAGCTGTTGGTAGCCATTCGTAACGTGTACCGCTGCTGGAATACGACACAGGTCTTCCAATCTCTACGCAACAAGTGCGTAACCTCATGAATGCTCGTCTCGGGCACAGCAGTGCGGAGAAGCGCTTAAACGGTGTGCTGTCTGAATTTGCTTCCACACAGGGAGATGAATGCGTGCTGCTGCAAGGCGAATACGATCAGACTATCGGAATTGTGATGCAGACGAAAGCGCAGCGTGATATCTTCGCTCGCTGGGGCGATACGCTGTCGCTGGACTGGACGCACAATTGTACAAATCTCAGCTTCTACGTCGGTACGTGCTGATGTTGCACAACTTCTACCGAAGGTGCGCAACTTGGTGCAGGTTTTTTTGTAGCTTACGAGATACTTGTTTGGTGCTGTTCAGGTACTCTTAATGCCACCGTAGCAACCGGACGCGGCGTATCTGTGCTAGATTACCTGTGTCTGAATCAACAAAAGGAGTCTCTGTTAGCTGTGCTTCAGTGGTTCAAGACGAAGAACCCATCGTGGGGGTCGATTGGAAAGTCTCATCATTGACAAAGACTTCACAGAGTGGTCTACGTTACGCGAGGTGTTTTCCGCAGGCGGCTGTGAGTCTGTTGGTTTTGTATAATAATAATACTAACAACAGTGCTACTAGATTTTTGCTTTGCCAATTTCATGCACAGCGTTATGTGAAGAGAATGATTGCCGGCAAGAAGTACTTTGTGCTGCCCAAGTATCGCGATGAAATCGAAGAGCTGTTTAAACAAATGGTTTACGTCCCGACGAAGGAACAGTTCCAGAGCAGGTTGAAGCTGTTCGAACAGAGAACAAAGAAGGCTGCGCCAGGGTTTGCTGAGTACTTTGCACGAAACTGGTCAGCCTGTAGCAGTATGTGGGCGAACTATGGGCGTCGACGATGCTACTCGGCGAATAGCACTACTACAAACCGGGTGGAGGCTGGGTGGAACCAGTTAAAGCAGCTGCTGGGAAAAAAAACTAGCATCGACCGATGCGTTCGAGTGATAATTTAACACCAACTCAGTGTTTTGCGTGATTTTTCGACGGCGATAAATCTGTTTGATGTGTGCCCTCCTGTGACGGACCCGCTACCGGCTGCGTTGCACCGCATCGCTACAGTTCTGAGCCCGTACACGCTGAGGAAGGTGCAACAGCAATGGGAGAGGTACAAGCTGAATGGTGCGAATTGGGAATGGAGTTGTGAGCAGGACGGAGGTCATGACGTCTTCACAATGGCTACTTCGGAAGGCAGCTGTGTTCGAGTGACATGGCGAACTTCTGGTCAACCCAGTTGCGATTGTATTTTCTTCTCGTCGTTACGGCTTCCTTGCAAGCACCTGTGTAGTGTCTTAACGACCTTCAGAAGCGACAATGTTTTTGAAGTTGCCCAACTTCACGCGTGCTGGTCGATGAAGGAAGCATCGGCAACATTGCCATTTGTAGAGTCGACAATGGGGCATTTACGAGAGGTTACAAGAATTACAGGAAATGCATCACACACGCCTGCGTCGAGTATCATGCTTGCTTCGAAGAAACGGATTGCTTTTTTGAAGCTGAAGAAGGGTGAGACCAGTGATGAGACCGTACTCTCTGACTGCGAGAAGTACAACGTGGTTAGAGCGGAAGTTATGCCGTTAGCTGACAGTCTTCAGAGCCTCCCGTCTGCTAAGTTCTACGAAACATTTGCCGATCTTCGCGCAACAGTAAGAACCTTCAAGAAGAAGTGGAGCTTGGACCGAGACTCTCTCTCAGATGCGGGTGAATCGGACGACGAGTCCGATGCGATGGGCCTGGAATACGAGATGGCATGTGAAGGCGTTGGTATCATGAATAACGCGCAACTTCCCGTTCGTACTTTGGAAGAAGCCGATATTTATGAGCCTCCGAAGGACAACGCGAGCTCTCCCGTGATACAGGGACTCGATGGAGACGATCTGCCGTCGTGTTGCTTAACAAACCCATCCCAGACATCCCTGCCGGACCTGACTATCAGCGAGCAATCACAAGAGGTGTTGCAACGGCAGCCAAGTGTTCATTCAGCAACGTCTACAGCATCTCTATTGGCGCAGCCGGGGTTTCTTTTGGAGCTGGCGGGTGCTATAGACAACATGCAAGCTCTGCGATTACCTGAAGCATCCAGTTCACGGTCGAGAAACACTAAAAAGGGCAGCAAGTGGGCAATCGCCGAGTGTCGAACCGATTGTCCTGTTGATCTTGAAGACTTCTTGAAGTGGATTGACACTACGCCTGACGTTGATTACGTCGGAAAAATAGCTTCAAATTACCCGGTTTGTTACAACAAGAGTTTCCTGCTCTCAAGATCTCCAACGGTTCTTCAAAAGAGGGCAAGTGAAGTCATTAATAATGCCAATTTTGTCATTCCAGTGGAGTTGTTGGAGCGTGTGAATACTGCACTACTTCATTGGACTTCAAAGCAGACCGAAACAGAAGATTCAGATGCTTCGCAAGACGATGTGGTTCCAGCGGCATTTGTGGCTTCTGAAATGGGCGGCTTCTCCATGTAAGTTTTGATAGTATGTTTATCTACTTGACGGCTCTGACCTGTGTCTATGGTTATTGTAGGAATTACGTACGACTTGTGAAAAACTATTACGCGTCCATGAAGGCTGTTGATGATTATCGAATGGATCTAGCATGGTTGCGTGGAGGGTGGAGTAGTATGACACCGATGAAGCATCATTTTTTGAAGGAGGCACCGGCGTCACCTGCAGTGTTGTCACGTGAAGTTGCGCAACTATTTCGCCAGTCGCCATTGTCTCGGACGTTTGTCATATCTTCAGGGCCTGCAGGACGCAGTGTTACTTCAACACTTCGCCATATAGTGGGCAAGTTAGCGAGAAGCAAGCGTCTTAATGACGCCGTGATGGATGCAGCGCTCTGGCATGTGTCAACGTACTGCAAAACCTGCTACGCTATCGACGCTATCTCCGTTACTAACGAGAAGAGATTCGTTCCAGACTTCTCTTTGGCGTCATGCAACTACGTGCTGGTGCCTATTCACATGGCTGCCTTGAAGCACTGGATTATTCAAATTGTGAAGATTCAGATGGCCGATCCGGATACGTCCAAGCACAAGATATGGGTAACTTTCTACGATCCATTAGGCGTGGCGTCTAACTTAGATGTGTGTCAAGCAAAGTGGATATCGTTCACGCTTCCACTACTTCAACAATGGTTTGATCGAGATCAAGACAGAGAGAAGTTGCGCAAGTGGGTGTCTATTCTGGTGACAACAAAACGCCAGATTAACTCGGGGGACAGCAAAGCAGTCACAACAACTAGGCCAAATGATGATGGTGCAGCGCCCATGACCTCTCCGTGCTCGTTACCTGAAATTGTTGCAGTTCCGGCTACGACCCCCAAGCAAGTAGACAGTGTAAGTTGTGGTATTATGTGCATTGCGCAGGCCTATAGCTACGTGACTCGCGTGCGATCGCTGAAGGCATGTAGCTCGATTTCAGACAGTGATTTGGCTCAAATGAGACTGCGCCTACTGTGGACAATGCTGCATAAGTCAACTGGCGATGCAACTAGAGATAACGAGGGCTGGGCGCAGCTATTAGACATTCGGAAGAAGGTGAAGACAGCGTTCAAGAGCTGCTGAGTACATCATTCATGTATAAATGAATTAAACTATGTCTTCTTTTTACGAATAACATCACTTAATACTGTAGAGAATGAAACATTCACGTTGTGACGGAGCTCCTTTCCTTCTGTTGCTGTCGTCACCGCATCTCTCATATTATCGCCTACAGTTGCCGCAATATCTCCATGAAGCTCCACCAGCGCCACGAGAAGATCCTCCATCTTGTTCAGATTGAGCTGAAGCTCCTCAAGCTCTGAAATCCGGCTCCATAGAAGCATTGAAGAAGCTTCCTGCGGTTGCAAGCATTCGCTGCTCACGTTTTCAGTGTGCATGGTCTGCGCGGCGTGTCCTCCGGCACCTCGCTCGATGCTCTTGCTCCGTCGCGTTATTGACTTTGTGTATCTGCGTCGTTTCGCCAACTGAACTGGCAATGACTCCGAGCGTAACCGTGCGAACCGGTTCATGTGGAGGCTGGATCGCATGATATATTACGTGAGTGGTGGTTATATATTATTCGGTTTGAGGGGAAAGGTGCCGAAGCAGAAATAGCAAGGTGCTGATCTCGTAATTTATCGATCCGATTAGACAGGAAAGGTGCTGAAGGTGCCGTTACAAAGGTGCATTAACGAGCGTCGCATGACTGAACGGTGTACTGTAGGTCATTGGTACAGTTAAGGAATGTTTTTTCGGCTATTTTGGAGTCCATGAGTTGCACAATAACCTTTGAAAGAAAAACAGCTTATGACCTTAAAAGGCGCTGGCGTCGAAGTGAACGTTCCAGAACCGCTGCGTGAAGTCGCCAATCCCCGGTCGGATGCGTTGGTCTGCGTCGAGAACGGTGTCCACTTGAGCAGTGATCAGCGTGACGTCTGTGCAAAACAAAGAAAAAAATTAGTCCGAGGAAATTCGTCGTGCCACAACACAACAAGAGCTCAGTACTCACCTGGAAAGTGTCGGTATACAGTCTGAAGACCCTCAAACGAGCTGATGATCGTCACAAAGTTAATGCTCTTAGCGGGTATCTGCTTCTCGTGAATTAGATGGTACAACACCGCACATGCCTCGTTTCCTGTGGCACACTGCACGTCAAGTAGTAGTACGACCTGGTGAGGGCTAACAGGGGGTAGCTGCGCATGAATGGTAGCCAGCCCCTCCTCGTCGCTGTTCTTGTCTTCTGCTGTTCTGGGGTTTATTGAAACTACACCAGTGGGTGACGTCGGGCTGATGGTGGAGAAGGCACGCAGTAGTACCATGCCCTTATCCTCCATTGATATGCCACAGACGTCTCGCTCATCCAGAGCTGTGGTTGCGTAGCACACGTCTCCGAATCGGTTCTTAATCTGGACGTGGTCGTGAGGCAAGCACGTAAGTGCCTCTTCGATCAAAAGCCGTAGCAGCCGTGTGGCCCGTTGCTGAAACATTCCCGCGCTGATGCTTTCGTCTCTCAAAGCAGCAATTAAGTTTCTGCACGGATACGAGTACGCCGAAGCCTCGTGGACGAGGAACGGCCGTGATGCAACAGGGCTGCTCACTGTTTCCTCAACTGGAGACCGCTGGTTGGATGATGCTTGGTAGTGTCCGGAATGGGCCCCTTGGACGAAGTCTGCCTGAGTTGCAGTCGATAGTATGCTTCTATCTCGTTGTGGTTCCTCTTCGTGCATTTGCCGGTATATGTTAAATTTCTCTGTGCTTGACTCTTTGCTATCGCGCGGAGTCCCATCCGTACCAATTGATATCGTGGATACGTCTGGGTATACCGTAATCGGTGCAGGTATAGCTGAGCTAATCTCGGTGGCCGGTGGCTGCGACGTGAGCCGTGGGCTCGGTCTCCTGCTGCGCGACCTCTTATTTGATCTCGGGTGTTTTGACTCGGAGCTACGACTTCCTCGTGTGAGCACCTCCCATCGATTTTTGTAGAGGTTGCAAATTGCAGCGCGGCTTACACAGAATTCCCTTGCCAACGCTACCTGCTTTTCGCCACCATCGATTCGCGTGATGATCTCTCGGCGGTCACTCTCGCTCAAATACCTGGAGGTACGTTCGCGACGTGGGGTAGCTGGCTGTGACGCGAAATAACTGGTTGTGTCGATGTTTGTTATATCACCATCTTGCGTGGGCTCTGTAGACGAAAATGACAACCCCTTGGACATGACCTGTTCTTCAGCTTGATAGATACTGTTGAGTCGCGAAAATGACACAGCTTTTGACCCTTTGTCTTCGACGTCTACCGAGACCTCTAAAGGGGTCTGTTTTCTCTTGAGCCGCTCGTCCTGGCGGTGGTGAGGAGTTAAGGAATTTGGAATAAAGGCGTCTTCTATACTGTTGCGTCGCTTCTTGGCTCCCATGCTACCGTTGATGCCGGTGGTGGTCATGCTAGAGGAACGTATGTCGGAAGAAGACGTTGGGAGATAGGATGAAAGCTGGGGGAGACCAGTCGGGGGCGGTTCCATGGTAATTAACTGCAGTCGGCGTCTCAAGTTCTTTGATAAAGCTTCGCGAAAAGCAGAGTGAGTGAAGTTCTGGACCTCTCTCAAGTCGGTCGGAATATACGGGCCACGCATCGAGTTGACTGAAGGGCTATGAGAAGGGACTAGAAGTGTGCAAGGCGTCTCATCAAGTTTGGATTAACAAAGCATCAACGGCATCATTCGCACGTGAGTTTACTGTTAAATTTACAGTATCATCGTCAATTCCGCTGTCTGCTTACCAAGGTCCCTTCTACCTTCTACAGTCTTGCGTTGTAAACATTGATGTGTGCGAGCGTGGTCGAGGATCTAGTTTTCAACCGCAGCTGGTTGCAGCTGCTAGTCGAAGTCGTCGGTTCATGTACCCAAGTGCCTCGTCGTCGCTGTCAAGCCCCGGGAATTAACGTGCATACCTAGCGAAATGGTGCTGCAAAGCACGATGGTGTCGGCTGAGAACGGGGTGTCCCAACAAATGCTGTTTCAAAATGATCTGTGGCTTTGCCACAATGAAGACAAAAACGCCAGGCATCATTGTTGAAGTTAACACAATAATTACGTCGCTAGCCAAAAGCGGATTTGGACCTGTACTGTAGCTAGGTAAAATACATGTACTGCACAGGACAGTACCGCTCCTACGAAGACAACGTTGCTACGATTGCTCATGAAGCTCAACAGCATCGCATCATGAAACGCTCGCGAATAGCGAGTCGCGAGGTTGATTGTGCGAAGTCAAGCCAATGTACATGTACTTCTTTAGCGAAGAATTGTGTTGATCACCAATTAGGATACCGTACCGGTACAGCAATGTATCCCATCACCTTCCCCGCTGCAGCAGCTTGCATCGCTGTGCCGTGTACTGTACATGTACTCTGTTCCAGAGTCTCTGAATCTCGCCAATGCGCTCTTCCTTCCCCTACGTGTGACCCGCTGCAGACCGTCACCGTTTTCGCTGTACATGTAAAGTATATCAAACTCCAAGAATGCAAATGTACAGTTGGTAATGTAACTTCCGATGGTGTTCCTGACAGCAACAGCAAGCTCTGCAAGCACAGCCAAATTCGGCGAGTCTCGTCCATGACTCGCGTGAATGGACCGTGGATCTGCACGGAAGCGACAACAACGCAGTGCTGGGTAGCACTGCTGGCTAACTGGCGTATGTATGATGTGTCGTTTTTTCTCCATTTTACATAGATGATCTCTTTTGGGTAATACAGTAGAAAGCTTAGCCTTTTCAAAAAAAATAACTCGCTGTAACTTACTTTTAAGAAGAACTTCGAAGTACTTAAGTAAGCTCCAGCAAATTAATTTTCTTTAAAAGAAAATTTGTCTGCCACACTAAATTTTCTTAAATTAAACGAAGATATTGGAAAAAGGTGATTAATACCGTTGGTCGGGCCTCATCTTCGATACAATCAAATCGTTGGCGAAGAGCGCTTCTGTGCTTCTACTGTACACATAAAATAATAGTGATACATGTAAGCTATTTCAGTCCGTTTTTTTTTACCAAGAACTAATATCGGCTCAAGATTCTTTTAAAATAGTACTTATCTAATTTAATTTTATTTTAAGCTCCAAAGAGGAGTACCACAGTACTTTGTCCAAATCTTCCAACAGTTCGTTGATTAGAGGCATCGGGATACACCATCAGCCTAGTCAGACCATTAACCAGTCGATAGTCAATACACAAGCGTATATCCTCCCAGTTCTTCTTGTTAATGATCACCACAGGTGAAGCCCATGGTGGTGTCGAGAAGCTGATGATCTTGGCTCGCAACATACCCCAAATCAAATCTGATATATTTCCGCGGAATTGGGGTACTACCTTCCGCACCCTCGGAGTAATCAGTTTTGCGTCGCCACCATCGATACTACACTTGACACCGCGCGCTGCTGGTGGTAGCGCATTACCTTTACCATCTAGCAGTTGCCGAGTCTTCCAAACTTTCTGGCGTAGTTGGTCAACTTCCGCGGGTACGTTCGCTCCCGTATCCACCTCGATTTCATCAACCGTCATGCTTAACTTTTTTTATCAAATATTAAACAATACGGCAACACTTTTACTATTCTCCACAATACATGTAAAAAGTTGGCACAGTGTCGATGCGTGCTGAATTTTTGTTTGAGAGAGACGCTATTTAACGTTTTTAAAAAGCGTTTTATTTAAAAATGCCGATTTTTTTTGGACAGATTTTCAATTTCAAACGTGAAAATAATTTTTTTAAAACATTCGTGAAAGAACGTTTTCAGTTCGACAGCCGATGTTTTTAGGATAATACAGTGTGCTTAGTATTGCTCAACCTTTAAGAAGCGACCAGATTACAGCAGCAGCGTTGCTGTTGTCGTTTAAGACTTTTTTCTACTGTGCAAAACATTTACTTCGAAGTTTATTAGTCTGCCGAAGCGATCAACATGTAGATTTCTTTTTTTTCAAATTTGTGTTGCATCACTTTGTTATACCACTGCTGCAAAGTGGACGCGTTGGCGTTGTAAGAGCTTTGTAGCAGCCTGGTCACCTCCACGGCGACAAACTCTGGAAGCAACCAATACAAAAGCTGCAGTCGCGACTATCCCTCCCAAAATAATGGCAGCCGACGCGAACAACAGCGACCCAGCCGAAGAAGATATCGAGCGCTTGATAGCAGAAGGCTCCTTCGACTTCGCTGCCTTGGTGGACGTCACACAGGAGGTGAAATCTGCCACTGTAGACCACCAATACAGAGAGCACAACCACTCCGCTTGGCAGGCAGCATCCAAACATGATGATTGGAGACGCGATTGAGCCTTCGAGTTGAAGTAATATTGTTCCAACAGTTGTGCGTCCGCTGCTGCACGCTCCACAAATCTGGTAATCTCCGATGTGCTCAATGAACTGACGCCATACTCCGTGCTTGCTTGGAAAAGTGACTTCCAACCTACCTTCTGTGTAGCTTCTGAGATGTTGCCACCGTAAACTGTTAAGTCGAGAATGTCATACGTCGTGGAGTTAAAATCCCAGACCATGAAAGCTGGATTGTTAAAGAACAACGGAGAAATTGCCGCCGTCATAAACAGCGGCACGAGTTTCGAGCTGTCCTCATAATTATCATCCACCGTCACTCCGTTCTGTTGGAATTGCGTACTCAAACTGCTGGAAAGAGGCAGTCGGAACTCGATACTGTGCACATGGCCGAAGAATTGTGCCTTAATGATATCGGTGTATTGACTGACGATCTGCTTGTACGTCTTGATGTACGTCTCGTTCCACATAGGTGCTCCAGCATACGAGTCAATAATAGGCGGGATGTGACCAACGATGTAGGCTAACTTGCCAGCATCTCGCAATTCGAACAGCGAGGCATTCAGCCACGCGAACTGCCCGAACGGATCGGGCAAGTTTGACGTATCTGGTTGATGACTTGGCTACGAGAACGAAACGGAATGTTAACTATTGTGAAGTAGAAGTTTCAAAACCGAAGAAACTCACCGAGTACGGAAGTGTGTTCAGTGTGATCACGATAAGATTATCGTCCAGGGCATACGCTAAGTATCCACGGCGGTTGAACCAATCGAGGTTAGACCTGGACATCGTATTGTTCCAAGCCCCGGAAATTAATGAGATCATCGGATTCTCCTCCGTCTCGGGGTCTGTCACGTTCATGGTGTAGTCAGGACCTACACAGAGTCACACAGCCAGTAATCCGTTAGCACTTTACTACTCAACCTCACCCCGACTCAAACTCCACACGCACTTGTGTCAGCATTGCCAATGATCGCCGTGATGTCGAGCGTCGTGGCATTGTCTTCCGTCGAGTAATACTTGGCCATGGTCTCGACGTTCTCCTCGACAGCTTCAGTGAGGTATTCGTTCGACAATTCTCCATGCACCGCATGGTCCCCAGTGTAGAGGAAGAAGTCTGGATCTGGTAGCAGCGTCTTGGCGTAGTCTAGCGCTGACACCAACAAACGTATTGGTGCGTCATCACCATAGGCGACGGGGATCTGAGCCGAGTCGCTGGCGTTCAGTGACTTGGAGATGTTAAGGTGCACGTCCGAGAAGTGCAAAATATGGCGCACAGTAATCTCAACCGTGTTATTCTCATTGATTGTCGATTTTTTATAAGTGATTTCAGCCATGTTGAGTAAGTCAATCGACGAAGTTGAAGCAGTTGAAGTGACTACAGCTCCGATAGTCGCTAATGTCAGCCAAGCAGCGCCGCACATAATGACCACAGAGAACCTCGCTTGCTCTCGATGGTGAGTTTGTCGGAATGAATTCATTTCAACAAGAATCGAGTGCTCGATAGCGCTGGTGCTGGTGTCGTCCTAAGACTTACGGCGCAAAATAGCTGTGATACATGCTACAGTCAAGGTACCTTTGATGCAGCCAGCTCCTGGCACACCAATTAAACATCAAATTCCATCTAAGTTCGATTATTGTCTCTCATGCTATTGGCTAAAGCTCTAATGCGAACCATTGGCTCACGGTCCACGTTAGAGCCGATACTGAAGCGTTGTCGATCATTTCTCAAAGAGGCAAAAAAGCAGAGATGGCGAAGGTCACGAACACCCCCAAGACGGCGGCCGGCAAGGCGGCTGCCAAGCTGTCCAAGAAGGTCATCAAGGGCTCGCACGGCAAGGTGCTGAAGATCCGCACCAAGGTGCACTTCTACAAGCCCAAGACCCTGAGGCTGGCCCGCGCTCCCCTGTACGCCCGCAAGGCCGTGCCGTCGCGCAACAAGCTCGACAAGTACCGCATCATCAAGGCCCCGCTCACCACCGAGTCGGCCATGAAGAAGATTGAGGACAACAACACGCTCGTCTTCCTGGTGGACCTTCTGGCCAACAAGCGCCAGATCAAGGACGCCGTCAAGCAGCTGTACGACATCAAGGTCGCCAAGGTCAACACGCTTATCAGGTACACCACATCGCGTCGAGCTTCGAAGTTGCAGGGCGGAGAGACCATAGAACCCCCTTGAGATGCTGCACGTCTGGCCGTAGTCCTGATAGGGAAGTGCGGTGGCGTGGTCTCTAGGGGCGGCTATAAACGCCGCTCTCCGTCCGACATTGCTGGTTGGGCGATATTCAGAGCAATGTGCTGACTATGTGGTTTATTTTCTTTGTTGTAGACCCGATGGCCAGAAGAAGGCGTACGTTCGCCTGACCGCTGACTACGACGCTCTGGACGTGGCCAACCGCATTGGCGTGATCTAAGCTGTCTAGTTTGACTAGGTAGTGTGTTCGGTCTAGCCGTACTGCGAGGGATCGCTCTTTGCCATCATCTTGAAGAAATAATTAATACATCGTCATCGCACTCTCGCTGAAAGGCTGAGGGAGCGGGCCTTTGTATGCTTATACTTCGCTTTTACCGTTTGTGGTGAGGTGGGGAAATGTTGTTTAACTTCAACAGTGGTGAGACTGTATCGACATCTACTACACGGTTAAGACAGAAGAGAATCAAGTTGTGTAGTTCTATTCCACTAGTCAGCTGTGCACAAAACACAGCTATCGCCATCACACGGTCAATTGTGACTCGCTCGACAGCAGAGATCGAGCGGTGATATCGCCTTCTAAAGCCGTTTCCCAGCTCATTGGAAGATCTTTATTGTACTGTCCGCTCCGCCAGTCGCGATGAAGTTGCGCGACGGGTGGTAAGTCACTGAATGCACGGCTTCGCCCATCTTCGGCCGGTGTGCCTGCACCCACACGAATAAACAGTGTCAATCGCTACAAGCCAAAACACTTTAAAGGTCGTATATCACACCCACCGTTTGCTCAAATACGCAATGTCTGTCCCCAACCGACCAGACACGCAACGAGCCGTCATGACCTGTAAGCGTCGTGCAAGAAGCAGTTAGCGAATGAAAGCGGCGAGCATAGCAGCAAGCAGTCACACATACCTCCGGAAGCAAGATACAACCCCGCTGCGTCGATTGAAAGCGATGTAGCAGAATCCTGGTGAGCAGTAAGAGAGCCGACGCACTCGCCTGTGATATCATTTCACATATACTTGTTAGACTCCAGCAAGCCCCACCAGCACTCTCGTCACACCAGTCTTACCTGCTCGCATGTCGTACAACCGAATTTTTCGGTCTTGGTGAGCTGCAATAGCGATTGGCATCGTTGGGTGCACATTCAGCTGCAACGCGCCAAAAATACCGTGAGTTGCTAAACAGAGCTGAGCTAAGCATATACTACCAGAGCGCGTACCTTATTCACTTGGCCTCCTCGTCCCGTCGTGTCAACGTCAATTGCACGTGTCAACTGAATAACTCGCTCAGTAGCATAGTCGAACTGGGCGATGGATCCATTCGTATACCCAACCACACACGTCTTCGGATCCGTAAGCATCGCGTGCACTGACGTCGGCATCAAAGATCCACTAATGTTTGGACCTGATAAAAGAAATCATCAATTAGATATTGGCTTGAAACGGCGCGTGCTTGAAACTTAGGGCTTACCGGTCCCGTTTGTGTTGGTCTTGCTGGCGCATCGAAGTTCACCCTGGAGCGTAAGCTCTATCGTATCGAATGAAAGAAGTTTGAGCACGTTAAAACCCCTATCGAAACATGGTGCATGTACAACCTCGCATACCTGACATAACTCCCCATGTTCGGACAGCGCCGTCAGCCCCAGCCGAGAATAACGTGTTTGAAAGGGGGTGTGCGTGAAGGTCCCAGATTGCATCGTCGTGAGCATCCTTAATCGAATGCATTTTCATGCCCTCATACTCCTGGTACGTGTATGGCTCGGGCTTATCCGTTTCTGTGCCCGGCAACTGGAATAGGTGCAGCGCTCCATCGCGACCCGCCGATACGAATGATCCTGCTCGGCCAGGTGGACAATCGGAGTTTTCCGCGCTAAACACAGCCAAAGCCAATACGCTCTTTGTGTGCGTCCGCATAGTCACAAGCGAGTCCACCTCGGTTGCTCGCTGCGATGGAGGACCATTAGCGACACTGGACAAATTCCACACCTTCACTGTACAGTCCTCACTACCCGACACCAACAACGGCTCCGTTGGGTGGAATGCAAGCGCTCGCACTCCATCCTGCAGACAACATAGAAAAATACACACATATTTCTGAGAATATTGTACGGCACTAGACGCAATAAGTGTCGTACCATGTGCCCTGACAGCTTCAGCTTCAACTTGTGTGCTCGATAGGACCCTTTGGGTGCAACCGGGATCACTGCTGGCTTCAACGACTTCGTCGTCTCAATAGTACCTGTTAGACACCCAGCAAAAATATCACTTAATAAGCTGAAGCAGCGCAAAGCATTTTCCACCGACGCACGTACGCTCAACGCGTTCCACCTCCCGTCCGGATCCCGAGGCTGATCTGTTCATCTCGCGTTCCACCTCACGTCCTGATCCTGACGCTGACCTATTCATCTCACGCTCCACTTCCCGTCCGGACACAGTCCTGTTCGTCTCGCGCTCGGGTTCTCGTCCCGACGCCGTCCTGGACATCATGCGCGGCCGCGAGATTTCCATGCCCTTACCCTGTGAGTTCTTGGGGGTGCTGGATGCGCTCTTGTTCTTGATATCTGTTCTACCAATGTTGTAAGCCCTGGGGCTGCCGGCGGGCGACGGCGCGGGTGATGGCTGCTCGATGGTGCGTCCAGACTTGGAGCGCGTGACCGTCACGCCGCGCGAGATCTCAGTACTTTCGGTGCTTGGTTTGGTAGAGGATCCTCCCGTGCTAGAAACTGCAGCCGGAGACGCCAAGTAGCGGCCACGTTCCTGTCTCAATGCGAACTCGAGCATCTTGACGCGTAGCATTGCATCCTTGTAGGCCTGTTCCTGCTCGCTTCGTTGATCCTCAAGCTCGCGTACCTGCGCCTGCAACTTCTGGCGCTCCTCATTCCAGTGTGTCTCGTCACTAGCAACGCTCGCAAACTGCCGCTGCAGGTAGCGCAGCGCTGCGTCCACGCTCTCCATGCTCCTCCGCTAAGGGACGTCCAGGGTTTCTCCCCCTCTTCCAGCCTTGAAGGTCGGCTCGCCTGCTTGTGCTAACGCCACATAAAACTAACCATTAAACCCCAGAACCTCGCTCGGTTCTTGAAGTGAGCAACTTCACTTTTACATGTTATGACACCGAATGTGTATCTTACATCGCATGCACACACTCTGCGAATTCCGCATCGGCGGGCGCCATGTTCGAGACGCTGGTGACGGGGCTGCTGACCAGCGCGCTCGGAAACTACATCGATCCTAAATGTTTCAGCAGTGACAAAATCAACGTGGCAGTGTGGTCGGGCTACGTGGTGCTGACGGAGCTGGAGGTGAAGCCCGATGCTGTGGCGGATCTGCCTGCTATCAAGCTCGTACGTGGTCTCGTCGGCTCCATCGAGCTAAAGATCCCGTGGAACCGGCTACAGTCCGACTCGGTGGTGGCCACGGTGGACGATGTGTACTTGCTGCTGCGCACGGAGGAGGATATCGACGCCGTGATGCGACAGATGGACGAGTTCACGCTCAAGAAGAAGGTACTCGAGGAGCTCTACGCACAGGCCAAGCAGCAGGAACAGACGGCCGATGGATCTGACACAGACAGAAGCGAGGACGGATTCGCTGCCAGATTAGTCAATAAGATCATTGATAACTTGGAGCTGCACATTCGCCGTATCCATATTCGAGTGGAGGACCACAGCTCGGGGGAGCATCCGTTCGCCCTGGGACTCACGATTGAGTCAGTACACGTGCAGTCGACAAATTCAAACTGGCAACCGTCGTACGTGGACTCGTCCAAGAGCAACGAGCCGCGGATTTTCAAAATTGTGGAGCTCAATCACTTGAGCGTGTACTGCGATCCGGACTGTGAACTGCAGCGCGACCACAAAATCGACTTTGAGACGTGCTCGGCGGAAGCGTTTTCCAGTGCATTTAGCCGCTCGATCCCGAAGCGGTTTGATGACAGACACTATCATCATATGCAGCTGTACCCGGCTCCACAACAGCACCACTTTATACTGAAGCCCATTGATGCCAGTGCGAGGCTGATTGTGAACCGCGACGTGTTCGATGCAAATGTACCGAAGTTTGAGGTCGATGTGAATGTTTCTGAAGTGGCTTTTCGATTGGAGGAGTCGCAGTACTGCGATATGCTGTACCTGGCGTCTGCACTGCAGATTCCCGACCACTACACGAAGTACCAGCGGTATCGGAAGTTTAGGCCGCAGGCAGCAGTGTTTGATGAGCCTGTAGAATGGTGGAAGTACGCGATCACTTCAGTTATGGAAGACAGGAAAATGAAGAAGCAACAGTGGGCCTGGGGCTTTATGAAGGATCGGCGTGAGGATCGAAAGCACTACGTGAGTTTATGGCAGCAAAAATCACGTCACTTATTGGAGCTGGCAGACGTGGATTATGTTATTTCAGACAGTGAAGACAACGATGACGATAAAAGTGGAGATACGATGGAGGAAGGCGAGGTAAGGGCTGAGTCTACCTCAAACCTGCCAAAGCTGTCGTCTTTTGAGATTGACTCAGGGCTGGAAAAGATTGAACGGCGTCGGAGTGTGGGAGATTTGTTGTTTTTTCGTTACTTAGCCGATCTCGAGGTCCGAAAATTCCAAGCCTTGAGTGCCACTGCTGTTCGACGCCGGTTGCCAACGCCTCCGACGCACAAACCTCAAGGATTTTCGGATACCGACTCGGTAGATACGGAATTCACCGAGTCTAGTGTGCCGGCCGAGGTTCGGTATCGATCATGGGGTGCGTGGATGTTTGGGTGGACGTCGAAGTTGGCTACGCCTTCTGCAGACGGAGACTCAGGCCAAACACCCCAACGGATTATCCCTGAAGTGGAGCTTCGAGAACTGTTCAAGATATTAGAAGAGCCTTCGCGGCGTTCGAAGAAGCGGATGCACAAGCATCGTGATCTGGGTGGGCAGGATGATGCTTTTGAAAGTGAGTCTCAGATGGAACTCAGCGAGCTTTATCGAATCACTGTGACTTTGCAGCGTGGATCTCTCACCCTAGCAAGTGACCCAGAAACAAATACAACGCTGCTCCGCGATGACCCAAGCTACGGGCGAAAGTACGCTCCTACTGACTTCCTACTTGGGACTTTTTCTCAGTTGCAAGTGGCTGCAGTGGCGAAGGATGAAACAGTGGTTGTGGATGTGTCATTGCAATCTATTGAGGCATTCGATGAAAGCGCAGAAAGCTCAGCATTTTCTCGCCTTCTTAGTAGAAAGCAGATCATTCACTCGACTGGCGATGGAGACGACGTCAACGTTAGCAAACTGTCTGGTGTTGTATTCCTGATGAGTATTGAGATAAATCCGCCAAATTCTAGCGCAGATGCTTCATTGTTTATTCATATGGAGCCTCTGGAAATCGTCTTGTCACCCACAGCACGGTGCTGGGGCCGCTTGACGAAGTTTATGGACACTCCTGCGGGCTTGGAATTATGGGAAGAGCTAGAAGTCGCGTCATTCAATGACATCGTCAATTTTAAGACTCGGACCGAAGCTAAACTGGATTACGTGATGGAGAATCGAATTGCACTCGCCGTGGACCTCCGTATTCAGGCACCAGTCATCATTATCCCGGAGAGTGACACCGACTTTAACTGTGCTCGTCTCGTGGTTGATCTAGGACGAATTAATTTTCGGACCGATCGTCTTGGTCAAATGGACAGTGAGCGTGTGAACATGAGCTCGACTGGTGGCCCGCCATCGAGTAGGTCGGGATCAGGATCCCTAACACTCCACAGTCCATCTCAGTTCCGAGGTGTAAACTCGAACACGTCATTTGTCCAGCAGTTATATGATGAAGCGGAGAGGGGAGAGGGAGCTATTCGCTGGAAGGAGGAGTTTTACGACAAATTCAGCCTATCTGTGGCTAACATTCACGTGTTGTTGATTCCTCATGGGAAGACGAGTCGAGCTCAAGACAGTGATGCTGGAAGCAGCGGAATCAACTATCCATCGGCTTCCCTTCCGCCGTATCTTGCGAATATTTATGATGAGGAGCAAGAGTACGAGTTAGTTGAGCGCTTCAACATCAACGTCACCGTTCGAATGTCAATTCTGCCGCTTGATGCGACCCTGACACGATTTTACGTCCATGCAGACCTCCCAGCGTTAACGTTCAATTTGTCTCTCGAAAAGTACTTCCAGTTGGTAACTCTGACTGATCGCTTCAGCTTGGCAAACGCTGAGCTACCGAAAAAGTCACAGAAGTTCTCGGATGGAGGGTTGTATTCGCTAGATGAAGTTTATGGAAATGCTCATGCGGGTATGTTAAATCCGGACGACAGATATGAGGCCATGAGAAGTGGGAGTTATCTCAGCACGTCAGCACTAAAGCAGTTCGTGCTCAATGATACCGAAAGCTCCCCGCCATCTGTTACAGGTGCATCGCCTGGTGATGCAAGAGACTCGGACGAAAATTCGAGCGTTGAAAGTGACGACACGTGGTTTAGCATCACTAGTGGCAACCTGGATCAAAATGCTTTCGCGTTAAACGATGGCGCAGACGAACTGGAACCAAGACTTTCTATGTCTGATATCACTGATTCTACTGCGACTGACCATAGTATCAGTAGCGTTTCTTCACGATCAGAGAGGAGAAGTCGAAAGAGACCTCGGCCAGATATGCCTGGCGGAACAACGAAGCTTCTCGATCGACGATTAATGGTGTGCTCCTTCACTATTCCTCTGATATCGGTGGAGCTGAAGAAGCCTCGGTCTTCTGCAGTGTCTTCGTATGCTTCCTACCGCTACGATACGAGTGATTTTGATGATGATCCTACCGACAATGGTTCCATTCTGGTGAAGCTGCAAGGTTTTCGAATCCGGGTTGGCCAAAAGACTTTGTCAACCCAATTGAACATGAGCTTGATGTCGCTTGAGGTTGAAGACTTTATTGATGCTACTGGTCGGTCAACACAGTATTTGCTGTTCTCGTGTCCGACGATTGCTGCTCCGTTTTCGATAAAAGCACCGTTGCGCCGAGGTGGGAAGTTTCCTGGTTACTCTACCCAACGCCGGCGACCAACAAGGCAACGAGAACGAGTAATTTCTTTCCGACCTGGTGGCACGAAAGGAAGCGATGGGTCGCGATCGAGAGCACCAGAGACGTTGTTAGAACTTGGCTTCAGCTCCGTAAACGATCAAAAGAGCGGTAAAGAGGTACTCCGGGACGTGGATGTTCAACTCGGCTCGGTGCAATTCAACTTCGACCAGTCATACGTCTGCTCACTATTGGATTTGTTCGAGGAATCATCTTCTCAACTTGCTCTGGTTCCTGTATCTTCTCGAGGCGGTGTCGGTGTCGGTGATATTGGCCCAGATGACGGTGTTCCGCCTCCTTTCGAGCTCACACCAACTATTAAGCAAGAGTACCCGATGTCGGTAAACCTGACGGAGTCTGTTCGTGCAGATCTGGAGCTGGCCAGAAAGAATCTGTTTGAGCAGCGACCGAATGATCGTGAATCACCCACGCTGGACGGTGGAAGAAACCGTGCTCCTGTCGCGCTGAAACTGGGTGTCCGACTCCACTCAGTTTCTGTATGCTTCTCCGATCGTGGAGAATCTGTAGCGTCCGTTGCGGTTCTTGATTCCCGAGTTCAGGTTGGCACAGGGGAGGCGAGTCAGATAAATGTGTCGTGTTTGATCGGCGATGTGAAAGTGTTTGATCTATCCTCAAAGAAGCTTCAAGATGATGATTTTGGGATCAGTGGCGCTGCAATGCGCGGGTTTGAGACCTCATCATCAGACTACATAGAGATATTTGGATTGGATACTTCTGCGGTGTTTTCGACGGATGAAACGAGTCCTCTGTTGAGCGTCGAGTGCTCAATCTCTGCAGAGACGGAACCGAAGTCAGTGAACATTGCGGAGGGCGACCACCATGATAAATCCAGCCTTTGCTTGTCAGTGCAACCTGTTCGTCTGCTAGCACAACCCGAATTTGTGGAAAGTCTTGCAAACTATGTTGTTGATGGACCCCTCCGAACCCGCTTTCAGCCGAAGCATGCTGATTTGGGAGAAGAACGCGAGCATAAGCGCACAGTCTCGTTGGGCTCCGAGTTTCAGTTAGCTCCACGTTTTTCTCCGGTTTCTGATCAGCCGCCAGGTAGTGTGACTCCGTTTTTTGATGCCGTGGATGCCTCGAACCGGGAAGCTAGACAATTCAACTTTGAAGCGTCAAGTCCAGACACCCCTCTGCGTGGTGATGATGGCGAAGGCGACGATGCCGACAAGCGAAGCAACCACTGCAATGATTCTGCAGAGGGAAACGGCGTGGCGTTTATCCTTGCCGGCATTCTTGACAACTATGACCTGGACATCAAGCTCTTTCACCCGCATATTGTCCTTCCCTCGACTCATATACAAGTGTCGCTGCAATCGCAGCCGTACCGAGGTATCGTATTAGACTTCGGGACGATAGCAATAACATTGCGGCGGGAAGTGTCTGAAGCTTTACGTGGGGCTCCTGAACGTGCACCGTACCAAGCCACTGTTGCTGTTAACAGCTTACAGATTACCTCCCTTGCGGACCAAACTGCAATCCTTGACCGATCGGGCTTCCAAGTGCGATGCAATGTTCCTGCGCTGGCGCTGGAAAAGAATCTTGACGATGGAGAACACAGAAGCGCCGCTGGAGGTATTGCTGTAGATGTGAATGTTTACCCTGTCTGCATCAATGTCAGCGAAACGAATGTGCAGTTGACGCTGGAAGTCTTTTACGAAGCGATTATTCCGGTGTTTGATACCGTGCAAGGAGTACTTCATCAGATTGAAAGCTCTGAGGCCGCGTCGACGGTAGACACAACTAGTCTACCCGAAGGCCTGCAAGGAGAAGATAGTGTTTTGGAATCTGCGGCTGTTGATTCGGCGAAATGGGGGCAACTAACAGTTGACTTCTTTCTTGAAGAATTCAAGGTTGCTCTTATCTCGTATTCGGAGGCGCCTCACCAATTTGAGACGTGGATGAAAAGTGTACTTGATATCCCTGACGAGATATCGTCACGTGAGAGCAGTGGTGGAGCTTCATCTGCAACTCTGGGACGCGCGTATCCGCAGCATTTTATGGGGCGGCGAGGGAGTTTTCCGAACGAGATTCCGTGTTGTGTGATTGGTGAGCTTGCTTTGGTTGCGTTCGGGGCAAACGTGACTCTGAGTTTGAAGGATACTCCCTTGGACAACAGCGAAGCACAGGTTCAATGTGAATTTTCTTTACAAGAAGCTGTCATCCGTGACAAAATTGCTGATTCCAAGGTACGTGATAAATGAGCGTGTGTATCTATTCCTACCGAGGTGTTTAATGCTAACGTTGTCCTATTTGTAGGAGTTCTTGACTCACTTATTTGGGCCTGTCCCTGGAGATAGTTTGGAACGCACAGATTCTCGTACTTCTATTGCGTCTGATAACTCTTCGTTTTCGTTTTTACCGCGGGATGAAGTGTTTCCAGCATTACTCCACCCTTCAGCGTCGCAATTGTCAAGGCTAGACGTATCGTCATCGCAACTGAGTGGGCGATTACTGAGCAAACAGTGCGATGCAGGTGAGAGCGGATCTGCTGTCACGATGAATTCCTTGGAACTATCTGTATCGTCGGCGCGCTTCGTTCTTCTTCCGCGAACAATGCTCCGACTGGAGCACTTTGTGCTTGACGTGTTCTTGGCGGCTAACAAGAAATGGAGCGAACTGGAGCTGCAACGAGATGAGGCAATGGCTAATAATCCTAGAGTTGGGAATGCTGCATTCGGTGATGCTGAGCCTGAGGATAACCGAGGGCAGGAAACGCGCTTTTCTGTGCCCCCCCTCCGACCAAGAACTGACAGCATAACTGAGTCGCTGAAAGACGATCTCAATGCAGTTCGATCTGCATTTATGTCTCCGTTGCAGCGCATGTTGAGTTCGACCAGCGCGAAAGATGGCCGCCCACCTGAAAGTTTCACATCTCGTGTGATTGCAGAGGAAACAGGATGCGCAACGTCTGTAGCTTCGAAAACGGCTCCTTTATCGGCGGACAAAACACACGAAGGAAAGCGGCTTGTGATCCCGCAATGGAAAGTTGATGCACGATTCTCAAATTTGCAGCTATGGTTGGTATCAACGGATCGCAAGACAGACGTGGCTGGATGTGTGCTTTCCAGTGCATTTGTCGCTAAGTTTGACAGCGCGCTTGAAGGAGGTGAATTATCGAGCTCTTCGGAAACTTGTGACCTTGTGGCGGCGTCAGTTCGGTTAAACAAAGTAGAGGTACTGGTTGGCTCGCCGGCGGCCAGCGATGCCGATCAACTGAAGCCAACGCATCACACAGGAACGCTGGTCGAGAGCTTCGAAGTCGATGTGCAATTCGCTCTTCACCAGTGCTTTCGACCTACACTTGAAGAGGCCATCGACCCGGAGAGCAATGATGAAAACGCTGGCTCGAAGAGTGGAGGCGTGGAAACCGAAGATGAGGCAATCGAGACTAGCGATGATGATATCAAAGCAGGGTTGGCAACGCCTATCGACAAAACTGACAGCACGGCGGTAGATTTGCCGGAACTATTTCTTCGAGACGTTCCATCAGAGTGGCATCAGTGGATTCTTAGTGAGCCGACTGTGCGTATTGACCAGATCAGTTCACATATTGCGTACCGAGACCTACCGCTGTTGTTGAAGATTGCTGCGAGCTTGACCAGTATGCTGGGTGCAGAGAAAAAGATTCGCAATACTTTCATCGCGCGACTGAAAGCAGCGTCGGATGACCTCGACTGGCCCGATTTACCGGATGCGACAGGGGATTATTCTGAATATGCTCACTACTTCGGTGCCGATGACATGAGCGATTCTCAAACAGCCGGAGAAGATGCTTTCTCTGTGGCCCAGCATGATGTACTTACACGCGCGTCGATAGTTGCGGGAGGTATTCAATTCCGATTGATTAACAACATCGTAGACCAGGCGTCACCAGTTGTCGAGCTCAACTCGAAGGATATTGAGTTTCTCCTCCGAGTAGAGTCAAACTCGATGACAGAAGTCATCGCGTGTTGCAAAGCTGAAGCGAAGTACCAAAATCTGCGTCTTGTAACGATGGAGCCACTTGTAGAACCTTGGAGCGTTAAGATGGCGCTTTCCCAGCAACAATTACGCATACGCAGTTTGGACGATAAGGAGCTGCTAACACAGTCACCTTGGAAGCTGGACATTTCATCGGATGTATTTCTTCAACTGAATTTGACTGATGCGCTGATTGCCAATCTGGTGGCTGCGGACCGAGCTTGGCGATGGGTTGTCAACGCTGGTGGCGATTCACGCGAAATGACCGAGTATTCCACGTACTGGATCCGAAACAATACTGGAATGCCTTTACGCTATTGGGGTGCGTCATGCAACGAACATTTTATCGCTCCTGGTCAAGAGGAGCCACTCCGTTTCAACAAACTGGAACCGGACAACGAAACAAGAGAAGGTAGCAGAAAACGCCGAAAAGGTGCGCGACGCAATCCGCACGTTAGCGAGCGCCAGCTCTTTATTGCCGTCGAGGAGGAGTATCCAAGCGACAGCTTGTCCAATATTTCAAGGAAATGGCAAAGTGAAGCACCTATTCCAGTTGACCAAGTTGATTCGCGTATGTATGCTCTAGTGGACTTCGAAGCGGATTTTACGGCAACTCGAATGAGGAAGTGTGAGTGCGTCATTGACGTGCTTGTTGAGCGTGGATGCAAATATTTTGTGGTGCGCTCGACACTGAATTTGGAGAACCAAACGTCTTCCGACCTAGAAGTCGAGTTTGTTCCTCCTCAGCGCCGTTCGCTGAGAGGAGGGGTTACCTCACAAGGGATTACTTTGCCGATCTGGAAGAAGGTGGTCAAGGCTTCGTCTGTTGTTCCTGTTCCGGTGCATATTGTGTCATCCGGTGAAGGATACGTGATGGTGCGTCCTCCAGAGGTCAAGGCGACCGATGGTGGAGAAGGCAGCGGATTACTGCCAAAGGCCTACGCTAAAGAACGGGTGCAACTCCCGCTATTCGACCGAGGGAGCTCTTCTGCTAACGAGACCATGACGCAGATGGAAACCGATGAATCTGGTCAAGCTCAGTGCACGATCAAATTTCGACGATTGTATAGCGATCGCCCTGTGCGTCCATTCATGATGAACGTGTGCCTCTCTAACGTGAGTAGTGCACTGTACCACCGAACGCTGTCTTTCCACCCGCCGCTGATCGTGCATAATCTAACAGCCGGGCCGCTAGATTTCTGCTTGGCAACTCCAAATGATTGGTCGCCTGCAGTGGAAGCTGTGACGCTGACGAACGCTGCAATGAACGCCGGATGGGAAACTCGCGAGCAGCGTCTGCGTGAGCGAGGAACTATCAACGTTGCCGATTCGCTAATTTGGCACGTGTCGAGTGAGGAAACGCCTCTCGAACTGAGTGTCCGAATGAAGGGATTCGACTGGAGCGAGCCGCTCGAGCTCGTGGAAGATTTAGGCGATGTTGTCCGGATCAAGATGAAAGATCTCGTGAGTGACGCACACCTTTATATTACTGCAGAAATTCGGATGAGCAGAGGTCACTGTCGTGAGCTGTTCCTATATGTGCCTTACTGGATTGTCAACCTGACGGGCCTGAAACTGGAATACGAATATGAGGAAGAACGGATGGGCCGCGAGCACTCTACCGCGTACGTCCACTACTTTTGACAATTACTATGCTGATTGATGACTAACTTCTATCTATGTGATTAGTTTGCTGGCAGGGCAGAAGCGACTAGATCGTGACGAGATTCTACTGAAAGAGAACCAAAGAGCCAAGGCGACCCGGCGAGATCGCAATCCTCATCTTCTTGGCCCTGTTCCAAGTGAAGACGGTGATGAGGTGCGGAACTATGCGCAACAAACTGGTCGCAGTGCTTCTCGTGAGAATGAGAACAAAAGACGACATCCGAGACTTCTGCCAAGTGTGCCTCCTGTAAAGGGCTTGCTGGATCTTCTCCCGAAGACCATCGAGTATGATCCACGTAGTCTTGGGCAACTGGAAGTTCTGCAAACGTGCCATTCCGACTACACGATGGACCGTGGTTGCGTCCGTTTACGAGTCAGCAACGAAAGAGATGCTGCGGCTTTGGATGCGAGAAAGGAGAGTGGACAACGGAAATGGTCTGACCCCTTTGTGTTGGACCAAGCGGGTACGATTGGTGAGATTCAAGCAGATGACTTCGGAGCAAACAAAAGGTTTAGCATCGGCTACTCGATAACTCCAGCAAAGGGCGTGTATTCACGAACAAAGGTAATCATGCTGACGCCGCGGTTCATGCTGATCAACACGATGGGTAGTGCAGTCGAGGTGTGTCATTCGTCGTCTAAGATGATGACTCCATCGGTGATTGACATGGCCAATGCCAGTGGCTCCATGCCGAACTCCCGAGTGATGTCTCCTGTAAATCCTGTAGTCCAGCTAGAAGCTGGAGCGTTTGCCGACTTCCACTGGACACTTCGCTTCGCCAAGACGCGCACGATTCGTTGTCGCTTTGCAGAATATGGCTGGTCATGGAGTGGTGCCGTTCCTTTAGTGGAGTCTGGCGAATACGCTGTTCGTATGCGTCACGAGTCGACCCGGGAAAGCAAACTTGTGCGCGTTACCCTGAAGCTAGACTCATCGTGTATATGCGTGTACTTCCGAGAAGAACGTACGTCTGCGCCGCCGTATCGAGTGGAAAACTATTCGTTGGAAACGCTTCGAACGCACCAACACCGTGTGCGCCGCAGTGAGATTTTATTGCCTCACCACAGCCTGGATTATGCGTGGGACGAACCTACCGAAGAACGTTTGCTTGTCGTCGATATGCTTCCGTCAGCAGCTGGCGACAACAGTCGGCCTTTGCGCATTGGAAGCTTCGACCTGGATAAAATCCAGCGTTACTCTGATGCACTTGGCGGCACTCTGGGCATTGAGATCTCCACGGATGGACCAACTCGCGTGCTACGTTTCACTGATACGCGATTACGTGGGGAGAAGGCTGCACCAGCCAATACCCAAGTGTCTAACGATCAGTCAGCAAAGACTGAAGCGACTGAGAGCAGCGCCCTGCAGCTACTTCAACGCTTTGTTACAGCTCCTACCATTCAGGCAGCGCTACGCCTGCAAGGTGTCGGTCTTTCGATCGTCGACAGTGTTCCAAAAGAGCTGGTGTACATGTCGGTCTCTGGAATTGCACTAGAGGTTCTTGTCTCTGAAGTTGAACGGAACAACAACGGGGCATCTATCGCAGGAAGCGCTGCGTCGTTGTCACGGCTCGAGCGCGAGACCCAGCCACGAATTCTTGCATGCTGCCTTGAGGTGAACGACGTCCAAGTTGACAACCAGCTGCAAGTAACTCCGTATCCTGTGCTTCTTCGCTTCTCGAATCCAAGCGGTAGATCTCGAATTGTGAATGGACAAACGGTAAACATTCCTGTGCTCCAGGTGGGCCTCGTGAAGCACGACGAGTATGCCGGCATCGAATTTATCAGGCATTTCAGCGTCAGTGTTTTGCCGGTGCACATTCGCGTGGACGGTGCGCTGCTCTATCAGATACTCCCACTTTTGGTGCACGCCAAAATTTATGGCAGCAGCGGAAATGCAGACGCGGCGGCCAAAAAGCGAGCTGTTGTGTTGATGAACGGCGTCAGTAGCAACGACCAGACCACTCGAGCTGCGCACAGCCATTTGCTACTAAATGACTTCAATTCCAGTCTGGAAATACCGGTGAAGGTGCTCGAGGTAGCCCAGAAAGACGGCACCACGTCGGCGGGACCTACTTCTGGACCGACAACGCCTACGATGAAAATGATTACGCGCAGAAACAGCGCTCAGCAGCAACAGCAACTGATCAGCCCACGTCATAATCACCACACGGCTTTGGCTGCGGAGATCCAGCGCTACACGGCTGTCAAGTACGGGACTCTTGGTGCTCTTGCTGCGAAGGAAGAGCAGACAAAGCTTTACTTCGAAGAGTTCCACATCGACCCCATTCGTGCTACAGTCAGTTTTTCGTTTGGTGACAGTGCCGGTGCCATTGTGGACGGCCACTCGTCGTCACTGTCACATGCTGCAGCATTGACCGATTCATCGTCGTCGCGAGAATCTTCTGTGATCACGGTTGGCCCTCTTCGGCTCATTTTGAATGCTATCGGAACAAGTCTGACTAAGATCGCGAACGCCCCGTTCCAGCTGAAGGCGCTGCACATTCACAATTCCTTTGTCCAGCCCGATGCGTTGGCTACACGATTGGCGTCGCATTACCAGAGTGAGGCGCTGCGTCAGGCTTATGTCATCCTGGGAAGCGTTGACGTGCTAGGCAACCCAATGATCGCATGGAAGAATTTGCGCAGTGGCTTCCAGGACTTCATCTCGGAGCCAGCGCATGGGCTTTCACAGCGAAGCCCACAGGCATTCGCTTTCGGCGTGGGACGTGGTTCACTGTCGCTTGTGCGTGCGTCCGTGTACACCTTCCTGGATTTTAACACGCGTATTCTGACGGCCTTTTCGCTAGGTCTGTCAGAGGCTTGTTTGAAGCTGGACGACTACACTGGTTACCCCGCAACACGGCATATCTTCCAGGGTCTCGTGCAAGGTGTCTCAGGAGTCGTGGTGGCTCCAATTCACTCGTTTGAGGTCAACGGCGCTCGTGGTGTGTTTCCTGGCCTGATGGCGGGTGCATTCGGTCTCGTGCTTAAGCCGCTTCTTGGCTTCTCTCTGGCGACAGCAACGACCGCGGCAACTCTACGCGATGCCATTGATCCGAACACCAAGGCTCTACTTGTACGTGTCCGGCCGCCACGCCACATCGATCTGCGGACGAAGCGACTTAAAGTCTATTCGTATGTGGAGTCGTTGGGTGAGGAGATCGTGGGCAAGATCCGCGGCGGTCGGTATCGTGCAGATGGATATCTGGGGCATGTCGACCTCAAGGCGACTCACCAGTGCTTTTTGGTAACTCGTAAGCGGATCTTGTTCCTCAATGTGAAGGGCACAGCTTCCGCCCAAACGACCAAGTACGAAGTGGAGTGGGAACTGTTAGCTGAAGAAGTGGTGATGGTGGATTGCTCCAGGACGCCAGACGAACAGATTGTTACCATTTATTACATGGAAGACGAGTTCCGCACAGCAAGTGGTGCGGGGAGAAGTGCATCTGCAGCAAACGGATCTAATGCCATGACCACCAGCCGTCGACGGACAACAGGTACACCACGTGGAATGTTTTTGCAGAAGCACGAGGTGGCGCTGCCGGACACGAAGGTTCTGTTTGTTCGGGCCATGTTGCAGCAGCAGGAGCGCTCCTTGCTGACGAAGATGAATTGCAACACGAGGGATGGCTCACCACACCATGCGCCTGCAGTGGCTAGGACAAGCTCGATAGAGTTGAACACACCGTGGCAGCCTCAACACTCGTATATGCCGTTGGAGTACCCGATTTTCCGTCTGCCGCCATCACTGCACCACACTCGCAGTTTCGCAAACCTTGCGCAGATGTCGCCGTCACACAATCAATAGCCGAGTGGGCATAGGTATGTGAATACATGTAGCTAGCTAGATGTATTTAATTGTTTCTGGCATCAGAGCTGTGCAGTCCATTTTCCTTCAGCTTTATGACCCGCACTTCATTTATCCTCTTCGACCTGAGCCTCTTCTACTGATAATCTGTCTCCCTCGTGCTTGCGCTGGGCATCCCACATCCCAGCGTAGATACTATCGCGCTGTCCCACGAGCTCATCGTGAGTGCCACGCTCAGCGATAACACCATCCTGCATGACAATGATCTGGTGTGCGTTGCGAATCTGCAGCCAACAAGATGAGTCAATGCATACCTCACGTAAATAAATATTAAAAAAACGCGCAACGTACCGTGGACAGACGATGAGCGATAACCAGCATAGTCCGATTAGCCTTAAGGCGATTGAGAGCCGCCTGGATCTCCTGCTCCGTGACCGTGTCGAGTGCTGAAGTAGCCTCATCCAGAATGACAAAAGGCGGGTCCTTCAGTAACGTACGCGCAATGGCAACTCGCTGCTTTTCACCGCCGGAAAGCTTTAGTCCACGCTCGCCCACCTTCGTGTTCCATTGATCTGGGAGCTTCATGATAAAATCATAGATGCGAGCGGCCTTGGCGGCGTCGACGACCTGGTCAAACGTCGCATTTAGGTTACCATACTTGATGTTGCGGAGAATGGTGTCATTGAAAAGCACAGTATCCTGGGGAACAATACCAATGGCTTGGCGTAGCGACTGCTGCGTTACCGTGGCAATGTTGTGGCGGTTCACTAAAATCTTTCCAGTATTGCATTCGTAAAAGCGGAAGAGCAGTCGTGAAATTGTGGTCTTGCCGGCACCAGTCTCACCAACAAGAGCTGTAGTCGTGCCACGCGGAATGGTGAAGTTCAGGTCCTTGACCCCCGTAGTGGCTGGCTGCGAAGGGTAATGGAAAGACACGTGACGGAACGCCACGTCAATGCCATTCTCCGAATCGTATTTGCAGACGCCGAGCTCTACCGCATCGGGCGAGTCAGCAATATCTGGCTCCACCGAAAGCAACTCACTCAACTTCTTCATGTCGACAACCGAGTTGATCACCATATTGTAGATACCACCCAGGAAAAACAGCGGCGCGAAAAGGTTCGTGAGGTACACGGAGATGGCAACGAAAGCTCCGATATCAATTCTGCGTCCACTGTCCTCACTCACCACATGTGGCGCTGCTAGGGCAAGTGCCCCCAAGACGGTAGCCTGGATGATGATAGCTTGGGTTCCATTCAACACACTAAGCGACGCCTGCACTGATACTGAATAACGCTGGTACTTCTCGATCACCTTGGAGTATTCCTCGACTTCGTGTCGCTCGTTTCCAAAGTACTTGATGGTCTCGTAGTTCAGCAGCGCATCTGTAGCCTTGTCATGGTACTCGTTGTCATGGCGCATCGAAGCCTCGCGGTATTTCTTACGCCAGAGTGTGATTTTAATAGTGACGTAAGCATAAATCACCAACGTGGTGAACGCCACGTAGCTCAGTCCGGCCAGTTCGAAATGCATCGCAAAGATCACGATCACCACGCCAGACTCCGCCAGGGTCGGTATCAGGTACAGAAACACATACGACACAACGCTGTTCGCGGATTCCACTCCACGGTCCATCGAGCGCAACACATCGCCCAGTTTCTTTTGCACGTGCCAGTCGTACGAAAGAGACTGCACGTGCTCATACGTCAGCGTAGCCAGCTCAATATATGCCGTCTGCTTCACCTTGAGGTAAATCAGCGACTGCAGTTCCTTGAATAACTTGGACACGAGCGTCAAAAAGCTGAAAATGGCGATATCTCGAATCGCACCGCTAGTATCTTTGGCCACCAGCGCGTTCGTGGCCGATGCCATAAAAAGCGGGGCAGCCAGATTCGCCAGCTTGCTGAGAATTAGCACCAGGTACGTACTTGCAGCACGCAGCTTGTTGGCAAACCCATGTGGCCAAAAGTATGGCTTTAAGATGTACACGAGCTTCACGAACGAGATCCCACGAGGCTTCGCAGGGTCCGTCGACTTGTCAGCAGCCACTTGGGGCAGCGCTTCACTCTCTGCTGGCGCTGGAGTCCGGATCGAGTCTAGTAAGTAGCTCAAGTTGACTACTTCGAGTACAGTGAAGATCAATGGCAGCGAGTTGGCCACATTAGCGTCCACTAGAGCCTGTTTCTCCTCATCCAGACGCGAAATAGCGTCCAACTTGAAAGCGTCCACCGCCAAGACACCCAGAAAGGCAAGGCAGAAAACATTGACGAGCCACGTGACCGCGCGTGCGTCAGGCCAACGCGTCGCCAGCAGGAACAACACGCTCTTGATCAGCGTGGCCCAGACGGGCAGCCCCCAGAAGCGCCATTGAGGCTGTTGCACGTCCAGTAGCCACCCTAGTCGCGTGAAGGCTGAGCCTCCGAGACTCAAGCTGCAGACTACGAGTAGACTGGCCAAGTCCCAGGCTAGCAGTAGCAATAGACTGAACTGCATACACAGCATTTGACGCTGGGCCGACTTGCGTCTCCGCTTGGGGGACAGCGGATCTCCACTTCTGCTGTCGTCGTCCGCATCGTCGTCCCGCCAACGCGAGAACGTGTTTTTCTTCTCCTTAGCATCCACACGCTCTGTCGTCTTGCCCAACAACGGGGCCGCTTCCTGCGACGTCATACTGATGCACACGTCACTAAGATGGAAACTGAAGCGCCCAAGTCCGCCATAACTGACGGATCGCGTTTCGACCAATGAGACATCTCCGATCATGATTGACGTAACATTAAAAATGCTTTTTATGCTTTTTAAAGCTTTAATTTAAAAAAGTTCAAAGAATGACGGTCAGAGTGCGCGTACGGTATTGTTGTACTGTACGACCACGTCGAACACAACCAAAATAGTACGCACATCAGAAACTTGCATTTGGAAGGTTAAATAAGGGGCTGCGGCTAATATGTCAGCAGTGACGACGACAAGGGGGGGGGCTTACACGGTCAGGTCTTCTATCCCCGACGAGCTGCAGCGCTCGATGCGTGTGACGTCCCAGTCACGATCATCTGTCGGCGAGAAGCTGTGCACCGCCGCTGCCAGCGTCTGAGGAGAGAAATACACGGGCGTGGACGTGGGCGACACAACAGGCGAGCCGTCTGAAAGCGAGGCCTGGCGTCTGGCATCCACCTCGAGGTTATGCTGCGGGTGTTTACTCACGAGCTTGTCCAACGCCTGTCGCATCATTCGAACAGCGTTTTCTTTCGCTGGATCGCTGGATCGTCGCTCTTGCAGGATACGAAGCACGTTCTCGTGGCTCTGAATGGAGATTAACAACGCTTCCGAGAACGCAGCCATGTCAATATCTCCCAGATCCAAGTCTTCGACGGGAGTGGCCACAAAGTTTGCCAGATAGACGTCGTGTAGGACCAGCACATCTGCGAGTTCCGGATACTGATACCGGAACGAGTCAGCTGCCACAAAGTGCTCCGGGTTCCAGCGAGGCCACGTCTTCGCAGCGGCTGCCGCTCTCACCTTCGCAAGCTCAGTGGCAATACACGTTTGCAGTCTCTGCCTCATACTGACAGTCCAGATGAGTGTCGCGGTGCTAATATCTTCGGTAGTCTGTAGCTCGAGGATAAACTGATCCGGAGATGCACGCAGCAGCTGTACAGTAACGAAAGTGCAGTTAGTTCAGCTCCCAGCCCTCGTACGCCAGAGGTATCGATTAACGTACCCGAACAAAGCTCGGTGTTAGCAGCTGATACAGCACTTGGGTCGGCAGTGAAGGCACGGGGGCATTCTTTGGTCCCAGACACGCTCGTAGCACCAACGCAGCGCTTCGAATCGCACCGAAGAATCGTGACGGGATCCTCTGAATCTCCCCACCGCTCTCATCTTCGTTACCTGAGGCGTCCTTATGGTTGTCTTCGCTACTGACTTCTTTATCGCCATTGAGCAGCTCAGCTTTAGCAGCTTCTTCGTGTCCATCTTCCGTATCGGATGTGTCCGATTCACTGCGTTCATCGGTGCCTTGGGATTCTGTTGCAGCACTTTTGTCAAGCTCTTCTGCGGGACAAAACGCCACCGTATCCAGAAGTGACAGCAGTCCACCGGCATTAATCACGAGTGCACGAAGCTCATCGTAGTGACACAGTCCACCTAGACAACTCAAACAAACACTCGCGGCGTCGATGTCCGCGTATTGCGTGATGATCTGACGAGACGCGAGCTCGATCAACGCCGTCACCACCTCCGGATTCTTCGTGATAGCGCGAATTCCTGCCGCTTGTTGACTCGCCAGAATAGACAGCACATCTGTCAAGCGATACAAAAGCACACGCGCCATGCTCTGATTGCTTGAGCTGCTTCGCCGACGCGTACCAAACACTTCCACTGTCTGTAATATTTGCTGGAATGAAGGGGTGCGCATCCGCTCAAGGGCGTCGGCTATCACGCTCAAACCTTTTTCCTCCATGAACAATCGACACGCAGCAGTGTTGACGCTGCGTGTATCCGGAGCAGACATCACTGCAGCAAACAGCTCCAGCGACAAGATCCCGCGTACTTGATCCACTTCACTAAGCATCGAGCGACGTAGAGGAGCCAGCAAAGCCTCGTAGAACTCGCTCTGAATCTTGACTTGGGCACCATGCGACGGAAGGAGCCGTGCTAAGGCCTTGAGGATTAACACTTGCACCTCCCACGACTCAGCTGCACACGGACCGCCACTGCTTGATGACTGAATGAGAGATGGTTGGTGTGATGGCGAGGGTAATGGCCCAATACTTCCAGTCCCGCTGGTGTACGCAGACTTTCTGCGGCCAAGCTGTACCAGTTCCTCAAACAGCGCATTAATCAATTCGCCAAACATTTCGGGGGTCCAGTCACTCAAGAATTCCCCACCACCTTCAATGTAGGACCGCAAAAAGATGTTTCCAATGAACAGATCATCATCCTCGTAGCGGTGGTCAGCGTCGCCATCTACGAAGTTACTCCAGGACGTTGTCTTGGACTCAGACCCCAAGTATTTGTGCTTCAGATACCGATACAGTCGCACACGCTGCTTTCGACCCCAGTTCACATCTGCTGCTCGCTTCTGAGACGCGTTAAACGTGTCTGCAAACACTTCCGAGCTGGCTGAATGTAGCAATCGTTCCATGCCACAACCACCAAATCCAAGAGCTTCATTCAGCAACTCGCTTAGTTCGTTGGACGAGGAAAAGCTCTTTGCTCCACCAGCGCCGCGTGAGCTTGGATGCAACACACAGCATTCCTTTAGAAATTCAGCAGCAGCCACACATATACCCATGCCCTTGGGATCGCAGCTTGCTAAAAGCACATACACCAGCGTGAGCGACCTCCAGTTGTTGTCCGTAGTTGAGCTCGAGTGCGACGACGCCGAAGTAGAAGGCGACGAAGCTGATGAGCGGTAACTAGACACTTCACGAGATCCAATCGAGCTACTGCAGTCGCTGTTGCCGTCCAGAAGTGCCAGTTGCTTCAACACAAATAGTAGTCGAGTGATAGTCACATGATCCAGTGTTTCCACCGCCAGTAGTCGACACAAGTACATGCGTTTGGGTCGAACCAGCCGTAACACGAACTTCCCACGGCGAGCAATAGCGAGTAGAAGCCACACACCAGCTCGTATTAACGCATCGCGCTCGTTCACCACAGACACCGCTTCGTCCTCTGGCTCTGCGATATCTACGAGACCGTCCTGATCTACTTCATCCTCCGACTCGAGAGGCCCCGAAAACGTCGCCAGCAGAACTGGATCCGCTAGAACATCCACGATAGTTCGCGTCACATTCGTGCATAGTTGGTTGAAGCTTTCAGACGGGGTACTGCGTGTCGTCATGATAGCAGTATTTAACAGAAGAAAACACTCGCGTACAAATGCAGGGGAATGATTCATGTGGTCACGGAGCAGTAACAGCACGTACTGAGTGGGCAGTTGGCCATGAAACAGCATCGCGTAGCGTCTGATGATCAGTCGGAGGCATCGGACACATAATTGCGCCCATTTCTCATCATGTTCCACCGCCAGTCGGTCCGAGAGATGCCACGCTAGCACAACAGGCTCAGCAATCTCAAATGTAGCTGACAAGTCGGCTACACGAGGAATGAGATACTCCACAAAGTAGTCGTTTACCACAAGTTCTTCATGCATCGAAGGGTACTCCACATAGAACATGTCGTGGTCCCAGCGCATCTGCTCGCCTGCCTGTGCACTATTATCTTCCATCACGTGTCTTCTTCGACGTTCAAGAGAATCAATTTCGGTCTGTAAAGCTTGACGCAGCTCCGTACGCATAGCAGCGCGCCATACCAGCTCCGGTCTTTCGTGTGTTTGACGTACAGCTTCAAGCACTTCTCGCCAGTGCTCTCCCTTCTCCCGTGCGTCTCCAATCCATCGTTCAAAGGCCCCTCCACCGAAATTCATAGCGTTATACGCCAACGTTACCACGCGGCTCCGCTTACTCTCAATATTTCCATTCGTCACAGCCATATTCGACGTCGCGATGGACGTGCGTCTGGGCGGCTCAAACTCGAAAGGAAAATGCGGCAAAGTCCTGGCACTACGAGCTGCAATTGGAGGCTTATGAGCCATAGAAGACGGCGACGCTCCTGTGTGTCGTGGGACAGCTTCACGTTGGCTTCGTGGGGGGATAAATAACTCGACTGGAAAGATACGGTACATCGCCTTCTTCGAGCGAGAGTTGCCAGCACAGAACACTTCCACAAGGTCCACACTCAAGTCCCGTATTTCGAGCTCAGCTTCACCTGTATCGTCCACTTTCTTCCCGTTCTTTAATGTGTCCACATCATCTTCTTGCACGGCTGTTGCAAGCGCATACAACAGCGCGCCATACTCCCTCGCTGACTCTTGCAGCTGATGCACCCGCTCCAGATCCACAATACAGAATAATTCCTTCACCAACGCAATCGCCAGACGCATAACTGCGTACTCGCCAGCTCTGCAATGACACAAGGCCAGTACCGACACGCGCGCGCTCATGAGCGCCTCTATCGCTTGCGTGCACGTCATCATATCCGTCGCTACTCGTCTCTTCACCAACACCAAGTGGAACAGTGTTAACACGCCTTCCAGCACGTTAGCTGCGTCTTGTTGCTGCTCTTTCTTCGCCACAGCATCTCCGTATAGTACCAGGAGCGAGCGCAACACTTCGAAGCCTCCAGCGTCGCCAAAGTTTCGTCTGTTTGCCGCTTCGCTCCGATCTGCCACCTTGTCACCGGGTTCGAAGCCTGGACAGGGCGATAGCATCAAGTGTAGGGTTTCCAGTACCGACACCACGAGCGTAGGCGACGGACGGTGTAGACACGCGAGGAAAGGCTTCATGAAGCACTTGGCGCACAGTTTGTAGAGCTCTCGCCAGCGGATGACGCGTCGGAAGCTCGTGAGGATGAGCCCTGTCATGTCACGCCCATTGTTACGCTGCGCTTGCTCCGTCTGGTCCTGTAACAAGCCGTGTACCACATCGAAGAGACGGCGTTCCTTGACGTCGACGCCTACGATGTTACTTAGGAGGTTGGGGTCCGCATCCACGGGCACTTGGAGCTGTTGAAAATGCGTTGGGAAGTCAATAAAAGTGCCACGAGTTTAAAACAATAGTACACCACATCAGAAGCCTTACCTCGAGCGGGAACAAGGCGCAAAAGGTGCGCAGCACTTCCTCGAGCTCGGTCTTGCTCACGTTGGGCCGACGCAGCGCCAACACGTCGCGCAGCGCGCTCTTTTGCTGCACGGAGCCGGCCTGCCCCATACTTTAAGTATCGGCCAGCCGCAACTCCAAGTATCCAAAGTGACGCTGGATTGTCTGTCAAAGTGTCCATGGATTGCTAGAGGTTTTCTTTATAAACGATATGAAAGGGTCTTTTATTCGAATCAATATTCGCTAAAAATTATAAATCAGAGGAAATGATTATTTACTCGAATTCAGGTTTACGGAATGTCGAAATGTTCATTACAGTAGATAAAAAAATGGTAAACACAAAGCAACAATTAAATCCCTTATTTATCATGAAATAAAGGAATTCTTGATTTGCTCGCTATAACCATTTCACGTATTGTAAAATATGAGCGCAATTTTTTCTGAAAAATTGTGTTTTTTAAATGTGACTTGTCACTTCATAAACTCTTAAAACTAATAGGGTTAGGTAATTAACCCAAAAATTTTAAATTGTAAAGTATGCAGACAGATGGCTACAAGGGGTCAAGTAGAAGTGAACTTCAACGACATACCACTCGACAGCACATTTCGAAACCGGGTAATACATGATCTCAAGAGTGCAAAAGTAAGATTATCTCGAAAACTCGATAGTAAAAAATATGAAAAAACGCTGGTTGCAGTGTTATCAACGAAAGAAGGTTCGGAAATCTTTCATGAAGTTAAAATGCCTGGGAGAGCTGCGTTTGATTTAGGTCTTGCGATGCAGGACGGCGGTACGGTGTGGGACGTTGCGGAGAAGCTCTGACACGGTTTGGACGCGCTTGTGGCGTTCTGGTCAATGGTGCTGCCAGTCTTTCATCGCGTCGCGTGCGGTACGCTTTTTAAATGCGGGCACGCCTCTCTCTAGTTTCATCAGCCGTCGACTGATAGCGCGAAGGGACGTTGCGGTAGTGGGCGCTGTCGTTGCTTTGAAGGGGCATGTAGCTAACGTGGTAGTTTGTTAGCGCAAAACATAGCCGAGCTAGCATGTCGTATCGGGTCTCGCTCCACTTGTACGTTACGTACATCGACTTCCACAGCGTGCACACCCTGCCGAAAAAGTTTTCTACCAACACTGAAACAAGACGATTTCGTGCAACGTATTGGTGGCTAAGCTCTGATGGTGAGTTCGCTAAGTGACAGCATGCAAGCTTACTACTGTCGAACAGCGTGGAAGCGTTTAAAGATCTCGCCCGTGAACATGGCGATTGGCTTAACAACCATGATCGTAAGACACATACACTTGCTGAAGCTCTACAACGACTGCGCGCTGCTGAGCACCAGCGTGACCAGCTGCGTGCGCAGACCAGACAACCGGTCGCGCATTCAACGCAAGTTGCTCACGTCGGAACGAATCAAGGACAAGGCCAAACTCGAGGACGCAAGCGCAACAAGCAACAGCGTAAGCGATCTAAGGGTGCTGCAGATAAGAAGCAACGTACGAACTGCGCGAACTACCAAGGAGAAGGACATTGGTATGCCGAGTGTACGGCTCTCACTGGCCACCAACTGAAGCCAGAGCTTGGCAGAAAACTGCAAGAGAGACAACCCAGGGCTCCTGTGTCGCTGGTGAACTCCGTACATCATGTGGACGCGGTAGCGTTGGAAGAAGATGGCCAAGGACTGTTTGCTGGCCTATCACTATGCGATGCGAATGCGATTGACCTTACGGATGGTGCTGCACTATCACCTACGGTTACGCAATCACCTGTATGGTCACTAACGTCTCCTGCGGAAAGTGAAGAAGGAGGAGAGCGTCGCGTTGTTGAAGGTGTGCATGAAGTCCGAACCTCTGGAAACTCTCATGATGGACATTTGCTCTGTGAACGAACAGTCTGTGGATGGAGCTACTATGTTTCTCTTCATCATAGATGAGTCTACAGATACAAGTGTCCGTACCTACTCAAGAAGAAGAGGGAAGCAATGTTTCACATCAAGGTCATGTTGAACAGGCTGCGAACTCGCTTTCCTGAGAAGAAGGTGCGACGACGACATTTTGACCAAGGATGCGAATTTGCAAGCAAGGAGCTAAGTGACTACTGCAACGACCAAGGGATTGAGCAGCAGTTTACGAACGCCTACTCTCCTCAAGAGAACATCATTGGGGAAGGTGCTAATGACGTGGTGCTACCAAGGATCAGAGCGATGCTGATGGCCACGCACATGCCCAGCTCCTTGTGGGGAGAAGCCTTTCTGCATGTGGTGACGACGTTGAACTGGTGGCCCACCAAGCCCTTAGGATTGGTGTCCCCGCACCAGAAACAGTACGAATCGGAGCCTATGCTGGATGATTTGCTTACTTGGGGGTGTCTAGCACACGTGCGTGCTCCCCCTGAGTCAAGACAAACAAAAGAAAAGCTGGAAGCAAGGGCAAGAATGTGTCTATTACTGGATTACAGTGAGTCGACTCTAGGCTACAAGTTCATTGACCTGGTGACAGCTCAAGTGGTGACAGCTCGTAGTGGGAATGTGAAGTTCCATGAGGAGTTCACGACTGATGGCATCTAGATGAAACACCTGTTAGAGAACGCATTCTTTGATGGTGATCATACTCCACTAGAGACTGTACCTGTGGCGCGCATCAAGACCAACATGGAGACGTACCTTCCAGGTTGGAGTGACGGCATCTCTAGTGCGGAGAAGTCACTTGGGGCGGTACCACTTGCTGACGAACCTGCAGAAACTGAGTTAGGTTCGAGTGGGAGTTTGTTCATCGTTGACGCAGCTGCAAGCAAGGACAGTGCGGAGGCTGCTGGTGTTTCAGCACCAGCCGTGTTGCAGGATCCTGCTGAAGAGGCCAAGGAAGGTTCGGAAGCGATAAAGCGCAAGAGACGCAGAACAAAGAAGAAACCTGCAGCGGTGGAGAAGGAGACAAGTGGCTTCGAGCCTCAACCTCCATCAAGAGAGCCCTGCCTAAAGCGACCAAGAAGGAGGCAGAAGGCGAACGTTCGATTGTCGAATTACGTGGTAGGCCTAGTGCAGGCTACGACTACGGATGTGCAAATTCCTACGGCGTACAAACAAGCACGTGCAAGCAAGTACTGGCAGCAGTGGAGAGCTGCAATGTTGGTGGAACTTCAATCGTTGAAGGTCACAAGACCTGGAAACTTATACCCCGCAAAGATGCCAAGAAAGTGAAGGTGATAACGTGTAGGTTGGTCTTTGCTGTGAAGAGAGACGAGCGTGGACGTTTCAAACGATTCAAAGCGCGACTAGTGATCCACGGACTCAAACAACAACTTGGGATTAACTACTCTGAGATCTATGTACCCGTGATCTGGTTCAAAACCATACGTGTGGCTATCTACTACGCTGTACAAAGAGGTTGGAAGGTGCTGCAATTTGACGTGAAGACGGCTTTTCTGGGATGGAGACTTGGACGAGACTATCTTCATGGAGCAGCCTCCTGGCTTCCAGGTGGGTGGACCTGGATCCATTTGCAGATTGTTGAAGAGCCTGTACGGACTGAAGCAAGCACCGAACGTTTGGAATCGCACGCTTCATGCGAATTTTGTTGCGATGGGCTTTTCTACGACGGACTCTGACTATGGCCTATATGCACTGAGGAAAGATGGTGAAGTCAAGTTGCTACTGACTATTTACGTGGACGATCTACTGCTGATGGGACCACGTGACCTGTGTGTTACGATCGCTGCCTCTCTGCAAGAGACATTCGAGCTTACGACGATGAGCACAGTCAAATATCTCTTAGGCGTCGAGATCCTGATTGACCGGACGCGCCGGCAAATTGTGTACTGTCAGAAGCAGTACGTACTGGAGGTGTTGAAGCGTTTTCATATGGAGAGCTGTAATGGCTGCGCTACACCAGAAGCTACAGCACCCTCGAAGACAGACGTGCCTATTTCGAATGAGTATCTTCTCTACAGAGAGCTAGTGGGTACCTAGTTAGTGCATCAAGACCTGACATAGCTCATGCTACTCGACACCTGGGCAAGTATCTTGCGAGCTACGATCATATGCACTATGCACAAGTCAAGAGGGTGCTGCGTTTCCTGAAGGCTACATGTGACTACGGACTAGTGATGAATGTGAAGCTACAGACTGATGTGCAAGTTAGTGGCTACTCCGATGCTAATTATGCGAACGACCCTGTGGATCGACGGAGTATCAGTGGCTACATCACTATGCTGGACGACAGCGTCATCTCCTACGCATCTCGAAAGCAAGAGATCAACGCACTCAGTACCTGTGAAGCGGAGTACGTAGCAATGGCAGACGACCAAGGACTTGTTGCGGCTTGCTGGCCTATGCAAGGAGTTGAGCTGGAAGCATCCAGTACCTCAACTACTTGGAGATAATCAAGGAGCCATTGCCTTAACTGCGAAACCTGGCAAACATTCGAAATCGAAACATATCGACAACAAGTACCACATGATCAGACGCCACGTGCAGTTGAGACAACTTACAACCCAACACATCGGAACTGATGAAATGGTGGCCGATATCATGACAAAGGCACTTGCAGTGGTGAAATTCACACACTTTCGCAAGGCTATGAAGGTCTTACCTATTGTGTCGAGTGACGACAACGTACGCAATGATATGGCTACAACTACGACTACTGCTACTGCCTGGACTACTGCTGTTGATGCGGAGGCTGAACTTGAGCGACATTGATGAAGACGAGAGCGATCGAGTGGGAGTGCTGTTACTGAGTGGACTGCTATTGCTTGTGGGCTTCGACTACGCTACTGCTAGGACTATGGCGGCATCGAGGATGCGCGTGTGTGATCGCGTCGACTTCCAATAGCGTCGCCGAGATCAAGTGGGAGTGTGAGCTGTGAACTTACCTGCGTGTCGAGCGCCAGTGCAATGCAGTCTACCAGTGTACGGTGCCCCCGTCTACGAGCCACCGTCCACTGCCAGTGTCTGCAAGACACACTCATGCGCCTGGCAGTGCAGCTTGCGGCTGCACTACAACCGGCTACACTGAGTACACATGCGTGCAATGGCGAAGGACTATACCAAGTACTGTATGCACAAGGACATCGTTGGCTGTGCGCTGCCAAGATGGTGTACTCAACGAGAGTGCATTTATCTAGAGTTTAGTATTGACCTATTTGCTATTTGTATACTAATCTACCTTTTGCGGAAAAGCGGTGTTCTGGCGGAGGCTGGTCCCCACTTTGCGTTTTGACGCCTGCCGCTCACCCGAGTCAGCAGAGAAGAGCAGCCTCGCTAGACACCGCAGTCCTGTCGCGGCCTTTTGCCCGGCACTTACGTGCTTATGCATTTCCCTGATTACTTTTCTAAAGTTGATACTTAAGTGTATTTACATTTAAATGGCTCCTACTCTTAGAAGCAATCGACACATGGAGAACAATCCCCCCGTGACGAACCCTACGTCACCACTTTGGCGGCAGACATGAAGCTGCTGCAGCTACGTGAGGCGCATACGCTGGGGGAGCGAGACACAGCGCATTGTGTCAGCGCAAACGTAGGACAGGTTCTTCGTCGAGCGCACGCAGTGCATGATGCGCCAAAGATGGAGTGGGTTTTTGGTTGTGGGCGGGAAATTTTATTTTCAAAATTAGAAGAGTGAACGTCACTTCGTTTCAATTACCTCAGTACTTATAGTGAGGTCCTATATAAGCACATAAAATAAAATGTCAGAGATATTAGGTTTTGACCCTTTCTTAATGCTGCTACTCTAATAAGCTGCATCGGTGCACTTTCAAGCAAAGATTCGACAACCGTGATTGCCGTGTTGCACACGGGAAAGCTCTGGATTTTTTTTACCTGCTTTGTCAGTCCGCTAAAGAATGACCCGTTCATTTAATTTGCGATAACTTCAAGTCTGCCGAATAAATGTAGACAGAGCGAGTTTCATGGTAAAGCTATTTGTTCGCACTGCCCCCAATTTGGTTTTCGCAAGGCGAGTTTCCGCCAAAAGCGTCAATACCGAGCATTTAAATGATCACTTTGTGGAGGCTGAAGGTTTTGTTCACAGTATCCTGAAGAAGGAGGAGAAGGAGCTTCGAAAAACAATCTGATTCGTAATCGTTTCGAAAACAGCCAATCAGCTTGACATACAAATCGTCTAATGATGCATTTATATCTAATCATATACGTGGGTATGGAACAATCAAACACACGAGATTTTCTTTTAAAAAACCTCTGTTAATTCTTTAAAGGACCGGAGAAGTCATATAAATGGCATGAGCTTAAAGTAGCGGTAAATTGAACTGTTACCTGTTACAAGATACTTGTTCCTACACATTTTCAGAATTCGGACTACTAGAGGATTGAGCTGGTAGCGTAAATGCTCAATTCGGTAGAGTAATACAACATGTGCGGGTAAACCAGTCCTGTACCGGTAGTGAAAAGGAAAGAAAGTAGTTTGAGTCTGCAATTAAAGGCCCAATAATTTCATGTTACGCGAGCTAAACGTCCAGCATCAACCGGGCGATCATTTTTCTTCAAATTCACAATTAATACCCGTCATGATACGCTTCCGTCATATCAATCACCGGTGACGGCCTGGGTATCACCCCCGGCGACTGCCTGGCTACCTTTTCCAAAAATGTTAAGCGATCTAAGCGTCCAGCATCAACTGGGAACTAACGATCTGACTTTTCAAATACACAGGTCTTAGCGGCAAGTTTGCAAACCAAATTCTACCCCCCTCCATTCATGTTACGCGAGCTAAGCGTCCGGCTTCTTGTCCAACCCCCGAGATCGCTAAGCTAATTCGGCATGAGCGAGTTTATCGGCGACTGTAAGCCTAAACACCTCTTCCAATCCTAAATGCCCTTGTAAAAGCGATCGACGATTGCACTGATTTAAAGAAACTATTATGGACTATTTTAAGTGAGCGAGTGAAAAGCAACCTAAAGTATGGTGACGGCACCGCAAACGTGGATAAACTCACGATAATGCGTCTTGGCACCATTAGACCCTGACCAGTACAGTGGCATGGCGATTCCCACACAAAGATGCTGTTCGGCATACTATAAATTGGTACCGCCACGCGATGCATGAAAAGCACCCGTTTCGTGCATGGAAGTGGGAAGGTGCTGAGTGCGCGCAGCAAAGGGCCTGGAGCGTGCGCTGCCACTTCGACTTGCGGTCAATCAGACCGAGCCCCCCATTTCGTGAAGCAGAGCAAGCGAGCGATGCCCCGGACGCTGCCGTGGAGAGAGGTGGACACCGAGCTCAGTGCCGACGATGCGGAAGCCATGCTGAGCAGGATGAAGAGGCACAGCACGGGGAAGACCAACGCAATGCCGTGTACGGCTTGTGGCGCCGGCTCGCACCACAGCATGCGGTACAAGTTGCTCAGGTGCGAGTCGCGACCTGTAGCGGCGTCACCTGCTCGTGGCGCGGCAAGGTCCTCGTTTGTTCCGACAGTGGTGAGTTCTACATCTACGAGCTAGGTGATCACCTCACCGCCTCCTCCTCTCCCAAGCGTGCTAGGCTGTCTGGAAGGCAGAAGGAGTTCTGCTGTGAGCTCGCCAAGCAGCAGCTGCGACCGCTGCGCATCCAGCACGCGATGGCCCGGAAGCTCCAGCTTCCTGCGAACGACCTCCCTCCCTTGGACAAGGTGCAGAACTTCTGCAATCACTACTCGAAGGCGGATCTCGAGACCCACGACCGGCTGGAGGACCTCACCCAGTGGATCCACAGCCGAGTGTACACCGGGAGCGAGGGCGACCACGACACGTTCACATTTGCGTGGGATCTCGATGAGAGCGGGAAGCCAATCATCGGCGACGGTTCAGACGAGGAGTCCTTCGTTGTGGGGCTGATAACGAAGGCGTTGGTGCGAAGGCTCACCTTGCCCTCCGAGTATTACGTACTGCACATGGACGCTACCTTCAAGCTCAGCCCGCGGAGTATCCGGTGATCGTCATCGGCATTTTCGATCGTGCGCGCAGCTTCCATCTCGTGTCGTTGTTTGTGGTGTCCCAGATGCTGCAACCAATTTACGAAGGCTGGCTGGCAGCGCTCAGCCGACTCTACACCTGGATCACGCAGCAGAGACTCATGCCGCGATACGTCATGGGCGACGCTGAACAAACCCAGCGCAATGCGGTTTTCACAGTGTTCCAGAGCAACCCTGGCATGGAGAATCTGATGTGCTTCTTCCACGTCATGACCAATGTGGAGAAGCACATGAAGGGATTTCCCTCGCACGTAGCGGGTGGATTAGTGCGAGGGCTGTATGACATGCATTTCGCCCGCGACCAGACCAGCTTTTCCTATCTGCGGGACCAGCTCTTGTGGGCCTGGAGGAACTACCCGGGGCTGGTGGACTTCTGCGGCTACCTGGAGGCACAGTGGCTGCGTGGGCCGTTCTCATTGTGACAATGCTACTCAACGCCGAGTGGCTTTGCCACAACGAACAATCCTGTTGAGCAATTCAACAAGGTGTTAAAGCGGGATTATACGTTGCGGCGGCGCCTAATGATGAGCATGCTGTTGAAGGAGCTGAGTGACTGCTGCATGCATTAATCGGCCAGGCAGCGACCATTCCGAACGGAGCCTGAAGCGGCACCCACGCTGACTCGACGCGTGGTGGAGCTCGTTCGGGAGAAGCTGATTTTGAGGAGCTGCGACGCGGACAGCGTCGTGGGGGACGCCGGAGTCGTCCACGTCTTCGAGTATCCCGCGAAGTGCATCGTCGTGGAGAGGGTTAAGTGAACCACGGAGGAGGCGATTGCCGTCTCAGCCCAAATAAGCGTTAATTACGCCAGGATGAAAGTGCAGAACGAGCCACCGTGTGGGTGGCCCGTTCAGTTGCGGAGGAAGTGGTGTCCCTGTAACTACTTTTTCAAGTTCGGCACCTGTGTGCCCCTTATTTTCGCTCTCCGGGCTAAGGATCGCATGGATGGAGCGGGTCGGCGCATACTCGTGAGCAGACTCATTGGGCAGAAGCGTGGAGCAGCAGGCACCGACGCTGCGGGGGATCGGCCGCGAGCAATCGGACCTGCACTATCTGCAGACTGACCCAGCACTCGCGGATGGGCACGTAGGAGAGGATCTATAGCGGCGTGGAGTCAGACTAAGGCCAATGCATATTGTACAAGTGAGTATATCCACAACAGAGCTTAACGTTTTCCTGCACTTGAACTACGTTGATTTTTCTGCAAGATTGTGTTGGACGACGTTGCCAACTACATGTATTACGGTGTGCATTGAAGGAAAGTCGATCTACTTCGTCCTACGCTCCGTTGCTGCTGTCGTCCTGCAGGCTCGGGTCCTTCCAGCACTTGTTGCACGCGCACTTGAACCAGCGCTGGTTACCATAATGGACAGTCACTTGGGCGCCTGCAGACACATTTTTGATCATCTTCACTAGCACGCGGACTCTCGACCGCGTCTGCTGCTCGATGAAAGCTGCGTTGGGCTCGCAGGCGTGCGAGATGAGCCTCGTGATGGAGCCGCAATTTAAGGCATCCACGTAGACGAAGTTCCTGTTAACGAACTTCGCGTTGTACAGCAGCGTGTAGCCGCTGTTCTCAATGACGGCTTTCCGTGGTTGCCCTTCCACCACTGCGGAGAACTCCATCAGCTCCCCGCAGTACTCGCCCAGGACGTCGCCGACTTCGAGATCCGTGGTGGTGTACACCCCGAGGCCTAACCGACCGGTGTCGAAGAGCTTCAACGTGTCCAGCGTCCGCGGTGCGTTGCTGCACCTCGCCCCGAGCTTCAGTACTTTGGGGTGCAGAACGACGAGGACGCCACGTTGGAGCACGTATCCCAAAAGCAATCGCCGAAACACTTGCATGCGTCGACTGCCCCGATGTCCGGGAAATTAACGCCATTGCGCTTGCAGCTCGAAGTGGGCTCGACGTCTGACGGTCATGGCACCGTCTTGCACAGCGTGCTAGCCTTCTTCGCTGTTGGATCCTGGAGAACATCCCGTCTAGCGTTCAGAGTCTCCAGCTGCTCTTTAACCTCGGGGCTGTTCTGCAAGGCCTTGAACTTGACGACCTGGAACGTCTTCGCGTGGTAGATCTCCGAGCCGCTCTTGGTGATGGCGCACTTCGCCAGATAGCGGCGCTTTCTCGATCTCGGGACGTGCCATTGCGCTCGCGTTTTCTTCGCCTGGTGGCGGATCTTGGCCCGGGCGTGGCGGGCTGGAATCATCCGCACATACACAGCCGCCTCAACTTCGCTTGCTGGACTTGGCTCGGCAGCCTTAGCACCGGAAAGCACTCCACTCTCATCACGACGACACCAAGTCGATAATCTCCCTAATAGACGATCTTTCGTACGCTTGATCGCTTCGTGCCTTCTTCTCCGACCGTGCTGTAGCTTCAACACGGCTCGCTGTCACCGCCAACGGCCGAGTTGGAGTGCTGGGCAGCTCCACCTGGCTCAAGATCGGCGCTGGCTCGGGAGAGCTGCACGCGCTGCTCTGGGGGGTCTCCGGAACGATCTCCTCACTTGTATCACGTAGCGCCTCCCGAACGGACTCTACCGCAGCATTGATTGCCCCGGCAAGCGCTGAATTGAGTGCGCTGGCCCTCGATGGAGCTGCAAACGTCCCTGCGACGAGCTTGAACGTCCGTAGTTTACTCCAGAGCGAGGCACTGGGATCTAGCTGCTTTCCAGACGCATCAGTGACTCGATTCATCATCATGTCGCCCGGGATTACGTCCCCGATGTCCATAGCAACCGGGAAGTCCACGTTCGCGCCGTCGTCAATGCGAGTGACGACGGCGCTGAAAGCCCTTGGGGTCTCTACAGACGAAGGCACGGCCATAGTACTCGATCGTGTCACCAGCACACAGAGTCTCTGGAGACAGTTCAGAGGTGCTGAGGCCCGGCATGCTGCTCTGGTGTGTACTGGGGCGCGTGCGGCTTCCCGGGTTGGCGGCGCTGCTGCTGCTCGTCGACAGCTTCCGCGAGATACTGACTGGAGTGTGCCACCTAAAAGTGGCCCACATTTGGGTGTGGCCCACCCCAGTCAGTGGACCTTGCATGTCAATCTTCGGCAGGAGCACATCGCGCCGGATGCGCCACCCGGCTGTGCGCGCTGCCGCAGCGGGGCGTCCGAGAATGGCCTCTCCATGCATAGTGTGCTGGGTTTTACGGTGATTTTCAGGCGGGTACAGGTGAACTTAACGTTTTCTCCTATTTTAATTAATTCTAGCAGAAGATACAAAAAAGGTACTGTAGCTACATTTTTTATATTCGGTAGAACTTTTCTACTTTTTAATATTAGAGCGCACTGATCCCTAAAGTCAGTTTCATCAAAAGCGCATTCCTAATCTAAACTAAATAGATTTCAAAAATCGCACAATTCTCTAGTTTGTCAGCGAAATGTTCTAGAACGTACCTATAAACGGCACCATAACTGTTGCACTCCCAAAATGTCGCGTGAATGTGCGGCTTACTGTGAGCTTAGTGCTGAATCGTCCGCGCGGCTTAGTAGGCACTGATAAAATTAAGAAAAATAATGAGGACGATAAAAGCTTAGGACAGAAATATTTCCTCCGAGAACGCACAATGTAAAGCAAGCGACTCTCGATTTAGATGCAATATACAATCTAGGTCTAAAATAAATGTTCCACAATTGCCGGTGAATATCAAGCGAAACAAAGAAAATATATATTACTGCACCAAAACGCGTGCGACATGCTCATCATTGCCCTACCGACCAACAAAATAATAATTTCAATGTATTCGAAGATTATTATCCAGAACCATTCTCGAACAGTAGTACTAGAGAAGAATTATGGATACGTTGATGGGCCTAGTTCTAGCGGTGTCTAAATTTGAATTCAATGCTCGAGTATATACGCGTGTACTATCGGTTCATATTTTTTTTAGCGAATCGAGAGTAGAGCTACGAAGAAGTACATTTGGGCTCAACGATAGAGTACTAAGTATGCATTTTTTGTCGGCTTCGTGCTAGACGTAATCGTCCTCGCCTTGTATACGATTCTGCTCGCGCAGTGACATCTCGGCCAACTAATTAATACGAAAAATAGCTCGCGTTTTCCCCGGTTTCGTTCCTGAACCTTAAATGCGACCTATTCTTGGCGAGACTAAACACACATGACAAGATATTTTTTTATATTTACTCGTCATAAATACACGCTGAATGGCAAACGACCCAGTGCTGACATGTTTCGCACGATGAAAGCAAGTGCTTAAATGCGTACTGGAAAAGTTTGAGTATCTGAAATCACCATAAATGTAATGGCCCTGATAATAAAGAAGTATTAATATGGATTGTTTTTGTCAGCTTTTCTGGAGGTCTATCGCTTAAAGATCCGCATCAACCATCAGTACGATATACTCCGTAGTAACCATTTCCACACGAAATGCGATGTGGCTTGTAGCTCTATACGAAGTACAAATTGAACAGAATGATGGCCGTGAAACGCACTCATACCAACCATGGCTGGGAATCGCTGCAAGCAACCAATCTTTAGCCAATACTTAAGTAATACAGATTTTTTTTTCGGACCAAAATGATGGGAGGCGAAAGTTCATTTTGCGAGATTACCAATGAGGTCGTGCCATTATGTGTACTAAAAGAGCTCCATTATTACATGAAAGATAAAAATAGAGTCCAGCGTAATTGCGACTACTTCCGCAGGATGTCGCTCGTATAAGTGACCATCATTGTGCTCGAGGTGGACGGAGTTACAAGCGACATCGTCTTCCGATATGAAATGATTGCATCCTTTTGATGAAGTTATGTATGTAAAAGGTGCTTTGGTTTAAGAATTCAGACCTCCGTTCAGACAACTAAAATTCAGAGAATATTAAACTCGAGGATATTTGTACATAATTAATTTTGTAAATTTCTCATACGGTATCCGTGCTGCCACAATTGCGGGACACACATTTGCGGGAAAGTTTGTTAATATAGGAATAAGTATATTTAGCTTCAGTCCCGCGATTTCTCAAAGGACACTCTGCTTGAAACGACCAAAACTTGAAAATAGCTGGATAGAGCCACAACCACATGAAATTGGTGCTCTTTGCCCCGATATGTGGACTAGGTTAATTAGAAAAAAACCAATTTACATTACTTACAAATCGTCAGATAAAATGGAAAATACATACAAACACCAAGTGAAGTGGAAATCCTTCCAGTGTCCCAATTAGTGTTCGAATGAAAAGCAGCTTTTTCAGCTCTACATCTAGCTGTCTGTGCGAGAAGGACAGCCAAAAAAACGTTGTGAACAAACTGCATGTGCTTTGTGTTTGCTAAATATGCTTCAGCTGCGTCAATAGCAAACCTAGAGCCTATTTTGGGGGACTCCTCAAAAAGTGTCCCATATCTGTGGCAGCACGGATACCTCCACACGGAAAATATTTTTTTTCGGAAATGTGCATTTTTTTGAAAGGAGATACCAGTTTTTAGAACTTCTCATACTATTTACTTATTTATGTAATTTTAAATCTATAACACTTCTACTTTAAAGTACTACTGCGGTGTAGTACTTCAATGCTTTAGCCATTGAAGTACTTCAAGGTAGAAGTACTATTACAGCGTAGTACTACGTTGCGTTATACTACTAGTAGAAGCTTTATTATAGTACTACTACTAGTACAAGATCATTCGTGCCATTATTAGCAAAAGAGCAATTCAAACATGTGTTTAAGCGGTTGTAGCGAAACTGTTGCCCCGCTTACTTAAACGACTGCTGAGTAGCCATGTCGCTCTGGTGCACTGAGTCACTTTGTAGGACCGAGTCCTCCGAAGTTGAAGCCGAGTCCTCCTCAATCAGAGTCTTCGAAATCTTCGAAGTCTTACCACCCTTGACCAGAACAGTGTCCTCACTGCCGCTATCCGATTCGCTGGCAAACAACCAGTCGAGATCGTGGCTGCCAGATGCTCCCTTGGTAACCTTGCCCTTGGTAGCACCCTTGACAAGAGAGGGGTCCTCGCTTCCGCTGTCAGAGTCGTTGTCAAGCAGCCATGACAGATCGTCACTACCAGAGTCCGATTCCTCCTCTGCACCGGGAGCCTTGGTTGCCTTACCCTTGGTGGCAGGGACGTCCGTCTCCTCCGACGCAGATTCGGTAGAATCCTCAACCGGAGTCTTGGTGGCCTTGCCTCCCTTGGTCTGCACAGTGTCCTCGCTACCGCTGGCAGAGTCACTGTCCGAGTCGCTGTCGAACAACCACGACAGGTCGTTACCACTACCTGAGCTGTTCTTGAGCAATTTGAGTAGCCATGAGAGGTCATTGCTTCCACTACCGTCGAGTAACGAGGCTACATCATCACTGCCCGACGTCGACTCCGACGAGTCCATCGACGACGGGAGCGAAATTTGCTCCATCGAAGAGGCGGAGGACGATGCCACGCCGAACTTGCTTCCATCGCCACCGGCCAAAATGTCCTCAATGTAGTCCATAACGTACGTAAGACGAGTGAAAATACCAGCCTGTTCACCGCACTTGCTTCCCCAGCTCACGCATCCAATGAGGATGTTGCCGTCCACGAGAAGCGGACCACCCGAGTCACCATTGCACGTGTCCCTGCCGTCACCGGTTCCGGCACACAGCATACCTTCCGTGACACGGCCAACGTACTTCTTAAATTTGCCACACTCCGCGTTCGAGATGACAGGAAGCGTGAGCTGCTGCAGGATAGGGCTGCCCAGCTCGCCGCTGGTCTCGGTCTTGCCCCATCCTAGAACAGTACCAAGGGTACCGACCTTGTTGCTGGATCCGTCTGCTGCGCACAGCTTTGCCGTTTTGCGCTTAATCGGCTTTTTTAGTTTAAGCAAACCCACATCGTACAAGTGCTCCTTCTTCTTGTACAACGGGTGGCGGAAACCTTTAATGACGGGTATCGAGGTGGCTTCACCGGAGCCAGAACCAGTGCTGTCGTTCGTACCAAAAGTGGCGACAATGTCCATCTCGCTAGTCCTAATGCAATGACCAGCCGTAAGAATGTACTGGGGGGCGATGAGCGTACCGGCACAGAAGGTCTCGTCAAAGAAAGAATCACGCAGACTAGCGAGGAACGGGAACTTGTCGATGTTTGCATCTGAACCCTCGTAAATGCGGTTCTCCTCATTGGCAGTCAAGCCAGTGCTCTCTTTCTCGGTATTGACCGTCGTGGAAACATCGGAAAACGAGTAGCCATACGTGAACGTCGCAAGGGATGCCACTGTCGCGGCGAAGGCGCCAACCTGTACAATCTTCATCGTTCGGACTGTTTGGAGGATTTAGCACCTATTAGGTCCTTCGAAGGTCCCGGAGTGGTGAAAACCAAAATGATCTGGTCGAGCATATCGTCCGGGATATACCATACGGGCTATCCGTCAGCCGGAAGCGCTCCGAAGCTGTGGTGCTAGCAAAGTTTGCCAAAAACAGTTGTGGACAATGTCCACTGGACATTCTTGCGATAATTATGGATAGGGCAAAAAACGTAATTCAGAAGCTTCGGACATGCCTACAGTACGTGCCACCAACTAGACAGTCAAAGCGCGTGCAGTGCCGGAAAACAGCAGGTTTGTAATGTTTCATAATGAAACTTTCATTGCATCGCAAGAGAAAGAAAAAGATGGGGAATGCGACAAAATACCATAAACACTAGCGTCCACCACCACTGTCGAGCCATAGGACTCGGCGTTGGCAGAATTGGAAGAAAAGGGAAGAACACTTGCGAAGAACTTAGTAAAAAGAAGAGTGAGATTGAGATTGAAGAGAGTAAGTGATGCGTGGCTGAGCAGCAGCCAACCATCTAGAATTCTGGTAAAAACCCAGTTCTGGATGGTCAATACAGCTTCTAGATCAATAATATTTACGAGGTTGGTGTACATGTGGTGTGGAGGAGACCAACACTCACACTCCCCCTGTCGCCAAAATTACCACTTGTACGAACGGCTCGAAAGTTGGTATATGTTACCAGTTTAATGCTAGAATTAACTAGAATCTAAAAAGTGTGGTTGCTGCTAGAGTCTTGTTACAGTTAAATCTGTAAAGGCTCTACGACACATTTTGGAAGATTTACCACTTTTTTTTTTTATTTTTTATTTTTTTTTTCAAATTTCTGAGAAGTAGATAGTAAGAAAATACCCCCCAAACCAGCTGCTCAAACACTAGGAAAGAAGAAGCGAGTACAGCCTTCTGATAAGAAGCAGAGCCTTCAGCCTCCTGCCAAGAAGCAGCGCCTACAACCACCGACTATTCTGTCTTCTGGGGAAGATGAAAGCGAGGACTCCCCGTGCAGTGACTCAGAGGTCGAAGAGAGCTTCTGCAGTGATGATCTCGAGAGTGAGTGCTCTGTTGGTGTCGATTCGCAGGATGGGTTTAGTAGCGACGAGGACGACCCTACAACCGAGGAGAATATGTGGGTGCATGATCCAGATGTCAAGTACCAAGTATGGCAGATCGACGACGTCCGCTACAATAGTAAAGGAGAGATCTCGGAGGTCTGTGTCCTTTGGGACTGGCGCCCCACACCTCAAAGTCGGCGATATCGACGCTGGGAACCTGCTGCGTTGCTGATGGAGACTCACAGTGAAGAAGTGAAGCTCGCGGAGCGATTCAAGAAGAGCGGCGTCAAGCACTTTCAGCAGTTCTGCAAGACCGACGAGTTCGGCAAGCGCATTTTGGACGCTAGCGATAACTACAACTGTCTTTTCAACGGCCTCAAGATCGGCGCTCGTGTTATCGGACGACCAAATCTTATCCCTGAAGACGTAGTCGACAAGTTTCTCGATGATGAGCTCAAGGAAGGTCGTGACTTGTTGCAAGGCTGCACCTGGAAACAGTTTGCAAAGTTGCTTCCTCGACTACGTGCCGCTCGGTGTGACCTAGTCATCAACTGCTTTCAGAAAAACTTGGCGCCTGGTGGTCACCGTGGACTGACGAGCCTTCATAGCGATCACGCAGTTTCTGGTAAATCGCGTAGGCTGACGTACATCCTTCCACAAGGAGAACATGCGCATCATCAATCGTGGAGATCAAGAAAGATCGAGTCTTGCGCTCCATGCGGCGTCTTTCACGTGAGCTCGGTTTTCGAGCGGCACGTTTTTTGGCGGCTCGGAGCTTTGCTCGAGCTTGCTTGGCCTTCGCGCGGAGCAATGCTCTGCGTCTGTCCTTCTCACGTTTAGTGTCGGCAAAGGATTTGATCGCCGGGAGGTTCGACTGGGCCTTGGAGGCCGTCTTAGTCGGGCGGGCGGGTTTGGGTGTATCCACCTTTGGATCGGATGAGTTGCCCGAAGACGAATCCGATGGATCTTCAGAGGATGACGGGTCGGGTTTACGTCCGGTGGTGTCACCATCAGCATCTTCGGTCGGGCTGTCGTTTGGCGGCAGCGTCCCGGTGTCAGAGTCAAGTAGGGCTTCGGACGGCGTCGGAGACGGTGGAGCATCGGGCTTGGGTGGGAGGGGTTCGATCTCGTCGAGGTCAGAGCTGGCCGAGTCGGAGTCTCCGTCGAAGTCTTCTTGGTCGATGAAGCCTAACAGACCTTGACCGTCGAGAGCAGCGCGGACACGAGCGTTCCAGACTGCGAAGTTGGATCCGTTAAGGCGCGGAAAGTCTTCACTGGTCCTCCCCAACGTTGGGCTTATAACCTGTCGAGCCATAGGACTCGGCGTTGGCAGAATTGGAAGAAAAGGGAAGAACACTTGCGAAGAACTTAGTAAAAAGAAGAGTGAGATTGAGATTGAAGAGAGTAAGTGATGCGTGGCTGAGCAGCAGCCAACCATCTAGAATTCTGGTAAAAACCCAGTTCTAGATGGTCAATACAGCTTCTAGATCAATAATATTTACGAGGTTGGTGTACATGTGGTGTGGAGGAGACCAACACTCACAACCACAAAATGCATAATAGCACTACAGCAGAGCAAGTACAGTGCACGTGTGTGCTTTGCCGCAAAGCCTTTGCGAAACGAGCGCCAGACTGGCGGCCAGTGGTACACCATTGTTACTTAAAATTAGCACTATCCACACAACAGAAAACGCCCCACACAGAGCAAGTCACCACCGCTTAAGGACAAGATATGCGGCGCCATTGACACCACGCACCACTGAGGCAGCGCTTTCTTGCACAAGAGGATCTTTGCCAGACATGGCCTGTGAAATAAACGTTCGTGGTGAAGTAACACGGAGGGGGCGAGGGGGCGCCACCACCACAGTCGAGGTGCGTCAATACGGCTATGCGGAATTGCTGCTATAGGTGTGGCTTAATAAATGTTGTTGCGTAGATCCAGGAAGCTCCAAACGGTCTAGCACAGCGGTGTCCGGTAGCCGGAGGTGCTGTCAAGGTCAAGGAGCCAAGGAGAGTTGTCACCAGCTAGTGATCCGTTCGGTGACGTCCTGCGTCAATGTTACATTTAGTGCGACCAGAAAGCTGAGGAACACCTGGTTGGCTGCCTCACAGTTGTAAGTCCCTAAACGGTGGGTAGCGCATATCGGCTTTTGTAACTAGAGTACTGACGAATATCTGTTCGATGTGACTATTAGGCTACTGCTGGTCCGGAGAGCGTAAGGACAGACAGAAACAGCATCATCTCTGAGTTACGCTGAATCAACGGTGGCCGTACTGCTACCATTCGTCGCCCCAGTGCAGAGCAGCATACAAGGAGCACATGTACGAATACGAGTTGCAGTATTGGTACATCTATATGCTGAAGAGTTATTTCTCGTTCTTGTTTTGAATTACCTGCCTACTAACGACGTTCATTATCTAGAGCATGCTTGTTATTCATTGGCCTTCCTGCAGATTGTCGAATATCACGGCCTGGACCGCGGTAACAAAAGCGCTCTCTTTCTCCGTCGTGAGTTCGATCGTACATCGCTAGGAGTGAGTGGACACATACAGCATACTTCATGTTGTACAGGCAGGGACAACGTCCTGTGGCGGCGTCAATAGCCCACCCAGCTGGCGGCATTCCTTTCAGCTCCATCCGGTCCGTGTGGTAGCTGAGCTGAGCGGTCACAGGGAGCGCCTCACGTGTCCGCTTCAGCTCAGGATCGTAGACACGTGTGGTCGACTGCTGGAAGACGTGCGCCACGTCAGTTGAAGGCTCCGTCTCGTTCAACAAGAACGATATGCTGTTGCGCGATGGTAAGTGCTGATATATGATACCTTGGCGGCGAAGCTCGTGCATTCTCCTCTTTAGTGTTGTTGATGGAGATGTAGTGACGGCAAACGCACGGGTGTTGAAGGACTCATTTTTGCAGCAAGCAGACATTCGAACCAGAAGCACACCCATTTTGAGCCGGCGATGGAGTGTGTAATCCCGTTTAAGAGACCGATTAAACTGTTCTGCGGGGTTGTTGGTCGTAGCCAAGCCTCGCGGAGATCGGAAACACTGCCACTGCTCGAACTTGCCGGTAAGCCATTGCTTTGTGAAGTATGCCACAAATGTTTCAAGCTCTAGCAATTGACCCCACTGACTCAAAACTTTCTGCTTCGTTTCCAGGTAATCATACGCATCACGGGTGAAGTGCATATCCTGCAGCCCTTGCATTACCACGTGCCCGAGCTCCGTAGGAAGATGGCGCGTACGCTTGAACACCTTTGCGGCTACGTGAAAGTAGCACATTAGCGTTGACAAGGAGTTGTCTTCCCCAAAGACTGTCTGTACCGCATTCCACTGCGCATCGTCCGCGTCACCCATGACGTAGGAAACCCTCATTGGCTGTTCCACGACTTGCAAATATACGCGACGCAGTGCGAGCAACGCCTTAGTGTAGTGTTCTTCCTTCCGTTGCGATGAAATAAAAATCGCTAGTAGGTGAAATGATCGATTGCTGTCGGAGATACCAACGACAAACACAGGATACCAAGCTTGCGACAGCTTAAACGTCGCATCCATGTGCAGAATAAAGGAATCAGGATCACGGTTGACTTTCTGCAGTAGATTCTTCGTAGAGATACCTACAAGAAACGGATCTTTGTCTGTTCCACGGCCGACCCACGGCTTACCGTCCGGCGTCAGACGCCACGAAAACGTGAAGGGGGAATCAGCATGTTCCTTGCCAGTAAATCCGGCATCCCAAATGTCTTTCGTGGCTTCGTCGATGTAGTCGTTGTTCCGTAGGTGAGACCGAGTGTAGTAATTGACAAAGCGCTGAACAACTTGCAGCGAAGGAAGTGTCTCTTTGTCCAGCGCGAAGCGACCCATCATTCCGTTTCGAATTCGTGAAGGCTTAAGGGCTTGAGCTGCGAGATCCGTGGCGAATGCTTTCATTGCGCCGCTCATACGGGCGGGTTCGATGCCTCGACGAGGCGTTAGGTGCTCTCCACGTTCTGCAACAGTGATAAGATGCAATTCTTGGCACTCCTGGGTCTTGCCGTACCAACCACATGGTACTCCTACCGATACTTCCTTGCACGCCAGGTCACGGCAGCAGCGCTCACGCACGCGCATCTTGTGGGGCGCCGCCAGATTGCACACGTTACATGCTGTTAGCTGGCTCTTCGTTATTTTCGACGCTTTCATTGTCTCCACCAGCATATTGCCGTCGTCTGCAGGGTACGCTCGGGCGACTACCGTCCAGTCATGGCGCTTGGTAGGCTTGGAAGGCATGATGGTATTGCGTGCTCTAACGGTGAAGAAAGTTTTACTAGAGACTTTAGGCTTTTGAACCTTCTTACTATTGGCTATAATTTGTGAATCGGCATGTGCTGATTGGGTAGCTTTCGGATGGATACACGAGGGGGAATAACGGGTGGTGTAGGGAGGATTCGCTGTGCTGCCTTCCTATTGGTAGTGCTCACGCTGCAAACATCTGTGATAGTACGTATTGTGCAGTTCTTTTCTGCAATCTTGGTTACGATTATGCAGATAATAGTGTTTTTGACACGTTGTCGGGGAATGCTGGGCAACGAACGGATGCAGTGACTGTAATACTGTACATGTTCTGTTCACTGAACAGTGTTCAGTAGTATTATTTACAGTATACAATACCGTAAGTACTTCTGAAGCCGTTCACGATTGCGATTATGTAATACATGGATACTACCTCGAGCTTCGAGGTCTCTACCTAGTACTTCGACTCGAAGTACTAGGTAGAGAGTTAAGTGGACAGGCAGAACAGGCTGTTGAAGTGACCCATGCAAACACGGTGCTGTACAGTAAGCACTGGGAGTGTCTGCTGTGGACTTGGAATAGCGCTGTTAGCAACCAAGACAGTGTTTGACACTTGTACAGTATCATGAGTTTCGCTCACAACGAATCACAACTATTTGTATTAAAATATACGGAGTGCGTAGGTACTATTAATACGTACATGCATGATGCCAGTCTGCATCTCTAAAACCGCCCGTAATCATTGCTAATTATTAATACCGGTACACCCGAAACATTTCATTAATACTTTCTCCTCGCGTGCTTAGCAAACACTGATAACAATTTATGCTTTACTCGACCGCCAATACTCATCGCTAACGGACAAGACAGCCTTTGCCGAATGCTGGCACTTCATCCGCTAAGACATTCGTTGGAATCCCTGTGATCGGAGGCTGGGCTGCGGGGATTTCAGTCACAGTTGTTTTCTGTTGAGGTTAGGGCCGGGACCGCCTCTCCATCGTGCTCTCTATAAACTAATAATGAAGAGACACGGTATTTTTGACTCTAATAAATAATGTACTAAAATGTCTGGAACATTTTAGTACGATGAATGGTAGCGGCAATTCTAGACTATGTTTCTGAATGCCGCATACTAATTTCTTGTTAGTAGCCCGCTACTTTCTTAAACATTAATCTTACTTCTTCATTTACCGAGTCCACCACAAGCTCTTCTTCTTTTACCAAGTCCAACACAAGTGTCTTCTCCTTTTACCAAGTCCAGCACAAGTGTCTTCTCCTTTTACCAAGTCCGACACAAGCGTCTTCTCCTCCTACACTCAAGACTTCCTCTCCACTATGGCCGCCTAGACCACTCTACTTTTGTCCTCACTCCATTCCCCCTGTGCTGCCCTAACAACTCTGCGCAAGTCATCCCTCCAACAGGTTATAAGCCCAGCGTTTCTCCAGGGGCGAGCTGGACGCTGCAAGACAACACACCTCCAAGCCGCATGAATGGCCAGGGGCACAAGGAGGTGAAGGAGACCTGAGTGAGAAATCGCTGGACGGACACTTGCCTGCGTTAGGCTACGTTGCCAACTTTGCGCCAGCCACTGAACTGTAGCGCTGCATGTGCAATAGATCGCCATGCTGGGAGGCCATGTTGCCCTCTACGCCAGCAAACGAGCTGCACGCGGTGAGCAGCACGTCTGACACGCGGTATCGAGCCAGAGGAGAATCTCCCTGGACTCCGTACCATACGCACTGCGTATTGAGCCAGAAGAGAATCTCCCTGGACTCCGTACCATACGCACTGCGTATTGAGCCTACGAAGCAATAACACTTTTTTGCATGGGCAATGTCTCTGTCGATTGACTAAATACTACTAGTAGTGTAGTAGTGTGCATGCTTCTCACTACTTCGAAGTATAATAAAATCCGGAATACAATCCGAAGAGCCACCAGGGAGAAAATTACCTTAAAGCTGTGAGCTAGATAAAATGTGGGTGAAGTGTGCGCCTAATATTGCTTTGGTGCAAGCATTGTTACCTAGCTGCTCAAAGCATATTTATGCCACATTCACAAAAGAAATTTATGAATAAAATCATACATGCAATTTGCAAGATGCAAAAACAAAATTGCAAATTTCACAAAGGCTGCCTAGCTTGTACGAAGAAAAAAATATATATACCCCAAACGTTGAGAGAGAAATACTTAATGAAATGTATGAAACTGGGAGGCATCAACGCCAAAAACTATTCATGCATTCGCCAAACTTTAACATTTATTGTCACTGGCAAAAGTTTCAAACATTTCCAGCATAACAGTACCAAAAGAATTAGAAAAATCAATCAATATTTTATGACTACAAGACAAGCCTACAGAAGCCTCTGTCTACAGAAAGCAAACTATAGTTTTACTGCATCAATTCCGTCTACAATGAATTCGATAGTTTACAAAATCTATCGCTAGCGCTTGCGAAGTAAAAATAAAATTATAAACTTCCAAACGAGAAACAACTCGATGAGCCTCTAGGGAGAAAAATAACCCCAACGACGAGAGCCTGCACACTTACTGCAAATATGATGCGTACGCTACCGATGACACTGTTTGATGTTATTTATGCTTTTAAAAGCTGTAGCCTTTCTTCAAAAATATTTGAAAACTATAAGCTCTCAATAACAATAGTCAGAGCAAATTGAAAATGACTGCAGCACCTATATCAACCATTTCATGAAATTGGGAGGCAATTCTATAAGACCTCAGCAGCGAAAAAACAAAAAACAAACCACACATTGTAAAGAAATATCCACATATTAAAGAGCAAAACAATGGCAGTTTAAGAAATGAACAAAGCTAAAACGCTTACACAAAATATATAAAGATAAATACGGTGATCAGGTGTAGGTTTCCTGAGTAGCCAACAACAGAGCGAACAGGTTTTGATCCTTAAAATTAAAGGTTTTCTTGAGGTAGCTTCTACAAATTCGTAAAGCTAAAACGATAACAACAACAGAGCGAACAGGTTTTGATCCTTAAAATTAAAGGTTTTCCTGAGGTAGCTTCTACAAAATCGTAAAGCTAAAACGATAACAGCAACAATTCAGCGAACAGGTTTTGATCCTTAAAATTAAAGGTTTCCCTGAGATAGCTTCTACAAAATCGTATAACTAAAACGATAGCAACAACAATCACTACGGTGAACAGGTTTAATCCTCGAAGGTTTTCCTGAGTAGCCAAAATAACAATGAAAACAAGAAATCAGCACAGTTATTGCCAAAGCAAAACAGCACAAGGTGACAAATCTGACAATGAAAGTCAAAGGAAAAAGATCATCAATATCAAAACAAGATCTACTTCTTGTAAATGCTCATGTACGTACAGGACTGTTATAACAGCCACCTGTGGTAACTATCCGACAGATAGAGCATCATACACATTCCTCGATGTGGGAGGCTGTCGAAGTAAGCATCTCCGATGTGATGATGACTATCTAGTGAAATATAATTGTACTATTTCATATAGAGAAATCGTAGTCGAAGGTAACTGCTTTGGGGCAGCCATTGTAATGAGATGCACGGCGATAGTAGGGTCCATCCGGGCCACCTGCGCCGACCGAGGCATGATCTTCAAAGCTGGCGTTAAATAACTGAGCCTCGAGCCAATCTGCCTGGTCTCCACAAGTATCCTGAATGACGCCGACTGAGCGAGAATGAAGCGTTGCAATACCCAAAGCTGGCTGTTGAAGCATCGAAGTTTGTTGGTGTCGTGGCCTTGACGTGCGTGTCCTTGACGTGCGTGTGGCTGGTGCGGTGACAGTAGAATGTAAATTGTGATGTGAGACTACGAGATCAGCTTGATGAGCCCCCGAGCTGCTGATTGATCCTATACCGCGCGCCGAACCATAGAATAAGACCTTATGCCGTCCCAGCATCATCTGCGTTTGTCGTCTCTACTAAATTCAAGGCTGTCCGTCATGTGGGCCGATTCTGTTGGCATTGAGCTTCTCTAAGTTAACATACACGCTCCGATAAGATGGCCACTTGTTGTAACTGCTATTAACTTCAATACAAGTGTACTCTCAAAACCTATCACTGTCAAAACTAATTCGTTTTGAACTTTCGAGTCATTTTTCAGTCTGCCACCTGGTGCACAGGTGGCCAAATGGCGATTTGGACTCCACCTCCCCAGAAAGCTGCCCTGGCGAGCTCTAGGAGCTTCAGAAACGCAAAAAACACGAATTCGTGTAGCCATTTTGTAAATTGACTGAACACTTTTAGCAGGGTTTTCGTAGACCAATCAAAACACGTGTATTATATTATCCAATGACGTTCCCTGATGTCGATCCAGGGAGGCTGTTGAGGTTAGGGCCCGTCACAGGGACCGCCTCTCCATCGTGCTCTCTATAAACTAATAATGAAGAGACACGGTATTTTTGACTCTAATAAATAATGTACTAAAATGTCTGGAACATTTTAGTACGATGAATGGTAGCGGCAATTCTAGACTATGTTTCTGAATGCCGCATACTAATTTCTTGTTAGTAGCCCGCTACTTTCTTAAACATTAATCTTACTTCTTCATTTACCGAGTCCACCACAAGCTCTTCTTCTTTTACCAAGTCCAACACAAGTGTCTTCTCCTTTTACCAAGTCCAGCACAAGTGTCTTCTCCTTTTACCAAGTCCGACACAAGCGTCTTCTCCTCCTACACTCAAGACTTCCTCTCCACTATGGCCGCCTAGACCACTCTACTTTTGTCCTCACTCCATTCTAACAACTCTGCGCAAATCATCCCTCCAACAGGTTATAAGCCCAGCGTTTCTCCAGGGGCGAGCTGGACGCTGCAAGACAACACACCTCCAAGCCGCATGAATGGCCAGGGGCACAAGGAGGTGAAGGAGACCTGAGTGAGAAATCGCTGGACGGACACTTGCCTGCGTTAGGCCACGTTGCCAACTTTGCGCCAGCCACTGAGCTGTAGCGCTGCATGTGCAATAGATCGCCATGCTGGGAGGCCATGTTGCCCTCTACGCCAGCAAACGAGCTGCACGCGGTGAGCAGCACGTCTGACACGCGGTATCGAGCCAGAGGAGAATCTCCCTGGACTCCGTACCATACGCACTGCGTATTGAGCCAGAAGAGAATCTCCCTGGACTCCGTACCATACGCACTGCGTATTGAGCCTACGAAGCAATAACACTTTTTTGCATGAGCAATGTCTCTGTCGATTGACTAAATACTACTAGTAGTGTAGCAGTGTGCATGCTTCTCACTACTTCGAAGTATAATAAAATCCGGAATACAATCCGAAGAGCCACCAGGGAGAAAATTACCTTAAAGCTGTGAGCTAGATAAAATGTGGGTGAAGTGTGCGCCTAATATTGCTTTGGTGCAAGCATTGTTACCTAGCTGCTCAAAGCATATTTATGCCACATTCACAAAAGAAATTTATGAATAAAATCATACATGCAATTTGCAAGATGCAAAAACAAAATTGCAAATTTCACAAAGTTGTACGAAGAAAAAAATATATATACCCCAAACGTTGAGAGAGAAATACTTAATGAAATGTATGAAACTGGGAGGCATCAACGCCAAAAACTATTCATGCATTTGCCAAACTTTAACATTTATTGTCACTGGCAAAAGTTTCAAACATTTCCAGCATAACAGTACCAAAAGAATTAGAAAAATCAATCAATATTTTATGACTACAAGACAAGCCTACAGAAGCCTCTGTCTACAGAAAGCAAACTATAGTTTTACTGCATCAATTCCGTCTACAATGAATTCGATAGTTTACAAAATCTATCGCTAGCGCTTGCGAAGTAAAAATAAAATTATAAACTTCCAAACGAGAAACAACTCGATGAGCCTCTATAGAGAAAAATAACCCCAACGACGAGAGCCTGCACACTTACTGCAAATATGATGCGTACGCTACCGATGACACTGTTTGATGTTATTTATGCTTTTAAAAGCTGTAGCCTTTCTTCAAAAATATTTGAAAACTATAAGCTCTCAATAACAATAGTCAGAGCAAATTGAAAATGACTGCAGCACCTATATCAACCATTTCATGAAATTGGGAGGCAATTCTATAAGACCTCAGCAGCGAAAAAACAAAAAACAAACCACACATTGTAAAGAAATATCCACATATTAAAGAGCAAAACAATGGCAGTTTAAGAAATGAACAAAGCTAAAACGCTTACACAAAATATATAAAGATAAATACGGTGATCAGGTGTAGGTTTCCTGAGTAGCCAACAACAGAGCGAACAGGTTTTGATCCTTAAAATTAAAGGTTTTCTTGAGGTAGCTTCTACAAATTCGTAAAGCTAAAACGATAACAACAACAGAGCGAACAGGTTTTGATCCTTATAATTAAAGGTTTTCCTGAGGTAGCTTCTACAAAATCGTAAAGCTAAAACGATAACAGCAACAATTCAGCGAACAGGTTTTGATCCTTAAAATTAAAGGTTTCCCTGAAGTAGCTGCTACAAATTCGTATAACTAAAACGATAGCAACAACAATCACTACGGTGAACAGGTTTAATCCTCGAAGGTTTTCCTGAGTAGCCAAAATAACAATGAAAACAAGAAATCAGCACAGTTATTGCCAAAGCAAAACAGCACAAGGTGACAAATCTGACAATGAAAGTCAAAGGAAAAAGATCATCAATATCAAAACAAGATCTACTTCTTGTAAATGCTCATGTACGTACAGGACTGTAATAACAGCCACCTGTGGTAACTATCCGACAGATAGAGCATCATACACATTCCTCGATGTGGGAGGCTGTCGAAGTAAGCATCTCCGATGTGATGATGACTATCTAGTGAAATATAATTGTACTATTTCATATAGAGAAATCGTAGTCGAAGGTAACTGCTTTGGGGCAGCCATTGTAATGAGATGCACGGCAATAGTAGGGTCCATCCGGGCCACCTGCGCCGACCGAGGCATGATCCTCAAAGCTGGCGTTAAATAACTGAGCCTCGAGCCAATCTGCCTGGTCTCCACAAGTATCCTGAATGACGCCGACTGAGCGAGAATGAAGCGTTGCAATACCCAAAGCTGGCTGTTGAAGCATCGAAGTTTGTTGGTGTCGTGGCCTTGACGTGCGTGTCCTTGACGTGCGTGTGGCTGGTGCGGTGACAGTAGAATGTAAATTGTGATGTGAGACTACGAGATCAGCTCGATGAGCCCCCGAGCTGCTGATTGATCCTATACCGCGCGCCGAACCATAGAATAAGACCTTATGCCGTCCCAGCATCATCTGCGTTTGTCGTCTCTACTAAATTCAAGGCTGTCCGTCATGTGGGCCGATTCTGTTGGCATTGAGCTTCTCTAAGTTAACATACGCGCTCCGATAAGATGGCCACTTGTTGTAACTGCTATTAGCTTCAATACAAGTGTACTCTCAAAACCTATCACTGTCAAAACTAATTCGTTTTAAACTTTCGAGTCATTTTTCAGTCTGCCACCTGGTGCACAGGTGGCCAAATGGCGATTTGGACTCCACCTCCCCAGAAAACTGCCCTGGCGAGTAGAGTCCAAATCCGGTCTCCGTTTGGCTGTAGGGCCTCTAGGAGCTTCAGAAACGCAAAAAACACGAATTCGTGTAGCCATTTTGTAAATTGACTGAACACTTTTAGCAGGGTTTTCGTAGACCAATCAAAACACGTGTATTATATTATCCAATGACGTTCCCTGATGTCGATCCAGGGAGGCTGTTGAGGTTAGGGCCCGTCACAGGGACCGCCTCTCCATCGTGCTCTCTATAAACTAATAATGAAGAGACACGGTATTTTTGACTCTAATAAATAATGTACTAAAATGTCTGGAACATTTTAGTACGATGAATGGTAGCGGCAATTCTAGACTATGTTTCTGAATGCCGCATACTAATTTCTTGTTAGTAGCCCGCTACTTTCTTAAACATTAATCTTACTTCTTCATTTACCGAGTCCACCACAAGCTCTTCTTCTTTTACCAAGTCCAACACAAGTGTCTTCTCCTTTTACCAAGTCCAGCACAAGTGTCTTCTCCTTTTACCAAGTCCGACACAAGCGTCTTCTCCTCCTACACTCAAGACTTCCTCTCCACTATGGCCGCCTAGACCACTCTACTTTTGTCCTCACTCCATTCTGTGCTGCCCTAACAACTCTGCGTAAATCATCCCTCCAACATTTTCGACTGCTTTGCCAACCCACCGCTAATAGCGGCGCTACCGGTAGAACTACTGGTACTCCCCAACCCAGGGTTTAAAGATACTGCATCACTTGCTGGTGTGTCGTTACTGGTAGGCCTCCTCGGTCTATTTATCTTACTCAGTAGTTCCGTTTTCGACAGGTTTTCAGATAAGATACTGTCAGTACCGGTAGCACCTTTCAGAATATCGTCGATGACGTCCATGACATAAGTCAGACGAGTGCACACACCCGCTCTCGCCCCGCACTTGCCACCCCAGCTCACAACACCAACAAGTACGTCATTAGCGAGAAGTGGGCCTCCAGAGTCTCCGCTGCACGAGTCCTTGCCGTTTCCGTTCCCAGCACAGATCATTCCTTCCGTTATGCGATTCCTGTATCCCTTGTTGCATTCCGCGTTTGAAATAATCCTTACGTCGACTTCTTTGAGCGTTAAGCTGCTCTTGCGATCTTCGGTCAATCCCCAACCAAGAGCCGTTGCCATCGTTCCAACGCGATTGTCTGACCCATCGGTAGCACACAGAGAAACTGTCTTCTGAGTGGATGTGGTCTTTAGTTTCAACAAACCAATATCGTAAAGGTGATTGTCGTTATTGTACAAGGGGTGACGGTATCCTTCGACCACCTTAATCTGCTCGGCTGACTTGGATCCTGAGCCTGAGCTGAACTCGGATCCGAGGGATGCAAACATTTGTCCCTCACCCGTCTTGATGCAATGTCCGGCTGTAAGGATGTACTACGGCGCGACAAGTGTGCCGCCACAAAATGTTTTGCCGTCAGGATCAAAGTGCAAGCTTGCGATGAACGGGTACGGGTCCACATCAGCATCTAAACCTCCATAGATGCGGGTTTCCTGGCTTACAGACAAAGTTGTACTGGTGCTTGAGGCAACAATCGGTGGCACTGTCGTATGCATAGCAATGGAGACATATCTTGATAATATCGACGTTAGCGCGCCAAGTTGTACCAATTTCATCCTCATGAAACTGTGCGCCAAGAAAGCCAAAGTGAAACTGGCAAGGTCGTGGGAGAATCTCCTACGATCTCCCAGGGAGATTTTGCGCTATAATCGCTATAATTACGAGACCATGAGAAGCTCTCAAATACCATCTCAAAGATAATTTCGCTTACATGTACTGTAATGTAAGAGTAAGCTGAAAAAATGTTTGGATGCCAAGCTACTTGGCAAGCATACATTGACAGCAACTAACCGCTGTTTTTTCAGCGCATGTGGAAGTCTAGTTGTTGGATTCCATTAAATGAGCCAGCAACATGCAGATCTTATCTTGCTGCACTTTTGCCAGTTGAGATCAATCCAAAATTTGGATCTCGAGTTGGCGAAATTGCCTGGCTGATCAAGACAACGAAGTTACTTTAATTTTAAAAAGAGCCACTTAACCGCAAATATTTTTAAAATACAGTACCGAAATTTTCTGTAAAAAAGTGAGTACAAAATTAGTATAAGACAGTAACAAGTAAAAAAAAATTTGCTCGATTTTTTTCAATGAAATACTTGTATACGATTAAAAATAGGCTAGCTACTGGAAATAGTACAGCAGATAATATCTGCTGTCAAACAAAATGATACTTACGAGATATCAAGATAAAGTGGGCCAATTGATTTTCGCACTTAACTGAAGCTGTGACATTTGGTGTAAACTTCCATCGAAAAAACTGTAAAACCTATTCAATTGTTTTTAGCGAGGGCTTTTAAGAAGCACTTGGATCTCAAAAATTGAAAAAAAAATATGAGAGTGAGTGCTGCGCCCAACTTGGATAAGGTTACGTTGGACGAGATTTTCTTAGCTGACTCTCTCTCTATCCGTACGGAGGATAGCGTATACCCCGGGGTATACCCGCTCAAACACCACTCATCTGGAAAGACCGCCGAGGAAGAGGGAGGTGTGAAAATGCCCCACGATCTCCGCGTCAAGGCGCTAGTAAGGCTGCCACGCCAGCGTGAGAGCAGCAGCTGGGGCAGCGGTGCCTCGGAGTACAGTGCTTCAGCCGTCTCCAGCGACGAGGAATGGGTGGACTCTTCAAAAGAGGTGTCAAGCACCACAAACAGCGGGTCATTGATGTCAAAGCAAAGGAGGTCAGAGGGATTGGACCACCCTCGGAGTGTTCAGAGCGACGAACAGGACATCCAGCAGCTTGTCGTGCCTGCTCCAAGTCTAGAGCGCTACAAGTTCAGCTCCTGGGACGATTTGGATTCATACCTGGCCGAATATATGAAGGAAACATACCAGGTACGTCGACAATGCTGTCAAATTCGGAGGGTTTACACTTACTTCAGATGTGTTGCTGCTGATTGTACAGAGCTTTCGTGTCCGTACCAGCAACTCGGCTGTCTCAAGAAAAACAAAGATTCGCTCGTCGGGCTCCGAGCAACCTTTGTTGTCGGACGCCGGGAAGAACTACGGCAAAACGTACATCTGCATGCATTCGGGAAAGTTCAAGCTGCGTGGAAAAGGGAAGAGGAAGCGACTGCAGGCGAGAGCTATGGAGTGTGGAGCACAGGTATGATACTTGATCGGGTTGAGTTGGGCGTTAATTGGCCACAGTTGGGCACACATCGTGTAAGTTGCGTACACGTCGCCTCAGCTGGGCAGCTGGGAGTCAGTATATTCTGTTTGGGCTGACTGGGCACGTGATTGTATTTGATACTATTATAGATCAACGCATGCGTACAAGTGAAGGATGGATCCGTTCCTACATTTGTTTTGAGGATTACAACAGCTCGATTGGTGCACAATCATCTCCTCAACAAGCACACGTTCAATCAGTACTCACAAAACAAAACTGCGCTTGAACTGGACGTGGTTCACACTGTGAATGAGCTTCGGAACGCAGGCGCCAAAAAGAAGTGCATACTCAAGTACATCCACGGCAACTATGCCTGTAACTCCGCCAATCAGGATGTGCACAGCCTAGTGCGAGCGCTAACCACCACGAGTGCAAAGCGATTGAAGAAGTAAATGATCGAATTCTCGGAGGAGCCTGGAAACGTTGGCCGCATCTCCGTCGATTCGGTGCATGATAATGTATATAAATTTCTCATTGTCTAAATATAATATCCTTCTAATATTTCTAACTTTGTCGTATATATTAGGCGATCGCCACTTGTATCACGTTGCAGACCAAAGATATGCGTGAGTTGATCGATAGGTTCCCTGAGGTATTAATGATCGACGCCACGCACGGGGCGAATGCATCGAAATACAAGGTGTTCTCGATAATGGTCCATGATGTATTTGGAAAGGCTCAATTTGTACAACATGTCCTTGTCCAAAATGAGCGTCGTCCTACCCTTTTGACATCTTTGGAGGAGTTCAAGAAGAATAACCTGGCCTGGACACGGATCAAGTGCATTCTGATTGACAAGGATTTCACGGAGATATCCGTGCTCAAGGTCGCGTTTCCGGATGCCTTGGTACTTCTGTGCCAGTTTCATGTCATCAAATATCTGTGGGGAGAGATATTAAGCATTGAATACGGTTTCACCTCATGGCAGAAACAACAGCTGCATGGAATCGTGAATTTATTGGTGTACGCGCGGACCGAGCACGAGTTTAAAAAGTATCGTAAGTTCATGCGATATATCATGGGACGAGGTGCTGTATCTCGTTTATCTGAATTCGACTCCAACATAAGCCAATTGGGGGCTGATAGTAACGAGTTGGACACAGATGAAAGTGAGCTGGGTGATCGTGCTGGGGTTGGTGCGGTTAGTGAGCGGGTGGAAGCACATTGCGATGACAGAGATGGCGACCGGCCGAAAAGCCTTTTAAGGCTTACTTACGCGGACTTTGACACGCAGTGGTGACCTCTTGTACACTCAACAGAGGCACATTCCCCGTCACGAGATCTCCAACAAAAGTGATCTTATGGATACATCTATTCGGCACCACCCTCACGTCTGTATCTCTGGATACCAGGACTCCTCCATCGATTGTTGTCAGTAAATTCAACGCATCTTTCAAGGCTGAAGCACTAGCACTGAAGGCGAGACAAGATGTTGTTTGTCCCGCGAATGTCAAGAGGAACGTACCCACAGCATTCCTTTTAGGGAATGTCAGCACTTGGATCTCGCTACTGCCACCAGAATACATCGTCTCTAAATACGCTCGATGAACGCTCCCCCGATTCTGGATCCAGCCAGTTTTACACGCATAGCCTTGAGCTTCGTGCTGTAACCAGATTGCTGCGCTCCGTCGGCACAGCATCCGGGTATACGTATAAGGGTATAATGTGCCCACACCGGCTTTATCGAGTTGGGCAGCGTTTGGAGGCTATATGAGCGTCCGATGGGTACGTTTAGGCGCCGAATGGGCATGGCTGGGCGCAGGAGGATCGTCTCAGGATTCTCAGTTGGGCGCAGCAGCACGTGCCAAAAATATTGAGCTCACAACTCCTACCATAAAAGTCGGTCCCAGTGCGATAAACGGGTCCAGTGCGACGTTCCCATTTTTATGGGTGGTACATCCTCCAGAGACAGATCTCTAAAGAGGACCTGCCGCCTGCTTAGGACGGATGTCATTGTAGGGTTCATTTTAAAAAAAACTTGACGAGGTTTTAAATTTGACTTGACTTTGACCAGCAAATGATATCGCACTGGGACCGATTTTTACGATTAATGTATCGTCATTTCGAGGCCCAATTATGGAAATAATATTTTTGTGCGACCACAACTTCTTCCGTTTTAAGCATTCCGTAGCTTATACATGTAGATGATGTAGTTGAGCACCTGTAAAGCGATATCGAAGGCGTGCTGTGGCATCGTCCATCATTTCATCAAAGCAACGAGACGAATCCACAGCAGCGGCGGCGTCACGCAGCCGAAAACAGTGTAATTTCTTCAGTGTCTTCATTATCCTTAAAAACCGCTTCGCGTTGGCGCGGGAAAGCCGCCACACATGCTCCAGCACCTCCATCGCTTGGTCCGCCGTTAGCTTTGGTCCAACAAACATCGTGAACGTCTTAGAATGCCGTCGGCGCCATCCATCCCAACTCAAATCAAGAGGGGGTAGGCTTGAGAACCAAGATTTCTAGCTCAAACCTACTCACGTTTGAGCTGACGTACAACCCCTAAACAACGTCTATCTCGAACTGAAGCTGAAACGTGCAAGAAAAACAGACTCCGAAAGTTCTCTAATTATTAAACTCAAGGATATTTGGACTAAATTAATTTTGTAAATTTCTCATACGGTATACCGCACGGAAAATATTTTTTCCGGAAATGTGCATTTTTTTGAAAGGAGATACCAGTTTTTAAAACTCCTCATACTACTATTTACTTATGTATTTAATTTTGAATCTATAACACTTCTACTTTAAAGTACTACTTCAAAGTTGAAGTACTACTAAAGCGTAGTACTACGTAGCATTCTACTACTAGTAGAAGGTACTGGTACTACTACTAGTACAAGATCATTCGTGCCATTATTAGCAAAAGAGCAATTCAAACATGTGTTTAAGCGGTTGTAGCGAAACTGTTGCCCGGCTTACTTAAACGACTGCTGAGTAGCCATGTCGCTCTGGTGCACTGAGTCACTTTGTAGGACCGAGTCCTCCGAAGTTGAAGCCGAGTCCTCCTCAATCAAAGTCTTCGAAATCTTTGAAGTCTTACCACCCTTGACCAGAACAGTGTCCTCACTGCCGCTATCCGATTCGCTGGCAAACAACCAGTCGAGATCGTGGCTGCCAGATGCTCCCTTGGTAACCTTGCCCTTGGTAGCACCCTTGACAAGAGAGGGGTCCTCGCTTCCGCTGTCAGAGTCGTTGTCAAGCAGCCATGACAGATCGTCACTACCAGAGTCCGATTCCTCCTCTGCACCGGTTGCCTTGGTTGCCTTACCCTTGGTGGCAGGGACGTCCGTCTCCTCCGACGCAGATTCGGTAGAATCCTCAACCGGAGTCTTGGTGGCCTTGCCTCCCTTGGTCTGCACAGTGTCCTCGCTACCGCTGGCAGAGTCACTGTCCGAGTCGCTGTCGAACAACCACGACAGGTCGTTACCACTACCTGAGCTGTTCTTGAGCAATTTGAGTAGCCATGAGAGGTCATTGCTTCCACTACCGTCGAGTAACGAGGCTACATCATCACTGCCCGACGTCGACTCCGACGAGTCCATCGACGACGGGAGCGAAATTTGCTCCATCGAAGAGGCGGAGGACGATGCCACGCCGAACTTGCTTCCATCGCCACCGGCCAAAATGTCCTCAATGTAGTCCATAACGTACGTAAGACGAGTGAAAATACCAGCCTGTTCACCGCACTTGCTTCCCCAGCTCACGCATCCAATGAGGATGTTGCCGTCCACGAGAAGCGGACCACCCGAGTCACCATTGCACGTGTCCCTGCCGTCACCGGTTCCGGCACACAGCATACCCTCCGTGATACGGCCAACGTACTTCTTAAATTTGCCACACTCCGCGTTCGAGATGACAGGAAGCGTGAGCTGCTGCAGGATAGGGCTGCCCAGCTCGCCGCTGGTCTCGGTCTTGCCCCATCCTAGAACAGTACCAAGGGTACCGACCTTGTTGCTGGATCCGTCTGCTGCGCACAGCTTTGCCGTTTTGCGCTTAATCGGCTTTTTGAGTTTAAGCAAACCCACATCGTACAAGTGCTCCTTCTTCTTGTACAACGGGTGGCGGAAACCTTTAATGACGGGTATCGAGGTGGCTTCACCGGAGCCAGAACCAGTGCTGTCGTTCGTACCAAAAGTGGCGACAATGTCCATCTCGCTAGTCCTAATGCAATGACCAGCCGTAAGAATGTACTGGGGGGCGATGAGCGTACCGGCACAGAAGGTCTCGTCAAAGAAAGAATCACGCAGACTAGCGAGGAACGGGAACTTGTCGATGTTTGCATCTGAACCCTCGTAAATGCGGTTCTCCTCATTGGCAGTCAAGCCAGTGCTCTCTTTCTCGGTATTGACCGTCGTGGAAACATCGGAAAACGAGTAGCCATACGTGAACGTCGCAAGGGATGCCACTGTCGCGGCGAAGGCGCCAATCTGTACAATCTTCATCGTTCGGACTGTTTGGAGGATTTAGCACCTATTAGGTCCTTCGAAGGTCCCGGAGTGGTGAAAACCAAAATGATCTGGTCGAGCAGATACCATACGGGCTATCCGTCAAGGCTTCCGGGTTGAGTCAAGCCGGAAGCTGTGGCGCTAGCAAAGTTTGCCAAAAACAGTTGTGGACAATGTCCACTGGACATTCTTGCGATAATTATGGATAGGGCAAAAAACGTAATTCAGAAGCTTCGGACATGCCTACAGTACGTGCACCAACTAGACAGTCAAAGCGCGTGCAGTGCCGGAAAACAGCAGGTTTGTAGTGTTTCATAATGAAACTTTCATTGCATCGCAAGAGAAAGAAAAAGATGGGGAATGCTGGGCAACGAACGGATGCAGTGACTGTAATACTGTACATGTTCTGTTCACTGAACAGTGTTCAGTATTATTATTTACTGTATACAATACCGTAAGTACTTCTGAAGCCGTTCACGATTACGATTATGTAATACATGGATACTACCTCGAACTTCGAGGTCTCTACCTAGTACTTCGAGTCGAAGTACTACGTAGGTAGAGAGTTAAGTGGACAGGCAGAACAGGCTGTTGAAGTGACCCATGCAAACACGGTGCTGTACAGTAAGCACTGGGAGTGTCGAATGGCGTTACCGCAACCATAAATACAACACCACGACACGAATTTTGGTAACTTTAGAGCGAAACGCAACCACAACGGGGCATGCACTCGGTATTATATTTTAATTTACCCAAGACCACGTGGCCTTCGTCGATAGGTTTGTCTAAATTTAGAGGTTCTAGACTGATGTGAGCCACATGTACATTATGTGGGACACAAGTATTCGCACACTTTGGGACTTCTCGATTTGCTGGAAGATCTCGATCATCGCTATGGATCAGAAGGCTTTACCACTTGAGTTGGTTCGTGCAAGGCTTAGTGAGCTGGAGAAGGTGAGGACGGTGCTCGTTAACATACAATGCAGTATGGAGGAATTCATGGCAGCTCAGATGGAGTTTCAGGGTCGTATTGATGAGGAGGAAGCTTGCCTTTACCAGCTGAAGGCGGATTTCTTCGAGGAGGGGGCAGCTCAAGATGACGATCTTTCGTTTGGAGCTTTATTGGAGATGGCTATTCACAAGCTGAATGCATAATGCAGTGAACACGGTCTGTATTAAAGACTTAATTGAGGCTAAAACACTTACTCGAGTTCTTTTTGTAGCTTCTGTAGAGTCTTGCTTGTTGTGGCAGCGTCGGATTCGGAGAAAGGTTGTTCCTTGAACAGATGCATAATGGCCCAAAGAATTAGTAGGCGCATCACTTTGATGTCGTGCTTGGTGACGTCGTAGCTTTGCTGTGTGGTGTTTCCAGTAAGGTAACTGCAGCATTGTGCTATAACTAATACGCCGCAGCTAGATCCATCTGGTTGTTGCGGTGAAAACACCCACTCAACTTCCTGGATCTCCAATTCCACATCCGGCATCGAGGACGCGTGCCACCGCTCGAGGAACCCGCGTAGGCCCTCTTTTGCTTTGCTTTTTGGGTATTTCACTTGTTCAGTAACACCCTCCCAGATCTTCATCATGTCCTTGTGATAAGAAGCATCAATCAAAGGCTCGTACATGTGCACAAATAGTCGTACACTAGTTGCCGTCGTGTGAAAACGCGTGATAATGACTCCCCAATGATTGCCGTCCAGGTGTACTGCGTGGAGGACAAAGTTAAGTTCTCCGATAGATACTTTTGGTGTAGAAGGCCACCCGATATCCCACATCAGTGACGAGATCACGTAGCAGCCACCAACAACCCCTCCAATTGTTCGTAAACAGAAGTCTATGTGACTGTCATTAAGCCATCCCCGACATAGACCACCGAGAATGTTTTCGAAAGTGATCGATCCATTTCCGTGCAGCGTTCGAAATTCCGTTAGTAAGCGACTTGATGCAAACTTTCCAATCACTTCGTTGGCCAAGTCTTGATGGCGATTGCAGATAAAAAGTTCTTGTAAGCCTTGAATCTTTGTCTCTTCTGCTAAGAGGCTCACATTTGATGGGATGATTCGCAAGTTTTGCTCTAGCCATTTCCGGTCTTCAATCCACGTTCGTCCCTTTAATTTGACATCGTGGAATCCAGTCAAAGCTCCTACAAACTTGCTGCGAGATGTTGTAGATGTAGAGCAACCATTCCGTTAGTGCAACCCGGTTGTAGCAACCATAATATGGCTACCTAATTGATAAAACAACCTTACCTGCTAAACTTCCAGAGTTTCGGATCAATAGTGGCGACAATATCAAGGACGATCCCTTGATTCTTCGCGCTATCTTCGAGTGGACCCGGCGAGTCCTGTTCTTTCCATGCTGTCGTGACGGCGGCTTGGAGTGATCGACTGATATCAATTGGAACTGCAAATGCGTGCATGTAGTCCGTGTGCCGCATTGCTTCCCACCGACACTCGATGCTACGGGCTCTCAAATAGGGATCTTCAAGCTGAACTGGATACTTGGCAAGTGTATCCATGACGAATTTCAAGTTTTCCGTGTTCCTTGCCCAACGTACAAAGCGATCAAGAGTCACAGTAAGCCCAGCTGGGTATTTGTGAATAGCTAGACGGGGTTGACCGGATGTCAACGTAGTTTGGCGGAGCTGCTTCGTCGTCACCCTGGAATTACCGCGACGTTTTGGCCGAGGAAGGCTTATGATATCAACAGCACGGCTTGCAATTGTTGGTACTTCCGGATCTGGCGGCGACATATTAGAAGTATCATTGACGCGTTCTGGGTTTGCACTGTCCCCTTCAGACTCAGATGCTTCAGACTCAGATGCTTCAGACTCAGATGCACCTCCACTATCCGTGCAGGCTTCTGTAGAGGGCGAAGCGGATTCTAGCTCGTCCATAAGTTTCGCTGTTTCCATTGCCTCAAGTGGGTCAAGCGAGGAGAAATCGTCTTGATCGTCATCGTCTTCGTTACTACTACCGTCATCGCGATTACCATTGACTTCGCGGTTGAGACCAATCTCCACCGTGTCCTTCCAGGCAGAGAGTTCTTGATAGAAATCAGCGCTTGATAGACACGATAAATGTTCCAGCAGAGGCTCTAACACTGCTTTTGCGTATGAATACTTTTCTGATGACGACAAAACCACCTGGTTGGCACGCTCCTTCCTGTGAAGGCGAACGTAGGCAATCTCTTTGGGTATCTTAGAAGCTGTCATACAGGATCCGTGATCATCACTTTGTTCCGCAATCTTGTCATTCTCCGGCAACTTTACTTTCGGCGACCTTAACTTGGACATTTGCACAATAGGTTTCAGTAAGTCGGCCGCCGCAGCAAGGTCTTCTTTTGCTTCTAAGGCCACCGACAAACTCCATCGTTTGTCAATCGAAGTAACAGGTAACATATTGAGCCGAAGTCCAGATTCTGCCAAATGCATCAGGTGTCGGCAAGGTAGATGATGACTCTTGAAGAATAAGCAGGTACATGTCCATTCTCCATCGTTGCACACAAATGTTTCATTCCCACAGTTGACCTTCCAAAACGAAACACTTCCAGCAACTCGTTTGCACGAAGCGCCTGCCATAAGGTTGACGAAGCGCTCCCACTCCTTCTTGACCGTCGAAAATATATCCGCAGACAGTCGATTAGCCACAGCTCGCAAAAACTTTGGCACCGTCTTGGGAGCACGTGAAGTTGAGTGCTGATGTCCAATAGTGAAAATAATTTTCTGCGTAATTGTCATTTGATGCTGAAGCAACCCAGCAATAGTCTTGTTAATTCTCGTTTTGTGACCAAGCAGCATCTTGACTTGATTCCAGTTTGACTCGATCCTATTCGTTGAGCAGTAAAAGCCTTCCCGCTAGTAAAATTGGCCCACATGTCACGGCACGAGCTCCAGTTTTTATCGAAGTACGCAGAAAAGGCTTCGCGCTTCTGGTCCTTACAATACTGCCGCATTGCATCGTAGTAGAAGTTGTATCTGGTACTAGAGGTACTAACATAAATCAAAGGCAATCACAAATTAGCCTCCACATACACGGTGAAAAGCAACCTTACTCACCTGTAAAGTAGTTTCATCCTTTGGACCAGCAGTTCCTCACATTGCGAAACTCTTAGGCGATACAACGGACGCTTCATTACCTTCTTCCAGTAACTAATCGCATGGAACTGACATAATAGAACCTTGGCTCTCGGAAAGGCATCTTTTAATACGCCCCACTCATCAAAATCTTTGTCAATCACCACCGATTGAATGTGCTTCCAGCCCGAGTTCTTCTCCTTGAAGTAGTCCAAAATTCTGGACATTGTCAGTGCTTGCTCGTTGAGACAAATAAAATCAAAAACCGGAAACCCTCGACCCGTAGCTGTGGTGACAACCAAACTTCCTAAAGGTCAAAACCAAAACAAAGTTGAGTTAATCATACAGCAACTTTAAGTAGATAAGGTTGTTATACATCAAAATAAAGTTACAGCAACCATAGCTGTACGCACCCAGATGATAGCCCAGATTATTCGTTCCGTGGGTAAAATCCATCGCTAACGTCTCACCCCATCGCTCGAACATTAGCTTCTGCACTTTTGTCTGCAAAACGATCCCGGTTGTAATGCCAATTTGGTCTTGCATCACGAGAACATCACTGCCATCCAATTGGCGCAGCGCGTGCAGCATGTCCTTCAATCGGATTTCAGCAGAATCCCTCCCCATGATATTGCGAATGAGGTTGCGGGTCTGCTGTGGAGTAATCTGGCAGCCTATTATTTACATATACAGTCATACGAAGAACATAGTAGCAGACGTGTTAATTAAAATAAAAAATAAGATCTGGCTTACATACCAATCCGCTCATTCAAAAAGCTGGAGATGTGCTTCGAAGAAACACGTGCATCCGCCAAGGTTTTCACGTCCTCACGATCCTGCTCGTTCAATGGTAAGGTCTTAGTCGTCAGATATGACGAAGCTTCAGACGCAGTGGTAGGGTGGGAATGGGTGTGATTCTGGACAAAGCAGATAGCGGTTGGTAACTATAATAACACCCATAATTTTCGATAGCAAACCTCGTTGCGAATCTTGATAGTAAACCCCTCCGTAGATGTCCGGATCACAACGGCTGTAAACCGAGCGCTGCACCCGCAATAGCGAATCTTGCGGTTGCGGTGTCCTTTAGAGCGAGAGCTCTGTAACCCCCGTGTGTACAGCGAAAGATTCTGCTGGCCCACTGAAAGTCGGTGGGTATCTGATCGTCGTTTGTACTACACAATAAAGCAACACATTCACGAGTTAGGTTTTAGCACGTAGAAAGCAAAAGCAAAAACTACTTGTTGTAACACACTGTAGTTTGCGAGCTTCGAACCCGGAACTTGAGATTGTTTTGGTCCTTGTAGGTTTCAAGCACCTTGTCAAACTCTTCCCAGCTGTGGATAGGGAGAGAGGGAAACGGCGGAACAACGTTGATGATCTCCTCACGGTCCAATTGCATGGGCTTCAACTCGTCAATGTGTTTGCTTGACCGTTTTCAAGGAACATACTCCGGGCGCGTCGCCTCCGGTATAGCAATGTCCTTCTTACAGTCTTTTGCCGTATTGTCCCTCGGAATGTTTGCAAGGGGTGCGTCTGACACAGTTTTCTCTTTCTTAAAGGGGGGAGGCGAATAGTGAGGAGAAAAGCTTCGCTCCTCGGTGGAGACGTGCGGTGAGTGCAGGCATTTTGCGCCGCAAAACACTTTCCCCTTCCCGATTGCTAAAAACAACATTAACAGATGTGGTGAAGATGTGGTGAGTGCCTCAATTAATGGCAACCATAATGTTAAAGCAACAATGTCCAACGTACTGGACGGCTTTTGCTGCATCTTTCTGGCCCTCTTTATCTGCGATTTCCCCTTGCGACCTAACACACAACATATACGCTGTTAGAACCATTAACGTTTCACATAAAATGACGTCTCCATCGTACTCTGTGGGGCAGGATCATCCAAGTCATCCGAAGACTGGTCGACGTCTTCAGTCTCTTCGCTGTCGTCTGGCAGAAAGTTGGCATCGCTGCTGTCGTCCTTTTCCATGCCAAGAGCGGCATAGATGTAGTTCAGCTCTGTCTGATTTCCCTTTCGCAGGGCCCGCCCTAAAATGTTTGTACAAGAAAGGTTAGAAAATTCTAAAACAGTATCTGCAGCAGATCAGTTCATCCTAACCATGTGGCGGCGCACCCTCTGCCTCACTCATAAGCGAGTCTTCTTGGAGGCCTGCGGATGGAACTCTCCTCGCGCTTCCGTGTGCGGTCCTGCTGTGCAGGGCTCACCGATCGCGCCGCCCGAGGTCTGGATGCTTCTGGTGTCGTGCAGTTCTGGAAATATGAGGTCCTCCGCTGTCGTACTTAACGTGATCACTTCAAATTCGTATCTAAGCGAATACGGTAATTTAGAGAAATAAGTTTCCTTGAAATTTTTGAAACTGAAATACAGCAACCATATTTGTCTCAGATTGGCTAAAACAACTTTAAGTTAAGGTTGCACGAACCACTCCGGGGAGTGTCTGCTGTGGACTTGGAATAGCGCTGTTAGCAACCAAGACAGTGTTTGACACTTGTACATTATCATGAGTTTCGCTCACAACGAATCACAACTATTTGTATTAGAATATACGGAGTGCGTAGGTACTATTAATACGTACATGCATGATGCCAGTCGGCATCTTTAAAACCGCCCGTAATCATTGCTAATTATTAATACCGGTACACCCGAAACATTTCATTAATACTTTCTCCTCGCGTGCTTAGCAAACACTGATAACAATTTATGCTCTATCGACCGCCAATACTCATCGCTTACGGACAAGACAGCCTTTGCCTAATGCTGGCACTTCATCCGTTAAGACATTCGTTGGAATCCCTGTGATCGGAGGCTGGGCTGCGGGGATTTCAGTCACAGTTGTTTTCGACTGCTTTGCCAACCCACCGCTAATAGCGGCGCTACCGGTAGAACTACTGGTACTCCCCGGGGTATAGCAAGCACTCCAAGAACATGCCGCTTGGCGTTCTTACCGCGGTGATCGTGATGTCGCTCTCGCGCATTAGGATCTAGTAGTATCCGTCTACCAAATCCAGCGCACTGTACAGTACGCATCCAGTCATGTTGCTCAGCAACACATCCTTTCGTAGGATTGGTGTCTGGGTCGGCACGGTCGCGTTGTTCAGCTTGCTATAAGCGTGAGCCAGACGCCACTTCCCGCTCGGCTTCCGAGCGCATAAAGTTGGCGTCGAGTGCGGGGACTTTGACCCCCGCACCATGCCTGCCTTCGCTTTCGCGGCGAAGAAGGCATCAATAGTCTCGCACTGCTTGCGTGGGAGAGACCTTTGTCGCGTGGCACAGTACTTTGTGCCGGGCACGAGTTCAATCTCATGCCGTACATCTCGGTCTGGTGGGAGCTGGGTCGGTGGGTAATTGTTCACCACGTCCGCATAATCCGTCACCAAAGCATACACCGGATCCTTGGGGTTCTTAAGGGTCTCAGAGCCCAAGCACCCCTGACGCTGCTTGCTTAACTTCTCTAGGAGGTCCTCGTCCAAGACTGAGGAGTAGTTCAGCTTTTCCCGAGTGGTCTCTGGTATTATGAACACCATCTCGGCAATCTCCCCAGCCTTGAGGTTGACCAGAAAAGCCTCGGCCGTCATTTGCCGAGGTTCAGTATCTCTGCAACCTCCGGCAACGGTTCCAAGTGTACACCAGATGCCTTGTCGAATAAACCGGTCTCACCATCGACGATTTGATAGCACCCTTCCACCAGCCACGTCGAAGGAGCCTGGACCTTGGACTCCGAGTCGCTTGAAGCGCCGTCGTCGTTGACGGCGACCGTGATCAGTAGTGGCGAGGTGCCCTACTGGGGAAGAACTCAGTTTTCGTGAGAGGCAACGAGGATGGCGCGTACCTCGGGGAATTAGCCCCTGAGAGCCTTCGCACTCTTCAATCGGCGAAGGGCAGCGGCAGGCGGCTTGTAATACACAGACGTGAACGAAAACGATCATCCCTTTAGAATCTTGATCGATTCTGGGGCGTAGAAGAGCTTCGCACGCCACCAGACAGTTGCTCGTAATAGCAACACGTTGTCCGATGCGTTGATAAAAGCAAAAGTCAATGGGATGGTGTCAGTGCGACTGGCCGACGAGAAAGGTCGTCACTACCCGCAACATTCAAATGGATCTGGCTGTCAAGTTCGAGAACTTCGACAGCCCAGAACGGTTTAATGTTCTCGACATGGATTCCTACGATTAAATTCTGGGTATGCCCTGGCTCGAGAAGCATGAACCCTGGATCAACTGGCGAGGCAAGGCAATCGGTGCCAGCCGCCCTGCGAGTGTCCGATAGAGCACTCACATAGTGAGTCATGTTCCCACCTCTGCCAGGGCCCGAGGCGCCCGCAAGGGCTGCCAGGGTACCAAAGTACCGGCCGATTTTTGGGAGTCGTCGACGTTTATGACGACTCCGAGAAAGAATCGACGGTGGCGGCGTTTGGAGGCGCTGGCCAAGTGGGTAACTTAGGTTCACAAGTGGGTAACATAGTTCCGCAGACAGCTGCAGCCGTCCCGAAAGCTGGTAATAGCGTGTTCAAGGCGGGTAACAGAGCTCCACACACGGTCGCTCAGACCGTAACTGAAGAGGAGGACGTCGGATACGCTTCCTGTGTGGTAAACACAGTGCCGCACGAGCTCACCCAGACCATAACTGAAGAGGAAGACGCGGGGTGCGCTTCCTGTGTGAGTAAAATAGTTCCACACGAGGCCTCGAGTGTCTCGGATGTCGACATCACAACATCCCCAGACGTGGGGGACGAACTTCACGCTGAGGGTTCACCGATGGCGTTGGATCAGACCCTCGACACGTCGAATCATGCGGAAGGCCTCGTCAAGATCGAACGAAGAGGCCCAGCCGTCCACCCGCTGATGCAGGCTCGAGACCTCCCGCTCCAACGGCCCGCAAGACGAGCGATCACGCCCCGGCTCCTGGTCTGGGCGGCAGCATCACCGCCAATCTCAAGGGCAAGCGCAATCTCAAGCATGAGGACGCGCTAAAACAGGCGGCCAACCTTAGGGTCCTGCGTCGGACCCGCCGGCGGAGTGCTCGGACGAGAGTAGCGCTCCGAAGGCGCCTGGTACTCGTACTAGTACGAATACAACTCCGCCTTTGCTTGACCAGAACGGAGAAGTCCACTACCACGTCGAGCTGATTCTCTTGGAGCGGCGGCTTCACGGAAAGCGTCACCTCCTCGTGGAATGGAGGGGCTATGCTCACTTCTAAAAATCGTGGGAGCCGATTGAACGGCCCCTGATAGACTGCCCGAAGGCTTTCACAATCTGGTAGCAGAAGCGGCAGCAGCTTCGTGAGTAGTCCGGGACTTCTTGCCCGAACGGGACACGGGTGTTGACGACACTCCGTGCTCTTGCGCATTGTGAGCGCTAGAAGCCGTGCTCCTCAGAAGGTCCCTTCTCAGCATGCGCTTGCTGACCAAGTGGGCGAACCGATCACGAAGATCACGCTGGTCCACGGCAGCTGATCTTCATGTAGTGCCCGTAGCTCCGAGGGTGAATACTTGAGAGACTAAACCCACTCCCCGAAGATGTCCTCGCACGGGTTACAGTTGAGATAGCTCTCGGGAAGAGCCCAAGGGTAGCCCCAAAGAGGGTAGAGACCACCCCGGTTATTGGGTCTCTTATGACAAGTCGTAAAGTCCTTAAGAGGGATTCGGCGAGCGCGCAAAACAACGAACCGGGCCTCCTCCAATTTGTCTACGAACAACAGCTCCTTCTGGATCAGGGTACGTTTGTAAAAGCCGGCCACCGATAAGCCCACGAGGAGCGACGTGCGTTTCCAGAAAGAGGTCAGCCCCAGATCTCACAGATATCACCCTACTTTTTCTCTTGATCCTCTTCATCCGAAGAACCGAAGAGGTTCCGATAGCAGCAACCAGTCTTTCTCTCCTCGTGAAGTGGAGACTTTGCAGCAGTGCACTTCTTAGAAGACTTGGCGTCTTCAGCTGTGGCCTTGGTAGCCATAGCATGCACAGAAACCTCGGCGAGAGAGAGATGTTTAAGAGACTTCTCTTCCCCGTCGTCGCCAGCTTTGAGCGAGCTCTTTGTCTTGACGACAGGACTCTCAGAGGGCACAGGTTACTTGGGACTGTAATCACCGTGATCACTAGAGAGCAAGCGCACACTGTCGTCGTCGTGCTCGCTGGGCGCTGGAGTGTGCCCTCCCACGGAGCCGACAGAAGCATTGTGAGTGCTTTCGGACTCGACCTCATCATCACTACCCGAACCGAGCTCACGTTCAACGAACCGCGGGTTTGGTCGATTGTCTGAAAAGACTGAAGATAATGGATTGCGGCGTTTGCTTGCGCGCTTGCTCGCAGCCGCGTCACCGGATGAAACAATCGCCTTCGAGGCCACCTTAGTAGCCTCCTGCAGTGCAGAGGCTTTGCCACGAGGCTTCGTTCTCTTGTCTTGTGCCTTTTCGGCAGCAGCCTTAAAGCCTGTTTTCGCACCGCTCTTCACAGTGCCATGGGGCATGCTTGAGGTCAAAATGGAGACCGAGAAGAAGAGGGCTCAAGTGCTGCTCGAGGCTCTAATTGTAAAGTGAGCCTCTACCGCGTTCTCGCAGCCATGTCAAAGTCTTTCGGCTTTGAGAATGAGAGTTTGTGACGTACACTTCCTCATTCTGCTGATTGATCGGTTAGCTGAACCTTAGAGTAGGAGGATGAAACGGGGTGCATAATCCTAAGTGTATTCTTGGCTACATCAAGTACGACACATCAACACTTCGGGATATCTGGTTCATCGTACCAGGGTCGTCCGAGGTTAGCCATTGGCTGATGACATATTAATTGCTTTACTTTACGTGACTTATAGTTTAAATATTTAGCTCGCTTAGCCCACCTATAAATACATTCAGCTTACAGCTTACCTTAAACTGGTCACTTCGCTCCCTTCGACAAAGTGACCTGTCAATTATTGCTCACTGAGAGAGTTTGAGAGAGAGTTTGTAAGCTCTCGGCAGCCGACTCTCTCAAGTACTGTGTGGCCCCGTCACTCGTTTGGTACGCCATAAGTTTTCTCCTCCTAGAAATATTAGCTTCGCTAATCACTGTACCTGTCTACCGAATACCATAAACAACCTCCTTTTAGTACCGTGCCAGCTCAAAAAAGAGCTTCTATTTTGCATATCCATTTTCTGTCGATCCTCCCGAGTTTGTCCTACATGCACCAATAGAATAAGCGAATAGGCCAAAAAATGACTTACTTAAGTAAGAGTTTGGAAGGAGAGCGCTGACATTTTTTTTAATGTCAGCGCCCTCCTTCCAGACTCATAAGTCACTTTTTGTTACCTTACACCTTAATTTTTTAATAAACAGTATTCTTAAAGAGCAACGTTCGTGTCCATGTATTTCCGACCAGGTATTTTCCAAATATTACATAAGGTATTTACCAAGTTTTTTGTTACCGCTTTTCGTTCGGTATTTTATTTTTATTCATCTCTCAGCCACTAATCCCGGGAAGAAAGAAGCCACGCGAGAGCCCTTCGTCTCGCGTCGAACGGATGTACTGAGGACCAGCACCATGACCCGCACCCACAAGACAGCGTATATCAAACAGCAGATGGTAGAGAAGGCGCTGAGGGAAGAGGAGGCTCGTGCTGCAGCGGAAGCCCGAGAGAAAGCTGCTGTAGAGGAGAGTCGTGCATCGTGTTAATATCAAACACGCCCGCACTAGGTCCGAAAAAGCAGTGGCAATTCAACGCGCGAGAGAAAGTCGAGCTGAGACTACAGGGACGATGTTTAGCCCCCATGCAGCCGGCCAAGATGTCCAAGAACTGAAGGAAGGCGACGGTGATGAAAGTTAAGCAGGCGATGAAGAAGATACAGGCGACACAAAGGGAGGGGCCGCTTCACACCCGGGGCCTGCAGCGCAGGAAGACGAAGAGATTAATGAAGACGAGGGCATTGCTAAAGGGGGGGAATGTGACAGGTAATCCCAAGCCATCTTCACGGCAAAAAAAGAATCGCCCAATTGCAGACGCTGATGGTGATTTACTGGTCTCCGTTCCGCCAAGCATAATACCTGAGCTGCATTCCAACAATGTCTTAAGATGTATATGCGCACGACGCGACAAGTGCTTGTCATGAAGGAAATGATACGTGTCGCTCGGCGTAACTCGACGCTCAAGAGCCAGATCCAGTACATAGACGTCCCGGTGAAAGAGATCCCGTTTATGTCATATGACATGGCCCCGTATCAGCACAACTATATTTGTACGCACGGGTAACCCATGCGTGAGCGGTCGACAGGCAAGCGCACGTCTCACAATCTTTGCCGGACTGAGTGTCCTTTTCAGTTCCTTGTGCAAAATAACTACTTAAACGATGGCTCGTGGGGAATAGCTCTCAAGCGCGAAGTTTACTGCCACAACCACCATGATTCTCCAGGGATTTACCAGCACTATCCAGGTATGCGCCAGGTATCTACACAGTCTCCGTTGGTACCCGGTGTTGAGCTACTCATGGAATCACAGGCAGGGACATCAAGTATTTACAATTACATTCGCGATAACTCCGAGCACCGGGTGACGATGACAGATGCCCGGAGCTTGATCGCTCGCTTCCGTGGCTCCGGTAATTGGTCGAAGTGTTTGTTAAATCTGATTGCTTATGATGTCCGCGTGCTAACGATTACTATGATGGCGGAGTACCCTAGGTGCAAAAATGTTTGATGACGACGCTTTAGCTGAAATGACCGTGGACTTTAACATGGAGTCTCCTCAGAATGTGTCTTCGGTGTAGCAGAGTGCGCATGAGAACACTGGGGTGATTTCAATCACGACAGGGCATATGCGATCTATGTTAGCCAGTTTTTCTGAGGTCCTTCAAATTGACTGCACACACAAGACGAGCAAGTAAGCTAAAACTGCTCTTATTTGTTTCATGTATAGTCCATGTTTTTTCAGGTATTTACCGTTTTTTATTATACTTGTATATTTCTAGAAACAACTACTAGCTACCCTTGCTCGTTGCTATGGACCATTTTGGTAATGTACAGCGTGTGCAGTACTCATTGTTAGAAACGAACGGCGACTGGCAAAAAGCAACGAGTATTGATCGTGTCAAGCGCGCGATTGAGCACTGGCGTTTCGTGCGGATTGTGATTGCGGACAAGGATATGAGAGAAGTGAAAACTTGCGTCAGAAGTTCCCGGAGGCTCGCGTTTTGCTATGCCTACTTTCACGTGATTAGATGGCTACATGATACGATTCGGATGTCTAGTAAATACGGAGCTTATGAAGCGGGCGTGCTGGTCCAAATGAAACATACGCTCACGGACATGACCTACGCTAGGCCGGAAGCAGATTATGTAGCTCATCGCGACAAGTTTAAGAGTTTGTCGCTTATAGGAGGAGGGCAAGCTTTGTGGACGTATTTCGAGAAGAATTGAGAAACGTACAAGGACATGTGGGTCATGGCGTATCATGTTGATTTGTCTCATTTTCAGAGCCATACAAGCAACCGAGTAGAGAGCCTTTTCGGCAAAGTTAAGCAGCAGATCAAAGGTCATTTCTCCGTAAACACCAGCTTAAAAGTACTGCTATCATTCCAGCGTCAAAAGGAGGAGGAATACCACGCCAAGGTTGAAATGCCAGGAGCGCTACGGGATACTTCATACACGGAGGAGATGAACGCTGTGCTGGGCTTCACTACGCGATGGGTAGCTGCTGCCATCAAGACACAGCATGACATTACTATGTACCCGGTTGTGGGGAGCAGCTACACCATTGTAAACAACGGAGATACGGTAATTTTACAGCGAGGAGAGCACGAATACATGATGAAAAAGGAGACCTGACAGTGTGATTGCGAGGTCGCGCAAACTACGAAGCTTCCGTTCCGACACGCGATGGTTTACAAGAAATCATACGGAAGCCCGTTTGTGGTTCCGAACGTTTCAATTGGTTTCAGGTATGTCCAGGCATTTCCATGTTTTATCTAGGTTTTGTCTATTAATCCTAGTGCTGCCGTTGCCACTCAAACCCTGCAATATGCATGATTTTACACTTTTTACTCAACCAAAATCTGAGCATTTTATTTTAACCGAATCATGTGATTTGCGGAAAACCAAGCATATTGCTTGGTTTTACTACAGCTGGACTACGTTTGCGCGCATTGTTAGATAGTTCTCCGGTGTAGATCAAGCTAATTGAAAGGGTAGTGCCAGTTGGGCACCCTCGACTAAACCGTAAGAAAGCGCAAGCTAAAGCTAAGTCTGACCTGAAATAATACAACCAGGGCATAAAGCTGCGAGACTTGCTACGCGAACGAGATGTGTGTGAAGTGGCTGCTTCTCTGAAGGAGATTCAGTCAGGCCTGCGTGAAGTCGGGTCGTTCCTCGCGACCGTTCAGCTTCTCGGAAAATCCGCTAAGAAACCACTTTCGTGAGCCGTGGACCCAAATTATGTGCATGACAATGTGCGCTATAGGTTTCCTGAGCCGACGTTCGATCGTGCACTTGAACAGCTACGTGAAACATGATGTGGAGAGAAGGCAGAAATTTAAATTGATAGTAACGGAGAAAGTGACGACTCGGACGATTACGTGGTGGCAATTGAAACAATAGGCACGTACACTAGAGATCCGTTGGGTGGTTGTGAAATTTGCAGGCCGCGTGTCGTCGTGGTGTTGCACTGTGCACCTGGCTAAACAATGATGCGAAATAAATTGCTGATGAAAGGCCTCCAGTGGTCATTGTATTTGATGAAACTCTAAATACCTGGCCATTCAAAACTTTACCAGTTTTTGGATTTGACTTGGCGATGTCGGACCCCTATCGCATCAGAGGTTCGATGTGGCTAAATGACGACGTCATTCGCGCCTTTGCAGTTTTTCTACAGCGCTACAAGAACAATGCGACCGTGATGATGCCTTCGCTGAAAAAAAAGAAAGACGCCCGCTATTGTGGAGGCGATTCTTCCTGAGATGCTACTTTTAGAAATTTGTATGTGTATCGCCGTTTGCAAGTCTGTATTGGTGCCTGTCAACTTTGAAGGAGTTCACTGGGGTTGTTTGGTGATCGACGGATGATCAAAGCCGATGATGCTGTGCGACAGTATGAACATCACCAAAAACGTGAAGCGCCTAAAAGCCATTACGAGTGAGATTGAATCGGCATTGCTGGAGACGTACCAGATAAAGCGCGTTAAGCAGCCTGTCCAAGGAGATAGTGATAGCTGTGGTGTTCTTGTGTGCCTTTACATGTGGAAGTGCGTGTCCAGCGAGGCCCCCTGTGATGTTTCTCCCCCTGGTATTACGAAACTACGATGTGCAATGCTACACGAAATCATAAAGATCATGCGTCGTATGTAGTTGCAGCAAGGACTGTCAGCTTGTAACGGGGTACGTGGCCCTAAGTGTACCCTGGTTACATGAAGCGTGACACTTCACACTTCAGGAGTATGACACGTCATACTTCGGGATATTTGGTACAAAGTACCAAGGTCGTTCGAAGCCAACCATTGGTTAGCGACATTGCATTCTATTGGTGACTTATAGTTTGTGTTAAACCCAAGCTTTATCCACCTATAAATATACTCAGTTTACATTCTACCTTAACTAGGTCACTTCGCTCTCTTTTAACTTTAGAGGGGACCTGTGAACTGCCGTTCACTGAGAGTTTGTATACTCTCGGAAGATAACTTCCTCTAGCGCAAGGTGCTGTGTGACCCCGTAACACTTGGTAGCACTCGTAGTCAATCCACGCCACCGCGGGTAGACTACCTGAACCTCTCCGAAGCTCGTTGCCATGGATAGGAACGACTTCTCCCAAATGAACGACTCTCAGTTCGAGTCGGTTCGGAAGATGGCAGGCATCTTCGGGATGGAGGCCCTGCAGAGCCTGTTGGTGTCAACATCGGCTGAGCAGCTCGAGCGCGTCAATGCGTTGGACGCGTACTAGCAGGGCCTCATCGCGCATGTGTGGGAGAACCTGCAGGCTCCGGCGGCGGAAGCAAATCCGCCTCACCCGAAGCCAATACGGCTGAAGGGTAAGCCGTATGAAGGGAAGGAAGGCGAGAACCTTCACTTCTGGGTCCGAGAAATAGAGCTCGCGATGGACGCAGCTCTGATCTCGACCGAGCAGCTTCGTGTTGCTTTTGCACTCTCCAACCTTAGCGGCCGTGCTATGAGTTGGGTGTACACACGGGAAGCAACATCCCCTGGATGTCTCACATCCTGGGCTCAGCTGTGTGAGCAGCTCCGAGCCGCGTTCCTCCCGGCGAACTACGAGTACCGCCAGCGTTCGCGCTTCCTCTCGTGTAAACAAGGGAGGTGCGAATTGCACGAGTACGTGCAATAGATACGGGAGCTCACGGCGTCCCTAGTGGGAAACCCACTCAGCGAACACATCAAGATGACTGTGTTCATGGACGGCCTTCGAGTCGGCCCCGCACGCACTCAGCTGTTCCGGGTGCAGTCAAGCACCCTTGAAGAGGCGATTCAAGTGGCTCTTCAAGAAGAGTACAGCCATCGCCAGGCGCGTACGCCGGCCTCAGCATGGCCTGGGAGTTCCTTGTCGGCTCCCGGTCGAACAAGCCCCAACGGACCAGTTCCCATGGAACTCAGGTCCGCCGAACAGCGTGACATCCGCTGCTTCGGCTGCGGGAAGATGGGCCACTTCAAGCGTGACTGTCCCGCGGAAAGACACCGCAGACGGTCCTTCCCCAAGCCCGTCCTCAAGGGTCGCTGGCAGAAGCCAGGATCCCGGGGACAGGGGAACGCCGGGAACCAGTAGGAACGGGGCGTCCTACTGGGGAAGAACTAAGTCTTCGTGATGGGTGCGCGGGTGGCGCGTATCACGGGGTCATAGCCCCTGAGAGTCTTCGCACTCTCGAATCGGCGAAGAGCAGCGGCGGGTTGCTCGTAGTACACGGATATGTACGGGGATACGATCATCCCTTTAGAATCTTGATCGATTCTGGGGCGTCGAAGAATTTCGCACGCCGCCAGACGGTTGCTCGCAACAGCAACAAGTTGTTCGATGCTTTGAGAGAAAGCAAGGGCAACGGGACGGTGTCAGCGCGACTGGCCGACGGGAAGGTCGTCACTGTTCCCAACGTCCAAGTGGATCTGGCCGTCAAGTTTGAAGACTTTGACAGCCTCGAACAGTTCACTGTTCTCGATATGGATCCATATGATATGATCCTGGGTATGCCCTGGCTTGAGGAGCACGAGCCCTGGATCGACTGGCGAGACAAAGCAATCGGTGCCAGCCGCCCTGCGCAGTCCGACAGAGCATAGGTGAGTCATGGTCCCACCTCTGTCAGGACCCGGGGCGCCCGCAAGGGCTGCCAGGGTACCAAAGCATCCGGCACATGCTTGGGAGTCGTCGACGTGTATGACGACTCCGAGGATGTTTAGATGTGGCAGCGCCCAGAAGAGCCGCTGGCCAAGTGGGTAATATAGGTCCACAGGCGGGTAACTTAGTTCCGCAGACGGCTGCAGCTGTCACGAACACTGAGAGCAGCGTGTTCAGAGTGGGTAACAGAGCTCCACTCACGGTCGCCCAGACCTTAACTGAAGAGGAAGACGTCAGATACGCTTCCTGTTTGGGTAACACAGTGCCAGACGCGGTCGCCCAGACCTTAACTGAAGAGAAAGGCGTCGAACACGCTTCCTGTGTGGGTACCACAGCACCACACGAGGCCACGAGTGCCTCGGATGTCGTAGCGACGACATCCCTGGACGTGGACAGCAAAGCTCCACGTCACGGTCGCCGTCGTCAACGACGCCGCCGCCGCCTTAAGTCGGATCCGAACTTCGTTCCGATCGACGTCGCTACAAGCGACTCGGAGTCCAGGGCCCGGGCTCCTCCGACAAGGCCGGTGGAAGAGTGTTATCACATCTTCGATGGCGAGACCGGTTTACCCGTCAAGGCATCTGGTGTCCACTTGGAACCGTTGCCAGAGGTTGCAGAGATACTGAACCTCGAGGAAATGACGGCTGAGTCTTTCCTGGCCAACCTTAAGGCTGGAGAGATTGCTGAGATGGTGCTCATGAGACCTGAGACCACTCGTGAGGCGCTGAACGCCTCCTCTGTCTTGGATGAGAACGTCCTGGAAGACCTAAACAAGCAGCGTCAGACGCGCTTGGGTTCTGAGATCCTTAAGAACCCCAAGGATCCGGTGTATCCTTGGTGACGGAGTATGCGGACGTGGTGAACAAACACCCACCGACCCAACTCCCACCGGATCGAGGCGTACGGCACGAGATTGATCTCGTGCCCGGCACAAAGTATTGTGTCACGAGGCAATGGCCTCTCCGCGCGAACAGTGCGAGGTCATTGATGCCTTCTTCGCCGCGAAAGCGAAGGCAGGCATGGTGCGGGAGTCAAAATCCCCGCACTCGACGCCGACTTTCTGCGTTCGGAAGCCGAACGGAAAGTGGCGTCTGGTTCAGGCTTATAACAAGCTGAGCAACGCAACGGTGCCGGCCCAAACACCAACCCCACGAAAGGATGTGTTGTTGAACAACATGGCCGGGAGCGAACCGTAGAGTGCGCTGTATTTGGTAGACGGATACTACCAAATCCTGATGCGAGAGAGCGACATCCCCCTTACCGCGGTAAGCACTCCAAACGGCATGCTTTGGGAGTGGCTCGCCATGCCGCAGGGCTTGTCTAACGCCCCGGCGACGTTCAATCGCCTGGTGACGCAATTGTTCCGCCCTTTGCGTACCTTCGTACAGACGTACTTCGACGACATATTCGTCCATAGCCGTGTCGAGGGAGGCAAGACGGCCATGGAGGTGCATCTAGGACACCTCCGTCGAGTGTTGGACGTGATGCGAGTGAACAAGCTCTACACCAACATCGACAAGTGCGTTTTCGCGTCACCAGAGATTAAAGTTCTCGGTTGCTTCGTAAGCAACGTGGCCGTTCGAGCTGACCCAGACAAGGTCATGGCCATAGCAGGATGGCCGACGCCCCGATCCCAGAAGGATCTTCGAAAGTGGTTGGGTTTGGCCAACTACCTTCACAAGTTCAGCGCAGGGTACGCGGGCTTCGCTAAGCCCTTGTCGAGCCTCCTTCAGATAGACGTCGACTGGCGCTGGGAGCAAGAGCACCAGGATGCTTTTGACAGCATCAAGGTCAGTCTCTAAGAGGCCCCTGTCCTGGCCCTGCCGGACGAGACGAAGCCGGCTAGCGTCGTCTGCGATGCCTCCGATTACGCCATCGGGTGTGCACTGCTGCAGGCCGACACGGCTGGACACGAACGAGGCATCTCGTTCCAGTCCAGGCAGCTCAAAGCCGCCGAGCGGAGCTACCCTGTCCACGACAAGGAGCTCCTGGCAATGAACTATGCCCTTGTGAAGTTTCGTGTTCACCTTCTGGGCTCTAGGCTCTTCGTGATCTACACAGACCAAGCATCCTTGAGGACGGCGACCAACTCGCCTCACCTCTCCCAAAAGATGGCGAGGTGGCTGTCCTTCTTCGCGGAATACAACTTCCGCGTCGAATACAAGCCGGGCAAGCTCAACGTGCTTGCGGACGCCCTCTCTCGGCGTCCTGACTATGAGTTGGTCCACATCACGCGGGTGACAACGGATCTATATGATCGGATACGCACGGCGTATCAGGACGATGAGGCTGTCGCGCCTATCGTCAAGTTCTTTATGACTGGAACGAGCGCGAAGTCCGACTGGCTCTCGTCGCGACAGCGCTCACGGATCCACCGATATGAGTTGAAGGATGGCCTCCCCTATTACCGGGTGGAGCCCAGTGATCCTCCACGGGTGGTCGTACCCAACGACGAGGATCTGAAGTTCGATATCCTCGCGGAGGCGCACGACGCGCCCTCCAGCGGCCACTTGGGCCGCGAGAAGACCTTTCTGTCGGTCTCTCAGTCCTTCGGGTGGACCCACATGTACAAGTGGGTCGCCCGGTACGTTAAGACATGCGAAACATGTCAGCGGGTCAAAGCCGCAGGGCACTCTTCGGCCCCACTCCAGAGCCTGCCCGTACCGGCTGACTGTTGGAAGTCGATGAGTCTTGACTTCATCTTTGGGCTTCTCGCCGACGGACATGGCAACACCGGAATGTTGGTGCTCGTGTGTCGGCTAAGCAAGATGGTACATCTTGCTCCGGTTCCCGTCACTGTTACGGGCGAACAAACCGCAATGTTGTTCGTTGATGGCGTGTTCCGCTATCACGGTCTCCCGGAGATGATTGTCTCGGATCGAGACCCGCGGTTCACGGCTGCGTTTTGGAAAACGCTGTTCCCTTTGCTGGAAACTCGTCTGCAGATGCCCACTGCGGACCATCCGCAGACAGACGGCCAGACAGAGCGCGTCAATCGAGTTCTCGAGGACACTCTGCGCAGTGTGTGCGCGGCAGCACCACGTACGTGGTCGACGCAGCTTCCAGTTGTTGAGTTTGCGCTCAACAACACGGTGCACGCGCTCACAGGGTTCACGACGTTCTACGTGAACGGCTTCCGTCACCCCAGAGTGCCTCTCACTCTTCGAGGAGACACTGACTCCTCTATTCTAAGTGGGGGAGAGGCTCGGAAACCCCTTTTCTTCCAGGTCTCGGATGTTATACCAGTTTCGCTGCGGAAACAAGTGGAATCCTTTATGGATACCAAGCTGAGCGTTGTCAGCAGGGTCCGCGATGCCATGGCAGCGGCCCAAGATAAACAAAAGGAGTACTCCGACAAACATGGAAGAGGAAACTTAAGTATATTTAAGGTGGGGGACTTAGTGTTGCTAGACACGAGGAACCTACCTCTTGACACTGTCAGCTCTGTCGGAAGCAACAAGCTGAAGCACCGCTTCATCGGACCATTTGCAGTCCTGGCCAGACATGGTGCGTCGTACACCATCGACCTGCCAAAGTCAAATGACGACGCACCCGACGTTCTATGTTGGACGTCTTAAGCGGTACTTTGATCCGCAGGGGGTTGCTGACTCGCAGGCCCACCTTGACCCAGCTCCTCGAAGCGAGGGCCGGTCACAGACGTCGACAAGGGCGTCGGAGCAGGCACCCAAGCCTCGGTCGGAGCGGCAAGGCTACGGTCAAGACCGTACGCCGGAGGGGCTCCGTACGAGCGGACCCCGGCGCCATACGCCGAGTACGCTGAGTACGCCGGGTACGCACCATACGCGTACGTCTGAGAGTGTGCCGCAGGCGGCTCCGGACGTGGCAGCAGAGCCTCAATCCGTCGGATCATGCGAAAGGCCTCGTCTAGATCGGACGAAGAGGCCCGGCGATCCACCCGCAGGTGCAGGCTCGCGACCTCTCGCTCCAACAGGTCCAGGCGGCCCGCAAGACGAGCGAGCTCGCCCTGATTCCCGGCCTGGGCGGCAGCATCACCGCCAGTCCCAAGGCCAAGTGCAATCTCAAGCACGAGGACACGTTGACGGAGGCGGTCAACCTCAGGGCCCTCTGTCGGACCCGCAGTCGGAGCACTCGGACGAGAGTGGCGTTCGGGAGGCGCCGAGTACTCGTACTCGTACGAGGGCACCTCTGCCCCTGCTTGACCGGAATGGAGAAGTCCACTTCCACGAGGAGCGGATCCTTCAGGAGCAACGGCGTCGCGGTAAGCGACAGCTCCTCGTGAAGTGGAGGGGTTATGCCCACTCCGAGAAAGTTTAACTACTATTTTATTTTTAGGTGGATGGTTAGCATCGGCTCGTGGAAGCCGATTGAACGGCTCCTGATTGACTGCCCGAAGGCTGTCGCAATCTGGGAACAGAAGCGGTGGCAGCTTCATAAGTAGTCCGGGGCTTCTTGCCCGAACGGGGTACGGACGATGAATACATTCCGTACCCGCGCTCATCGTGAGCGCTGGAAGCCGCGCGCTTCAGGATGTCCCTTGGCAGCATGCGCTTGCTGACCAAGTGGGCAAACCGAACACGAAGATCACGCTGGTCCAGGATGCGGGACATCAGCTGATCTTCATGGAGTTCCCGTAACTCCGTGGGTGAGTACTTAAGAGACACCACCAATGCCCAGAGCATGTCCTCACAAGAACTCCACGTGGGACAGTTCTCGGGCATAACCCAAGGGTATCCCCAAAGAGGATATAGACCACCCCGGGTCTCGGGCTTCTTACGACAAGTCGTGACGTCCTTAAGAGGGATGCGGTGCGGCGCGAGAAGTACACACCGAGCAGCCTACAAGTTGTCAACAAACAATTGTTCTTTCTGAACAAGGGTACGTTCGTAGATGCCCCTAGAAGTGTGGCCGCCCACAAGGCCACGAGGAGCGACGAAAAGCTCTAAGAAGAGGTCAGCCCCAGAGCTCTCCTCGGGAGGCCAATACCCTCTTGAGTTGATGGCAGCTCCCTGGCTAACGGGTGCCACCACCGAACCCCCACGCACACGCTGGGCAGCTTGGAAATCCTCCTGCTGCTGGTCGAGATCATTCGTGACCTCCCGGGGCTCAGAAATAGCACCCTCCTCCTCCTCTTCTTCCTCTTTCTCCTCCTCTTCATCCGAGGAGTCGAAGATACTCTGGTAGGAGTGTTGAGTCTCCTTCTCCTCGCGGAGTGGAGAGTTAGAGGCTGTACGCTTCTTTGAAGAATTGGCGCCTTCGGCTTTAGAGGCCTTAGCACGCGCAAGACCCTCGGCAAGCGAGAGACGTTTGCGAGGATTCTCTTCATCATCGCCACCGGCTTTGGGAGTGCCCTTAGCCTTGACGGCCGGACTCTCTGAGCGCACAGACGTCCTGGGACTGTGATCACCTTGATCACTAGCGAGCGACTGCACGCTGTCATCCTTGTGCTCGCTGGGCACTGGGCTGTTCCCTCCCACAGAGCCCGCAGGAGCATCGTGCGTGCTCTCGGACTCGGCTTCGTCCTCACTGCCAGAGCTGAACTCACGTTCTACGAACCGAGGGCTCGGACGATTGTCTGGAGAGGCCGAGGGCGATGGGCTGCGGCGCTTGCTTGCCCGCTTGACCAGAGCCGCGTCACCAGAGGAATCGATCGCCTCGGAGGCCACCTGAGTAGCCTCCTTGAGTGCCGAGCCTTTGCCGTGAGGCTTAGTGCTCTTGGCTTGCGCCTTACCGGCCGCAGCCTTGGAGCGTGTCTTAGCACCGTGCTTTGCTGTGCCACGAGGCATGGTGACGGTTGAAGTGAAGACCTAGACGAAGAGCGAACATATTGCTGCTCGAGGCTCTAACTGTGAAGTGAGCCTCCGCCGCGCTCGCGCGGCCAAGTCGATGGTTTTCGACTTTGAGAATGAGAGTTTGTGACGAGCACCTCTTCATTCTGATTGGTCGGTAAACCGGACCTAAGTGGGGGAGGATGTAACGGGGTACGTAGCCCTAAGTGTACCCTGGTTACATGAAGTGTGACACTTCACACTTCAGGAGTATGACACGTCATACTTCGGGATATTTGGTACAAAGTACCAAGGTCATTCAAAGCCAAACATTGGTTAACGACATTGCATTTCTATAGGTGACTTATAGTTTGTATTAAACCCGAGCTGTATCTACCTATATATACTCAGTTTACATTCTACCTTAATTAGGTCACTTCGCTCTCTTTTAACTTAGAAGGGGACCTGTGAGCTGCCGTTCACTGAGAGTTTGTATACTCTCGGAAGATAACTTCCTCTAGCGCAAGGTGCTGTGTGACCCCGTCACACAGCTAAAGACAAATACATGGTACAATACCTGCCTGCTAAGAAGACGATACCTGCTCAACCTCTTTGGGGCCCTCCTGCTTGCCAAGCCGACACACAAAGTTCTGAATCACTTTGACTTTTGCTTAAGTTGCGCACACACGACTATTCCAGGTATCCAGGTTTTCTACATGTATACCTGCGTAATATTTGGACGGAAATATTTCTTATAAACTACCGGTCGGTGCAGAAAAGATGTGAAACCTGGAGATACCGGTAGTAGCATCTAAGTAAACCTAATCACTGAAAAGAAACCGGTATCTGCGACACCTGGACAAGAAGAGGATGAGCGTCTTGTCCAGGTGTCGCAGATACCCGAACCATCGTTGGAGTGGTGGCGCGTGGGTGCGTTCTGGCAGCTGCTGCACCAATGTATTCGTTTCATGTAGCTAACACCACAACTTGTGGTCCACAAGTACCTAAAGCAATGTCGTGGCGTCGCGTGCCGCTCATGTCTTCAGTGAGCCACTTCGCTTCCCCCCACGTTAACTTAGTTTGCAGATTGACGTAGGACGAATCTAGTCTCAATTGCTACCATGAAGCTTCTCCAGGTCATTACATTCGTGTCCGCAGCAGTGTCGTTGTCGACGAGCGCTTACGGCCACTCATCAAACGCTTTAGCCGGTGAAACTGCTGCGTCCGTCGTTGAGTCAAGCACGGACCCAACTGCCGACCAGAGGAGCCGCAGAACCAGTATTCGTGCGGACATCAACACTTATCCGTACGGCGCAAAGAAGTCTGACGTAGCTGTGGACGATGGTGACGCCCCTCGTCGTTTTCGTCGACGCCTGACGCTCAAGGAGGAAGAAGAGATTGAAGAGGACTTGGAGAAGGTTGAAAAGAAGAAGAAGGCTGCCAAGAAGCGGGTTGACGAAGCCACTGAAGAGATCGAAGAGGGACTGGAAAACAGCAACGACGATGAGGTTGACGACGGTCTCAAAGAGAAGCGCGAGGCCGAAAAGGATGTAGAGGATGCCGAAGTTGAAGAAAAGGTGGACGAGGACCTCGAAGAGATTCAAGTGGAAGAGGAGGTGGAAAAAATGGAAGAAGACGAAGAAAAAGCTTCGAGCAAGAAGTCCAAAAAGGCCAAGACGGACGACGAGGATACGGACGACGACACCGAAGACGATGACGACGACCAAGAGGCTCAAACGACCAAGAAATCCTCCAAAAAGACCAAATCCGACGAGGAGACGGATGAGGATGACAATGGCGATGGCGATGACGAAGAAGCCCCTGCTAAAAAGTCTAAGAAGTCCTCAACTAAGTCCAAGACAGATGAGGATGAGGACGAGGAAGATGAAGCTCAACGCCGACGTCTGACGGAGAGCGACGAAAAGGAGCTGGAGGAAGATATGAAACAAGTTAAGAAAAAAGAGAAGGCCGCAAAGAAGAAGATGGAAGAGGCCACGGAAGAGATCGAGGAGGGGCTGGAGAACAGCAACGACGACGAGGTTGACGAAGGCCTCGAGGAAAAGCTGGAGGCCGAGAAGGAGGAAGAAGAGGCCGAAGTGGAAGAAAAAATGGACGAGGATCTTGAAAAGATTCAGAAAAAGGAGGCGGCGGAGAAGCAGAAAAGCGCTGACGACGAAGAAGAAGACGAGGAGGAGGACGAAGACGAAGACGAAACTCCGGCCAAGAAAAAATCGTCCAAGTCGGCAACAAAGTCGAAATCTGTCGATGACGACGAAGAGCGGGACGACGATAAGACGTTCAAGAAGTCTTCCAAGAAGTCCAAGGCTGACGAAGAGGCCGAGGAAGAGGCTGAAGAGGAGCTGGAGGAGGAGCTGGAAGAAATCGAGGAAGAAATCGAGGAAGAAGAAGAGGCCGAGAAAGCCAAGAAAGCCAAGAAATCGACGCACAAATCCAAGACTGACGAGGAAGAAGAGGAGGATGACAAGACCCGCCGTCGTCATCTCCGAGGTCTGTCGACTATTAATGAACAGGAGGTTGAGACCGACATGGACAAGGCTAAGAAAGCTGAAAAGGAGGCGAAGGCCAAGGAGGCCGAAGCTGACGAGGATATCCAAGAGGGACTGGAGAATAGCAACGATGATGAAGTGGACGAGGCCATGGCAACAAAACTTGCCGCCGAAAAAGAGGAGAAAGAGGCTAAAGAGGAAGAGGAGGCGGATGAGGATCTTGAAGAAGCGGAGCTGGAAAAAGAGAAGCAAATGGGAGATGCTGAAGACGGTGAGGAAGAAACTGAGGAGGAGGAGGACACTCCCGCTAAAACAACGCCGAAGCCAGCCAAGTCGTCAACCAAGTCGAAGTCTGCCGAGTCTGCCAAGGAGTGGGAACAGGGCGAAGACGATGACACTCCGAGCAAGGCGCCCAAAAAGTCCACTAAACCTGCTAAAAAGTCCAACGCTGAAGACGAAGATGCGGAGGAGGCTCAGAAGGAAGATGAAGAGAAACAAGAAGCTGAAAAGTCCAAGCAGGTGGCGGCTTCAAAGAAGAATAAGGCTAAGGCTGAAGACGAAGAGACCGAGGATGGAGACGACGACGAAGAACAACAGGCTCCAGCTAAGAAGTCCAGTGCCGGGAGGTCCTCGAAAAAGTCCGAGGCTGAGCAAAGCGAGGACGATGACGAGGATGAAGCCGATGAAGAAGAAGAAGAGCAGGCTCCAGTCAAGAAAACCAGTAAGACCTCAAAGAAATCCAAGGCTGAAGACGAGGAGCAGGATGAGAACGAGAAGTAATAGCCGCGACCGAATTGTTTTTCAATGTGAAGAGACTACTATACATACATGTACTACATGATTTTGCGCTGTTGGTGCGTATGAATCCATTGCGCGATTCTACAATTTCTTAAAGCTTCAACACTTTGTACCTAAAGTACCGCACAAACGTTGCTCGCATTCCCATCTTGGCACTGATCCTGCTGTAGCTCCGGATGGTGGTGCTTAAGTGCATTTTGGCTGAAATTTTACGTTTGCATATGCTCTATTATGCTATCACCACAAAACGCAATTCAGAAACAAAGCGAAGATAACAGACAGCAATGTGTAGCGTCGAACTCCCACTCAAGAGACCACTTTAACTATTCCCGGCCCTGATTGTTCGCCGCTCGACGCAGGGCGAATCCCTTTTTACCCGTTGCGATGAAGCTCCTGCAGGCTTCGTCACTCATATCCGCCGCGCTGGCGCTATCGACGCGCGTCTACGGCTACTCGTTCAATGACTTTGCAAAAAAAACTAATGCGCCGGTCGTGGAGGTAAGCACTGGCCTAACAGCTGACCAAGAGAGTCGTATTATCGGCGGTGCAGACGCGGATATTGACAATTATCCGTACGTCGCGAGCGTGCGTATCGACGGCGTGACGGTATGTGCAGCCACGCTCATTGCCCCGCAGTACCTCCTGACGACGGCACACTGCGTCAAGACGGACGAGATTGCAATGACTGCTTCCTTCGATACGGAGTACAGCTTTGGCAATGATGGCGAACAGGTGAAGATCGTCAAGGGATATAAGCACCCATTGTACAATAAGAAGAAGAAACTGTACGACGTGGGGTTGCTTAAACTAGAGAAGCCTAGGAAGGAAAAGCTCGCGGCTCTGCCTGCCGCTGACGGTTCGGATGAGAAGGTCGGTGCGAGAGCCACCGTTCTCGGCTGGGGTCAAACGAAGGCAGCTTCTAGCAGCTTTAAGCTTCAGCAGGCCAACATTCCTATTATCTCGAATAAGGAGTGCAGCAAGTTCAAGTCATACAAGAACGAGCTCACGGAAGGTATGCTCTGCGCAGGCAATGGAAAAGGCAAGGGCTCGTGCAGAGGCGACTCCGGTGGTCCTCTTATTGCCAACGACGTCCTTGTGGGGTTCGTGAGCTGGGCTGGTGGCAAGTGTGGCAAGGAGCCTGGCGTGTACACCCGCGTGTCGTACGTGCTGGACTACATTAACGACATTCTGGAAGGTGGCGATGGCAAAAAGTTTGGCTCAACCAGAGTGTCCGCGGGATCGCCAAACAACGCTGCCAGCAAGTCAGCGAAATCTACAGCATCGAAGACTATTGCGCCGAAGGCTACAATCGAGCCTTCCACGGGCTCGTCAACCACCCAACAGACTGATGGTCTGACATTTGAGTTTGACGGATCCACAGCAACACAACAGGGCGGTGCGACCACCAAGCAGTAGTCGTCATCGTCGACAATAACATAATTGAGGTTTGTCTTTGGGTGCACCTCCTTCAATGTACATACGCATAGCTGCAGCCACGATGTGGAGGATGTTCAATCCACTACGTTGCAGCTAGCCACAGCATTTTGATTCTCACACAGTATTACTACGCGTAGAAGTTAACTGTAAGTAGTAAGAAAATCTAGTGTATCCAAGCTACGTACTTGTAGTAGTACATGTTTGCACAAGGTTTCAATAGAGAAATAGTACTAGAAGTACTTCGAGGTAGTACGTAGTAGTTCATTAAAACCAAACAAATACTTCACAGTGCAGTTTGCGCATCAACATGGCAATTCAAAATCGTTTACAGTACTTTGGTTCCTCACATGCAACACACATTCTGGCCGTGGCAATCACTACTCGTCGGTCTCGTCTTCAGTCTTGGATTTCTTTTTGGCTTTCTTTGCTTTCTTGGCTTTCTCGGCCTCTTCTTCTTCCTCGATTTCTTCCTCGATTTCTTCCAGCTCCTCTTCAGCCTCTTCCTCGGCCTCTTCGTCAGCCTTGGACTTCTTGGAAGACTTCTTGGACGTCTTATCGTCGTCCCGCTCTTCGTCGTCATCGACAGATTTCGACTTTGTTGCCGACTTGGACGATTTTTTCTTGGCCGGAGTTTCGTCTTCGTCCCCCTCCTCGTCTTCTTCGTCGTCCTCAGCGCTTTTCTGTTTCTCCGCCGCCTCCTTTTTCTGAATCTTTTCAAGATCCTCGTCCATTTTTTCTTCCACTTCGGCCTCTTCTTCCTCCTTCTCGGCCTCCAGCTTTTCCTCGAGGCCTTCGTCAACCTCGTCGTCGTTGCTGTTCTCCAGCCCCTCCTCGATCTCTTCCGTGGCCTCTTCCATCTTCTTCTTTGCGGCCTTCTCTTTTTTCTTTACTTGTTTCATATCTTCCTCCAGCTCCTTTTCGTCGCTCTCCGTCAGACGTCGGCGCTCACGACGGACCTTGCAGCCAGACGTAGATGGAGTCAGCTGGGACGTCGAGCCCGTCGCCGAAGTCGACACATCCACATCAGTACTGGGAGTAGATGCAGGAGTCACCGCAGGAGTTACGGCAGGAGTATCCACCGACGTGTCGCTGGAGCTCTCAGTGGTTGATGGCGAACCAGAGCTAGAGCTAGAAGACAGCAATAAATCATCAGTCAAAGAAGACCCAGCGAAAGTACCACCGTCGGGGCCGGTGACGGCAGCTGGGGTCGCTGCAGGGGCTTCCGTCGTCTCTGATTGTGTCACAGACGATTCACTGGAGCTCTCCGTCGTTGGTGACCCGGAACTCGACGTGCCACCTGCGTTTGATCCAGAGGTAGCAGCTGGTGGTCGCCGCAGGAGCTTCCGTCGTCTCCGAATTGTGTCACGGATGAATCACTGGAGCTCTCCGTCGTCGACGATCCTGAGCTAGTAGTCGAAGTTCCTGCGGTAGAGCTTTCAGTAGTGGAGGACCCCACCGCTGGGCGCAGTTGGGGTTGAGCTCGAACTAGACGCAAGTGAGGAGCTTGCACCTGATGTCTCGGGTGATCCAGCACCCGACGATTGTGTAGCCGACGAGCCAGTAGTAGATGACGCAAGCGACGTCTCCTGCGTAGGCGATCCAGACGACGCCGTGCTGTCGGTGAAGTTGCTACCCGTACCTCCGTTCAAAATGTCGTTAATGTAATCCATGACGAACGTTAGACGAGTGTACACACCAGCGTGGACACCGCATTTGCCTCCCCAACTGACGAAACCAATCAGAGTGTCATCACTTGTAACCAGCGGCCCGCCTGAGTCTCCGTTGCAAGAGTCTTTACCACCGCCATTTCCAGCGCACATCATTCCTTCCGTGATGCGGTTGTTGTACTGCTTGTTGCACTCCGCATTAGAGATAACAGCCACGTTCACCTCCTGAAGCGTGTGACTCTCTGATCCGTCCTCAGTCATTCCCCATCCTAAAACAGTAGCCTCTGTGCCGACCGGATTGTCGGAGCCGTCAGCGGCACATACCGTCGCTGTCTTCTGCTTGGAAGGCTTCTCAAGCTTCAAGAGACCAACATCGTACAAGTGCTTCTTCTGATTGTACATCGGATGCTGGTACCCTTTAATCACCTTAATCGCCTCGCCTGTCTTGGAACCTGCGCCAAACTCCGTGCCAAGGTGGGCAATAATGGTGTCCTCCTCCGTCTTGATACAGTGGCCAGCAGTCAAAATGTACTGAGGGGCAATCAGTGTTCCGCCACAGAATGTATAGTCCAGAAGCTCGAGCCGGAGACTCGCAATGTACGGATAGTTTTCGATATTGGCCTCGGAGCCGCCGTAAATGCGGCTCTCCTGGTTGACGGTGAGCCCCGTGTTCTCAATAGGAGCTTTAGTGGCCTGGTTGTCCGAAAATGTGTAAGCATTTGCTACGGCAAAGAGTGTCGACGCGAGCGCGAGGACCTGAGCAATCTTCATACCGATGAGGCTCGACGAACTCAGTGGGGAAAACTCGAAGTGACAGCATGCAGGAGGTTATGCATGGACGCTCTAACCACCTGCTATGTACATGAAGTCAGCTTTATTGGGAACGGCGTTACCGCAACCATCCAACGACAACACAACAAGAAATAGTGCAACCATATCTCCTAAAGCAACCTCAAAACATATGTTTGTCCTGGTATTTTAATATTTGTTGCACTACGGTAAATTACGAGGCATATGTACATGTACACAACACTACATGCGAGTACACCACACATTTCTCACACTTCGATATACAGGCTTCACGACGATGGATAAAAGATCGCTGTCCAGCGAACTGATACGCGCACGGCGAGAAGAGCTCACGGACACAAAGCGCAAGCTGGAGGAGATCGGGGAGATACTGGAGCAAATACTGAGAGTACAGATGGAGTTAATGGCTCGAATTGAAGAGAACGAGGAAGGCCTATACGCTTTGGATTATGATTTGGACGTTGTGGGTGTGACGGGGTCACACAGCACCTTGCGCTAGAGGAAGTTATCTTCCGAGAGTATACAAACTCTCAGTGAACGGCAGTTCACAGGTCCCCTCTTTAATTAAAGAGAGCGAAGTGACCTAAATAAGGTAGATTGTAAACTGAGTATATTTATAGGTAGGTTAAGTTTGAGGTTAATACAAACTATCAGTTACCTATAGAAATGCAATGTCATTTAACCAATGGTTGGTTTTGAATGACCTTGGTACCTTGTACCAAATATCCCGGAGTATGACATGTCATACTCCTGAAGTGTGAAGTGTCACACTTCATGTAACCAGGGTACACTTAGTGCTACGTACCCCGTTACATCCTCCCCCACTTAGGTTCGGTTTACCGACCAATCAGAATGAAGAGATGTTCGTCACAAACTCTCATTCTCAAAGTCGAAAACCATCGACTCGGCCGCGCGAGCGCGGCGGAGGCTCACTTTACAGTTAGAGCCTCGAGCAGCAACCTGTGCGCTCTTCGTCAAGGTCTCCACTTCGACCGTTAACATGCCTCGTGGCACTGCTAAGAGCGGTGCTAAGACACGCTCCAAGGCTGCAGCCGGTAAGGCGCAGGCCAAGAGCACTAAGCCTCACGGCAAAGGCTCTGCACTTAAGGAGGCTACTCAGGTGGCCTCCGAGGCTATCGGATCCTCGGGTGACGCGGCTGCGGACAAGCGCGCAAGCAGGCGCCGCAGTCCGTCGCCCTCGTCTTCAGACAATCGTCCGAACCCTCGGTTCGTAGAACGTGAGTTCAACTCGGGCAGTGAGGACGATGCCGAGTCCGAGAGCACTCATGATGCTCCTGCGGGCTCTGTGGGAGGGCACAGCCCAGTGCCCAGTGAGCACAAAGAAGACAGCGTGCAGTCGTCCGCTAGTGATCACGGTGATCACAGTCCCAGGACCTCTGTGCGCTCTGAGAGTCCGGCCGTTAAGGCTAAGGGCACTCCCAAAGCCGGTGGCGATGAGGAAGGGAGTCCTCGCAAACGTCTCTCGCTTGCCGAGGGTCTTGCGCGCGCTAAGGCCTCTAAAGCCGAAGGCGCCAAGCCCTCAAAGAAGCGTACCGCCTCTAAGTCTCCACTCCGCGAGGAGAAGGAGACTCGACGCTCCTATCAGAGTCTCTTCGGCTCCTCGGATGAAGAGGAGGAGAAGGAGGAAGAAGAGGAAGAGGAGGGTGCCATTGTTGAGCCCCGGGAGGTCTCGAATGACCTCGATCAGCAGCAGGAGGATTTCCAAGCTGCCCAGCGTGTGCGTGGGGGTTCGGTGGCGGCACCCGTCAGCCAGGGAGCTGCCATCAACTCAAGAGGGTATTGGCCTCCCGAGGAGAGCTCTGGGGCTGACCTCTTCTTAGAGCTTCTCGTCGCTCCTCGTGGCCTTGTGGGCGGCCACACTTCTAGGGGCATCTATGAACGAGCCCTTGTTCAGAAAGAACAGTTGTTCGTCGACAACGTGGAGGCTGCTCGGTGTGTGCTTCTCGCGCCACACCGCATTCCCCTTAAGGACTTCACGACTTGTCGTAAGAAGCCCGAGACCCGGGGTGGTCTCTATCCTGTTTGGGGATACCCCTGGGTTATGCCCGAGAACTGTCCCACATGGAGTTCTTGTGAGGACATGTTCTGGGCGTGGGTGGAGACTCTCAAGTACTCGCCCACGGAGTTATGGGAACTCCATGAAGATCAGCAGCTGTCCCACATCCTGGACCAGCGTGATCTTCGTGTGAGGTTTGCCCACTTGATCAGCAAGCGTATGCTGCCAAGGGACATCCTGAAGCGCGCGGCTTCTAGCGCTCACGATGAGCGCGGGTACGGTATGTATTCATCATCCGTACCCCGTTCGGGCAAGAAGCCCCGGACTACTTATGAAGCTGCCGCCGCTTCTGTTCCCAGATTGCGACAGCCTTCGGGCAGTCAATCAGGAGCCGTTCAATCGGCTCCCACGAGTTCTCGGAGTGGGCATAACCCCTCCACTTCACGAGGAGCTGTCGCTTCCCGCGACACCGTTGCTCCTGGAGGATCCGCTCCACGTGGAAGTGGACTTCTCCATTCCGGTCAAGCAGGGGCGGAGGTGCCCTCGTACGAGTACGAGTACTCGGCGCCTCCCGAGAGCCACTCTCGTTCGAGTGCTCCGACTGCGGGTCCGACACGGGACCCTGAGGTTGACCGCCTCCGTCAACGTCTCCTCGTGCTTGAGATTGCACTTGGCCTTGGGACTGGCGGTAATGCTGCCGCCCAGGCCGGGAATCAGGGCGAGCTCGCTCGTCTTGCGGGTCGCCTGGACCTGGTGGAGCGAGAGGTCGCGAGCCTGCACCTGCGGGTGGACCGCCGGGCCTCTTCGTCCGATCTGGACGAGGCCTTTCGCATGATCCGACGGATCGAGGCTTTGTTGCCACGTCCGGAGCCGCCTGCGGCACACTCCCAGACGTACACGTATGGTGCGTACCCGGCGTACTCAGCGTACTCGGCGTATGGCGCCGGGGTCCGTTCGTATGGAGCCCCTCCGGCGTACGGTCTTGACCGCAGCCTTGCCGTCCCGACCGAGGCTTGGGTGCCTGCTCCGACGCCCTCGTCGACGACTGTGACCGGCCCTCGCTTCGAGGAGCTGGGTCAAGGGGGGTCTGCGAGTCAGCAACCCCCTGCGGGTCAAAGTACCGCTTAAGACGTCCGACATAGAACGTCGGGTGCGTCGTCATTGACTTTGGAAGGTCGATGGTGTACGACGCACCATGTCTGGCCAGGACTGCAAAAGGTCCGATGAAGCGGTGCTTCAGCTTGTTGCTGCCGACAGAGCTAACAGTGTCTAGAGGTAGGTTCCTCGTGTCTAGTAACACTAAGTCACCAATCTCAAATATACTTAAGTTTCCTCTTCCTTGTTTGTCCGAGTACTCCTTTTGTTTATCTTGGGCCGCTGCCATGGCATCGCGGACCCTGCTGACAATGTTCAGCTTGGTATCCATAAAGGATTCCACCTGTTTCCGCAGCGAAACTGGCCTCACATCCGAGACCTGGGAGGAAAGGGCTTTCCGAGCCTCTCCCCCACTTAGAATAGAGGAGTCAGTGTTTCTTCGAAGAGTGAGAGGCACTCTGGGGTGGCGGAAGCCGTTCAAGTAGAACGGCGTGAACCCCGTGGACGCGTGCACCGCGTTGTTGAGCGCAAACTCAACAACTGGAAGCTGCGTCGACCACGTACGTGGCGCTGCCGCGCACACACTGCGCAGAGTGTCCTCGAGCACTCGATTGACGCGCTCTGTTTGGCCGTATGTCTGCGGATAATCCGCAGTGGACATCTGCAGACGAGTTCCCAGTAAAGGGAACAGCGTTTTCCAAAACGCAGCAGTGAACCGCGGGTCTCGGTCCGAGACAATCGTCTCCGGGAGACCGTGATAGCGGAACACGCCATCGACGAACAACCTTGCGGTTTGTTCGCCTGTCACAGTGACGGGAACTTAAGCAAGATGTACCATCTTGCTCAGCCGACACACGAACACCAAAATTCCGGTGTTGCCGTGTCCGTCGGCGGGAAGCCCAAAGATGAAGTCAAGACTCATCGACTTCCAACAATCAGCCGGTACGGGCAGGCTCTGTAGTGGAGCCGAAGAGTGCCCTGCGGGTTTAACCCGCTGACATGTTTCACATGTCTTGACGTACCGGGCGACCCACTTGTACATGTGGGTCCACCAGAAGGACTGAGAGACCGACAGAAATGTCTTCTCGCGGCCCAAGTGGCCGCTGGAGGGCGCGTCATGCGCCTCCGCGAGGATGTCGAACTTCAGATCCTCGTCGTTGGGTACGACCACCCGTGGAGGATCAGTGGGCTCCACCCGATAATAGAGGAGGCCCTCCTTCAACTCATATCGGTGGAGCCGTGAGCGCTGTCGCGACGAGAGCCAGTCGGACTTCGCGCTCATTCCGGCCTTAAGGAACTTGACGATAGGCGCGACAGCCTCATCGTCCCGATACGCCATGCGTATCCGATCATATAGATCCGTTGTCACCCGCGTGATGTGGGCCAACTCATAGTCGGGACGCCTAGAGAGGGCGTCCGCAAGCACGTTGAGCTTGCCCGGCTTGTACTCGACGCGGAAGTTATATTCCGCGAAGAAGGACAGCCACCTCGCCATCCGTTGGGAGAGGTGAGGCGAGTTAGTCGCCGTCCTCAAGGACGCGTGGTCTGTGTAGATCACAAAGGGCGTAGAGCCCAGAAGGTGAACACGGAACTTCACAAGGGCATATTTCATTGCCAGGAGCTCCTTGTCATGGACAGGGTAGTTCCGCTCGGCGGCTTTGAGCTGCCTGGACTGGAATGAGATGACTCGTTCCTGTCCAGCCGTGTCGTCCTGCAGCAATGCACACCCGATGGCGTAATCGGAGGCATCGCAGACGACGCTAAACGGCTTCGTCTCGTCCGGCAGAGCCAGGACAGGGGCCTCTTGGAGACTGGCCTTGATGCTGTCAAAAGCATCCTGGTGCTCTTGCTCCCAGCGCCAGTCGACGTCCTTCTGAAGGAGGCTCGACAAGGGCTTAGCGAAGCCCGCGTACCCAGCGCTGTACTTGTGAAGGTAGTTGGCCAAACCCAACCACTTTCGAAGATCCTTCTGGGATCGGGGCGTCGGCCATGCTGCTATGGCCTTGACCTTGTCTGGGTCAGCCCGAACGCCCACGTTGCTTACGAAGCAACCGAGAACTTTGATCTCTGGTGACGCGAAAACGCACTTGTCGATGTTGGCGTAGAGCTTGTTTGCTCGCATCACGTCCAACACTCGACGGAGGTGTCCTAGATGCACCTCCATGGCCGTCTTGCCTCCCTCGGCACGGCTATGGACGAAAATGTCGTCGAAGTACGTCTGTACGAAGGTACGCAAAGGGCGGAACAATTGCGTCACCAGGCGATTGAACGTCGCCGGGGCGTTAGACAAGCCCTGCGGCATGACGAGCCACTCCCAAAGCATGCCGCTTGGAGTGCTTACCGCGGTGAGCGGGATGTCACTCTCTCGCATCAGGATTTGGTAGTATCCGTCTACCAAATCCAGCGCACTGTACAGTACGCTCCCGGCCATGTTGTTCAACAACACATCCTTTCGTGGGATCGGTGTTTGGGCCGGCACCGTTGCGTTGTTCAGCTTGTTATAAGCGTGAACCAGACGCCACTTTCTGTTCGGCTTACGAACGCAGAAAGTCGGCGTCGAGTGCGGGGATTTCGACTCCCGCACCATGCCTGCCTTCGCTTTCGCGGCGAAGAAGGCATCAATGACCTCGCACTGTTCGCGCGGGAGAGGCCATTGCCTCGTGACACAATACTTTGTGCCGGGCACGAGATCAATCTCGTGCCGTACGCCTCGATCCGGTGGGAGTTGGGTCGGTGGGTGTTTATTCACCACGTCCGCATACTCCGTCACCAAAGGATACACCGGATCCTTGGGGTTCTTGAGAATCTCAGAACCCAAGCGCGCCTGACGCTGCTTGTTCATGTCTTCCAGGACGTTCTCGTCCAAGACAGAGGAGGAGTTCAGCTCCTCTTGAGTGGTCTCAGGTCTCATGAGTACCATCTCAGCGATCTCTCCAGCCTTGAGGTTGGCCAGGAAAGACTCAGCCGTCATTTCCTCGAGGTTCAGTATCTCTGCAACCTCTGGCAACGGTTCCAAGTGGACACCAGATGCCTTGACGGGTAAACCCGTCTCGCTATCGAAGATGTGATAACACTCTTCCACCGGCCTTGTCGGAGGAGCCCGGGCCCTGGACTCCGAGTCGCTTGAAGCGACGTCGATCGGAACGAAGTTCGGATCCGACTTGAGGCGGCGGCGGCGTCTTTGCCGACGGCTTCTGTGACGGGGAGCTTTGCTGCCCACGTCTAGGGATGTCGTCGCTACGACATCCGAGGCACTCGTGGCCTCGTGTGGTACTGTTGTACCCACACAGGAAGCGTGTTCAACGCCTTCCTCTTCAGTTAAGGTCTGGGCGACCGCGTGTGGCACTGTGTTACTCACACAGGAAGCGTATCCGACGTCTTCCTCTTCAGTTATGGTCTGGGCGACCGCGTGTGGCACTGTGTTACTCACACAGGAAGCGTATCCGACGTCTTCCTCTTCAGTTATGGTCTGGGCGACCGTGAGTGGAACTTTGTTACCCACTCTGAACACGCTGTTCTCAGTGTTCATGACAGCTGCAGCTGTCTGCGGAACTAAGTTACCCGCCTGTGGACCTAAGTTACCCACTTGGCCGGCGCCTCTTCTGGGCGCGGCCACCATCAAAACATCCTCGGAGTCGTCATATACGTCGACGACTCCCAAGCATCTGCCGGATGCTTTGGTACCCTGGCAGCCCTCGCGGGCGCCCCGGGTCCTGACAGAGGTGGGAACATGACTCACCAATGCTCTGTCGGACTGCGCAGGGCGGCTGGCACCGATTGCCTTGCCTCGCCAGTCGATCCAGGGCTCGTGCTTCTCAAGCCAGGGCATGCCCAGGATCATATCATATGGATCCATATCGAGAACAGTGAACTGTTCGAGGCTGTCAAAGTCTTCAAACTTGACAGCCAGATCCACTTGGACGTTGGGGACAGTGACGACCTTCCCGTCGGCCAGTCGCACTGACACCGTCCCGTTGCCCTTGCTTTCTCGCAAAGCTTCGGACAACTTGTTGCTGTTACGAGCAACCGTCTGGCGGCGTGCGAAATTCTTTGACGCCCCAGAGTCAATCAAGATTCTAAAGGGGTGATCGTACCCCCGTACACATCCGTGTACTACGAGCAACCCGCCGCTGCTCTTCGCCGATTCGAGAGTGCGAAGACTCTCAGGGGCTAATTCCCCGTGGTACGCGCCACCCGCGCACCCATCACGAAGACTTAGTTCTTCCCCAGTAGGGCGCCCCGCCCCTACTGGTTCCCTGCGTTCCCCTGTCCCCGGGATCCTGGCTTCTGCCAGCGACCCTTGAGGACGGGCTTGGGGAAGGACCGTCTGCGGAGTCTTTCCGCGGGACAGTCGCGCTTGAAGTGGCCCATCTTCCCACAGCCGAAGCAGCGGATGTCACGCTGTTCGGCGGACCCGAGTTCCATGGGAACTGGTCCGTTGGGGCTTGTTCGACCGGGAGCCGACAAGGAACTCCCAGGCCACGCTGAGGCCGGCGTACGCGCCTGGCGATGGCTGTATTCTTCTTGAAGAGCCACTTGAATCGCCTCTTCAAGGGTGCTTGCCTGCACCCGGAACAGCTGAGTGCGTGCGGGGCCCACTCGAAGGCCGTCCATGAACACAGTCATCTTGATGTGTTCATTGAGTGGGTTTCCCACTAGGGACGCCGTGAGCTCCCGTATCTCTTGCACATACTCGTGCAGTTCGCGTCTTCCTTGATTACACGCGAGGAAGCGCGAACGCTGGCGGTACTCGTAGTTCGCCGGGAGGAACGCGGCTCGGAGCTGTTCGCACAGCTGAGCCCAGGATGTGAAACATCCAGGGGATGTCGCTTCCCGAGTGTACACCCAACTCTTAGCACGACCGCTAAGGTTGGAGAGTGCAAAAGCAACACGCAGTTGCTCGGTCGAGATCAGAGCCGCGTCCATCGCGAGCTCTACTTCTCGGACCCAGAAGTGAAGGTTCTCGCCTTCCTTCCCTTCATACGGCTTTACCTTCAGCCGTATTGGCTTCGGGTGAGGCGGGTTTGCTTCCGCCGCCGGAGCCTGCAGGTTCTCCCGCACATGCGCGATGAGGCCCTGCTCGTACGCGTCGAATGCATTGACGCGCTCGAGCTGCTCAGCCGGTGTTGATACCACCAGGCTCTGCAGGGCCTCCATCCCGAAGATGCCTGCCATCTTCCGAACCGACTCGAACTGAGAGTCGTTCATATGGGAGAAGTCGTTCCTATCCATGGCAACGAACTTCGGAGGTTCAGGTAGTCTACCCGCGATGGCGTGGATTGACTACAAGTGCTACCAAGTGTGACGGGGTCACACAGCACCTTGCGCTAGAGGAAGTTATCTTCCGAGAGTATACAAACTCTCAGTGAACGGCAGTTCACAGGTCCCCTCTTTAATTAAAGAGAGCGAAGTGACCTAAATATGGTAGATTGTAAACTGAGTATATTTATAGGTAGGTTAAGTTTGAGGTTAATACAAACTATCAGTTACCTATAGTAATGCAATGTCATTTAACCAATGGTTGGTTTTGAATGACCTTGGTACCTTGTACCAAATATCCCGGAGTATGACATGTCATACTCCTGAAGTGTGAAGTGTCACACTTCATGTAACCAGGGTACACTTAGTGCTACGTACCCCGTTACAGTGGGCATCGGTCAATACGGAGTTATGTCTTTTGGAGTGCTGCTAGAGATGGCAATTAATCGGTTAAGAAATTAGTCAACGATATGTAGCTGTATTAATTGTGAATACAAATTCACATGGCTATTTTAGCTCATCCTGAAGTCTCTGATGAATTTTTGCTGCCGTGTCCGCATTCGCCTTCGACATTCGTCGCTTGCGGGATTGTACAAGCAGTAACCACAGCATCCTCAAGCACATTACGTCGACATCTGACTTGCTGATCTTGTAGCAATGCAGGTCTGCATTCCCTGCAATAACGCTGTGTGCATGTGCAATTACCAAGGCACCACAGCTGGAGTTATCAGGTTGTTGCGGGGCGTCCACCCACGAAACTGGGTGGATCTTCATAACACAGCCAGGATTGGAGGACTCGTTCCAGCGCTCAATAAATCCTCGCAGCCCTTCCTTGTTGTTACTCTTACTTCCCTCCCAAACTGTCTCCATTTCACCGTGATAGCAACTATTAATGAGAGGTTCGTACATGTGAGGTCGTGCGTGGATCTGGCCGTCTGAAACCCCAAGGTTAACAATTATAATGCCCCAATGGCTAGCGCTCAAATTGACGAGATGTACGACAAACGTTATGTCGCGAAGCTGAGCCCGCGGTGTCGCCGGCCAGCCAATCTGCCATAGAAGCGATGACAACACGCGACAGCCCTCCGTGGATGCAGCAATTTCACTCAAGCAGAAGTCGATCGAGCTGTCCGAGCCACCCTCGACAAACACTTCCAACCACGTCTTCGAAGCAAATGGTGACCTTGCCACACTTGGTGGCATACTCGCTGCGAAGACGGCAGTCTGAAAACTTTGAAATTACTTCGTTGGCGAGGACTTGATGTCGATTTCGAACGGCCTCTCGTGTAACACCCCAAGTTTTTGTTTCCTTTGCGAAAAGGTCAACATCCGAGTCCACCTTAATCCAATTTCTCTCCAGCCACTTTCTATCTTCGACCCAAGACTTGGCCTTGGCCTTCACTCTGTAGAAAACACTTGCTGCATTTACATATCGACTGTAATCGAAGTAGCAACCACATTAGTAAAGCAACCCTGTATCGCAACCATAAAGACAAAACAACTCTGTATAGCAACCATAACGATAAAGCAACCGTACCTGCAGAACTTCCAGAGCTTTGGGTCGATTGTTGCAACAATGTCGAGAACAACACCTTTCTGTGACACAATTGAGTCGAGTTTGTCGAGTTCGCGCTGCTCCTTCCGTGCAGTACATATTGCAGCCTCCATTGACCGTGTAAGATCCACGGGAATTACAAAAGGGTGCATATTGTCCTCAGACCTCATAGCTTCCCAATGGCACTCAATCACTCGCGATCGTAGATAGGCATCCGTCAGTTGCACTGGGTATTTTTGCATGATAGCCAGGATTTTTCATGTTTGGTGTATTGCGGGCCCACGTCACAAATTCGTGCAGCTTCACTGTTAGCCCGCTGGGATAATTGTGTACAGCTAGCCGCGATACACCTGGGATATTCTTTGTTTGGCGTAGCTGTGTCGGCGTGGTACGCGACAGATTTCGGCGCATCGGTTTTGAAACATTGATAACGTCTACTTGACGAGATATCTCTCCTTCGTCTCGAACATCACCCGTCTCGTTCTTCTTGGAGCCAGGAGTCGGCTCACCAAAGCTAGTGGCACGAGGTGGAGTTGGTGACTTCACCTTTTGTTCTTTTGCGAGTTGTGTTGGAGGGACGTCATCACCATTGTTGATACTATCCGTGGCGCCATCCTGCTTGTCGATTTGCAGATCTTCCATCAGTTTGACAGTTGCCATTGCGTCTGCTGGATCTAGAATAGAACTCAAATCATCATCGAGATCTTCGACTTCTTCAACTTCTCCATTTTCGTGATCGGCAAACACAGCACTTTTTTTCGTACGTGATTTGCCAAGGCGCAATCCTTCTTCTAATGTGTTTTTCCACGCCTGTAATTCGTCATAAAAGTTTGCGCTGCTCAAGTCGGCTAGATGTTCCAGCAGCGGCTCAACCATTACCTTAGCAACCGAATACTTCTCGCCTGAAGAAAGAGCAACCTTGTTGGCACGCTCCCGTCGTCGCAGGCGAACATACACAACTTGTTTTGGTGACTTCTTCGGCGCTGACGAGGTAGGAAGCTCAGCACAAGGTTCATCCGGTAACCTTAACTTTGGCAACCTTAACTTCGACATCCGCACGATTGAACAGAGAGTATCAGCAGCGGCCGTAAATGCTTCTGTAGATTTCAACGCTGTCATTGTACTCCACCGTTCGCAAATTGTTATAACAGGAAGCATCTCGAATCCATGTCCTTTGTGCGCTACGTGCATGAGATGCCGACACGGCAAGTGGTTGGTAGTTGAAAACAGACAGGTGCACTTCCAGTCCACGTCATCGCACTCAAATCCTTGGTTGTGACAGTATACGTTCCATTTCGAAACCGATAATGTCTGTACACATGTTGTTTCCTTCATCAGATTCACAAATTGCTCCCATTCCCGCCTAATTGTCTCCAAAACATACGCTGATATTCTGCTCCCAACTGCTCTCAAAAACGTCGGCACCGACTTAGGCCTCCGTGTACTCGAGTGCAGCTGCCCGATCTCAGAGACAATCTGCTGCGTGATATTCATCTGGTGCTGCAGCAATCCAGTGATGGTCTGGTCAATTCTTGTTTTACGCCCGAGCAACATCTTGAGCTGGTTCCAATTAGATTCGATCCTGTTGGTAGTTGTATTGCCAGCAGTGAAATGTTTACCACGTGCAAAGTTGGACCACATGCCATTGCATGTGTTCCAGTTCTTGTCAAAATACGCAAAGAAAGCGAGTTTCTTGTTACTTTGGCAGTACGATTGAGGGTTCTTGTAGTAAGTGTCGTATGCATCCTGCGTTGAGCTAAGATAACAATTAGTTAAGAAAGTAAGACAGGACATGTGTATCGAAAGAACCGTGGCGACATACCTGAAAAGCAGTTTCACCATCAAGGCAAGTAGCTCTTCACTCTGCGCAGTCTTAATTCCATAGACAGACCTCTTCATAATCTTCTTCCAGTAGGAGATTGCGTGGAACTGGCAAAGGAGAATTTTCGCGTTGGGGAAGGACTCTTCAAGTACCTTCCATTCAGTGAAGTCTTTATCAATGACCACGCTCACGACTTGATCCCAACACGAATTCTTCTCCTTGAAGTACTCCAAAATCGAGGAGATCGTCTTTGCTTGCTCATTGAGGCAAATGAAATTAACCACAGGGAAGCCACGACCCGTGCATGTGGTGACAGCCAAACTCCCTACCAGCAAGGAAATACATGATGATCAGCAAGGTTGCGATAGCGGATAAGGTTGCCACAACGGTTACTGTATCAATTAAGGCTGCTACAGGGGGTTGCTATATCAGGTAAGGTTGCTGTGTCAAACGTACCCAGATGATAGCCCAGGCTATTCGTTCCATGCGTAAAGTCCATTGCCAACGTTTCCCCCCACCGCTTAAGCATCATCTTTTGAATTTTTGTCTGCATAACAACTCCGCACGTGACGTCAAACTGGTCTTGAATGACGAGCACATCGCTGCCCTCAAGCTGCCGAAGAGCGTGAAGCATATTCTTGAGACGGTCTTCACCAGAATCCTTCCCCATGATGCTACGGATAAGATTACGTGTGGTGTAGGGATTTCCAGATTCGACCATACGCCGACCTACTTTAGGTCAAGAACCGGCTCGGTCTGATAGCCCGGAGCTGAGGAGCATAGGATCACGGTAGGTACTCGGCGATCTGTCCGGATATGCTATCCGGATAGCTGCTGAGCTCAACGGTCGCCGGAACTCAGCTGAAGGGTCGGTAGAGAACCGAAACGACTACATTTCACTAGATATTTGTATGAGAAGCATAGGATTAAATAGGGGGAGCCGAAAGGGCTCCCAGAAGATAACAGAGCAGAATTTTACTAGTCCAAGACACGTGTACACTTTTCCGGTAAGTCCCTGCATAGGGCTGGATTATGCCTGCCGTCAATACTCGAGAGGCATAGCTTGTAGGGTATTGACTGGTAGCGCCAAGAGATTAGGTCGTCCGGGTAGGACAAAGTCTCGCTACGCGCGAAAGAAAGTCCCGCATACTCAGCGGGCCGGTACGTCGGATAGCCCGGGTGCCGTAACACTTCTAGCTGAGCAGCCTCTGCGCTCGGTGACCTGTAAAAGCGCTCGCGCGCCGTCGTCCATCCTTTGGTGGAGGGCACAGGGCTGTGAACGAGCTCAGTCGAACCAAACTCGGCGGAGCCTCGGAAGTGATCTGACTTGGTTAGTCAAAACCGAGTAAAAACGAGCCACTCGTCTGTCCCGGAAGGGCCGGACCGCGAGGAAACCACCCTCTGCGCAGGCCATACAACCGCCGACCTAGCTCGGCGACTTGTTGTGGTTTGTGTAAGGAATCCCCATCTGACGGTATTTGTGTGCTCTATTACACCACAACTGGTGCCGCGACCCGGGAACAGGAGTGTGTGCTTGGTGCCAGCTAACCAAGTTAAGAGGAAGAGAAGAGTGAAGATGGTCAAGGGATCAGCAACTCCGAGCGACGGAAGCCCAGCGACGGCTGGAGGATCGCCTCTCGCGGGGTCGGACCCGGCGAATCAACGACTCATCGCCATGACGATGGAGGTGGGACGAACCGTCCAGTTCGACGAGAATGACCAAGACCAGGAGAGCGAGAACGGAGATGCAAGTGAAGGAGAGTATGAAGAGAAGGCCGGGACCGCTGAGCACGGAGAAACGAAAGCTACCGCCGAGCTACTTGGCGAGGTGGAAGAGTTGACGCTGCAGGTGGGACGCATGGGAGCCACACGTCCTGTCGAGCACAACTTATCCGCCGAGCTCGACGAAGGTGCGGACGATGAAGATGAAGAAGAACATGGCGTTGCTCAAGGGGACCGTCCGCCCCTTATTCCGAAAGCGACGAGGAACGCCGATACGTCGAGCGCCAATAAGGTGTTAGCTCGACTCGGCGAGGAGATGAGAACGAGATCGGAATGGATGATGATGTTCGCGCCTGTGGCGATGGCGCAGGCGAAGTGGCCGGTGCTGGGTCCCGAGATATTCCAAACCGGTGCGTGCAGCCAACATCAATCAGTTGGTGGAAGAAACTGTGTTGCTGTTGAAGGCGATGGGCTATCGGTGCAACAGCCGACCAAACAGCCTCATCCTGTCCGACTGGAGTCTGACCCGTGGCGGAGCTGAGCTCTGGCAATTGAAGAAGAAGTTGAGAGTGGCGTTTGGATTGGAGAAGGCCCCTGGTGGAACGAAGAAGGTGTACAGCCGAGTAGCCGAGTTCAAACCACTCGGCGAAGACCCAAGCAAAATTCCTTTGCCGAAGACCCCGGAGACGAAGAGACGTGAAGTGTTCCGCGCTACGCAAGGGACTCCGTACTTCGAAGACTCCCACATGCTGACTCCAATGAAGCTAAACCCGACTCAGCGAGCGCCGAGTCGTGGACAGCGGAATGTTGGTCGTTACCGTGAATTGTATGACGCTGCTGACGAGGCTGAGGCTTACGAAGAGGATGAAGAAGACGACGACGCCTTCGACATGAGAGGTAACCGTGAGGAAAATCGTGAAGGACTACATCCGAAAATTTGAGCTTTGACGCGGCTGAAGAAGACTCGATGCAGTACCTAGAAGTCCGAACCCACGCATCGCTCGACAAAATCGCTGAGTTCGAAGGAAAGCGCTACCGCTCTGATGCGTCGCTCCAGTGGCTCAAGCGTTTCATCTACGAGATGAAGAGCACCAGGATGCCACAAAGTGCCTGGTGCGAACCTTTCTCGCTATGCTTGGGACGCGCGGCGAAGAGTTGGTACAGGCAGCTGCCGAAGAAGCCTCAGCGACGTTGGAAACTACTCAGCGAGGCGTTCCTGGATTATTATTGCTCACAGTTCGACCAGTCCGCCCGCACTCGTTACTACTCGGCGAGACGTAAAGTCAACGAACCGATCTGCGACTTCCTGATCCGACTCAACCAACACGAATTCTTCTCCTTGAAGTACTCCAAAATCGTGGAGATCGTCTTTGCTTGCTGATTGAGGCAAATGAATTCAACCACAGGGAAGCCACGACCCGTGCATGTGGTGACAACCAAACTCCCTACCAGCAAGGAAATACATGATGATCAGCAAGGTTGCGATAGCGGATAAGGTTGCCACAACGGTTACTGTATCAATTAAGGTTGCTACAGGGGGTTGCTATATCAGGTAAGGTTGCTGTGTCAAACGTACCCAGATGATAGCCCAGGTTATTCGTTCCATGCGTAAAGTCCATTGCCAACGTTTCCCCCCACCGCTCAAACATCATCTTTTGAATTTTTGTCTGCATAACAACTCCGCACGTGACGTCAAACTGGTCTTGAATGACGAGCACATCGCTGCCCTCAAGATGCCGAAGAGCGTGAAGCATATTCTTGAGACGGTCTTCACCAGAATCCTTCCCCATGGTGCTACGGATAAGATTACGCGTCTGCTGGGGCGTCAATTTACAGTCTAAGAAGAAGTTGACATATTGTAAGCAAAAAATTAAAGAAGTTACATCACTGTTATAGCTACATCACGTACCAAGCGCCGTCTTTTCTGAGCTCCGCACCCGAAACTTGAGCTTGTACATCTTCTTGTATGCATCGAAGATAATCTCAAATTCCTCTTAAGAATTAATCATCTTGGCCGGCCCAAGCGCTGGAACTGTATTCACGATCTTATTTTCACCTGAGTTTATTGATTGTAGCTCTGTGAGGTGCTTGCTCACGCGTTTTCTTGGCGAATATTCACCACTTGATTGCACTGGTATTTCCTGCCTTTTCCGCTTAACCAGAGAAGACTTCATTGGCATATGAGGGGAAGTGCGCTTCAGCAATGTTTTAGTAGCCTTCGAATCTAGCAACAAGCAAACATGTGGGCTTGTAAGATGATGAATAAAACAACCCTTACGCATATAGCAACCATACCTGATTTCACGTTGCCCTGTATCCTTTTGTTCTTGTTACTCTGAGCGCTTGGCTTTCCTAGATGCATGTACACCCCACACAACAGCTCAGCAAAACATGTAGTAACGTAAAGTGCAGCAAACAACCTTACCGGCAGCTGTTGTGCTGCCCTCGTTTGATTTGCCAGAGGAAAGGTCCTCATCTTCTTCCTCATCCTCCGAAATGGCCTCCAACACGTAGTCTTCGTCGCTGGCGTCGTCATCCTCGATCCCGAGCGCATTATACGTGATTGTCTGTTGTCCGTTGACATTTTGCGTTCTTCGGGCTTCTGTCGCACACAAACACATACAAGTGGTAAGAACTACAACCACAGCTCTAAATCCCGACTCATGTAGTCTACCAGCCATCGTCCTATCCTTCGCACGCTGTCCCTCGTACTCGCAACGCCAACTAGCGCGGCGCGAATCTACCGCGTGGCCGTCGCAGAGCTGCCCAGCTCCAAATATGAGCAGCTCAGAGCAATCGTACTTAATAATATGATCGTACTTAACCGAGTATACTCGTACTTAGGTGCTGATACGGTATTTTAAAATGGGTGTAAAATACTTTCTTAAAATTGGATTTATCTTTCGCTAAGAGTTTTTTGAAATTCTGGTATAGCAACCATAACTGAGTTATAGCAACCATAAATGTCGCATATTATGGTTGCGGTAACGACTCCGCTTTATAATATTGGGAATCTAGTGGCACCGATCACTTGTGGTGATAGCCTCTAAACACAATTTATACTTCCTAATTTGTGGTCGCTAACACCAGCTGGTGCCAGCAGCCAGTTGGGCCACCATCTGCACACCCTGCTAGGAAAACAGCGGTGCGCATTGTACCAGCAAAAGAAGGGCCCATGCTGATGTGAATCATTTTGGCTCATCGGGCCAATGATCGGCAACACAATGGCGGCAAACAAAGAAAACGTTGACTTTGGCGACCAAAATTGTGTCACGGCGCCACCACATCTATTGACCCACAAATACTCGGCCGCATTGATACGACCGCTAAGAAACTATGTACACAAATCTCCTTCCTCATCTTCTGCGCTGGATGGAGTTCATTTGGATCCAAACAGGGAGGCACAGTCCTTCTTGCCGCTTTGAGTCTTCGCACCTGAGGCGGGCGTCGGCACGTCGGTCGAAGTATCAGACTCGCTCTGCTGTGCAGGGTTATCGCTCGACTCAATTTGCTCTACCGAGTCATTCTCCGTTTCGGATGCTTCGGTGTCCGGCGCTTCAGTGTCCGGTGCTTCCGTGACAGTCGGAGCCTGAGTTGGAGCTTTAGTCGTATTAATAACAGGAGTCAGTGTAGCTGAAGTGGGGGCTTTCGTAGGAGCAGAAGTCGGTGATGATGTTTCGGTTGCTGGTGTCTTGGTGGCCGTTGCGGGGGCATCTGTCGTATCCGTTGAAGTGGATGAAGATTTGTCTTCACTAGTCGATCCCGAAACATTCGAAGTGAAACCACTTCCAGTGCCACCACTCACAATGTCGTTGATGTAGTCCAGCACATGCGAGATGCGCGTGTACACGCCGGCATTTGCTCCGCACTTGCCGCCCCAGCTCACAATTCCGACAAGTACATCGTTCTCAATCAGCGGACCCCCCGAGTCTCCGTTGCAAGTGTCTTTGCCATCGCCTTCACCGGCGCACAGCATACCTTCAGTGATGCGGTCGCTATACATTTTGTTGCACTCGGCATTCGAGATGATTTTAACATTCAGCTCCTCCATCACGAGACTCTGCGAGCCATTCTCGGTGAGCCCCCATCCTCGGACGGTTGCAACACTTCCGACCTCGTTGTCCGATCCGTCGGCTGCGCAAAGATCGATAGAGTCTGTGGACACTTTCTTTTCAAGCTTGAGCACTCCAACGTCGTACAAGTGCTCGGATTTGTTGTACATGGGATGACGGTACCCCTCGATCACTTTGACTTGCTCGCCGTCTGCCGACCCCGATCCGAACGCCGATCCCATTGAAGCGTAGATTGTGTTGACATCCGTCTTCACACAGTGAGCAGCAGTCACAACGTACTGTGAAGCAATGAGAGTGCCACCGCAGTAGGTACTGCCATCGGCTTTATCCTTGCGCAGACTTACAATGTACGGGTATTTGGACGCATCCGCCTCGGATCCACCGTAGATGCGGCTCTCCTCGTTGACTGTGAGACCCGTGCTCTCTACGGTGTCTGAGTCCGTAGTCAAGTCACTGGTCTCGGCGAACGTGTACCCTTGTGTCAGGGTGGCCGCTAGTGCGGAAACAAGTACACCAGCACGAGCTATGGAAGCGAGCTTCATTTCCAAGAGTAGTTGATTGCCCGTAACTTTCTCCTAGCGAAATCCAAAATGGTGAAAAGGACTGAACGTTATTCTGCAAAGGAGTCGCCGCTACTGTGGCTTCTGAAGCGAGTGAGAGAAGGGTACAGTGTCGAGTGATTGCCACCAAGCACTCAACAGCTTTTCGTCTGCCATGTCAGAGTGTTGAAGGAAGGCACATCTGGGTGGCCACTACCGACACCGTTATAAATACCACCCCTTGCATTAAGCTGCTCGACTACACGGTTCCGTCTGAACACTACAGCACACTCGGTCATGAAAGTCGCCAGTCGCAGGAAACGTCGACGATAGCGCTTCACTGTGGAATGAAAAGGCGCAACACTCCTACACACACTTTTGACTCTAGAGGGTGTAGACTGGCACAGCTGTCGGGTTCTGTAGTAGCAGGCGATGGAGATTCCGCCTGCTGCAATTGCAAATGCTCTTCAGTCTAAGCTGTCGCGCTCGTCTACCGAAATTGAGCGTTCCAGGTACCCATATTCTGGTACATTTCAACTGTTCTTGAATGTCACGACATTTGAGGCTGTCAATTACCAGTAGTACGGCACCTCACTCCAATGCTGCTCCGCTGTGTGCGCCCGTCGTCTACGAGCGCCGCGACCCGCCGCTCCTCGCTGTTCTGGCGCAGCTTTGCATCAGCGTCCACTAACTCACTCGAAGTATGTGTGCGGGAACGCCAGCTGCCACCCTTCGAGCGTCTGCAACTGGCGGAGATCGAACCAGCGGTCAGCAATGCCGCTGCCGACTACACGCGCGACCTGCACGAGCTTGAGAGAAAGCTTCGTGAAGCAGGCAAGAACGTCCAGTTCGGCGATGTGGTGGACCCACTAGAGGTGCAGGGTGACGCACTAGGTCGCATGTGGGGCATTGTGGGCCACCTCATGAGTGTGCGCAACTCGGAAGAGCTGCGTGCCGTGCACGACAAGCTACAGCAGCTGGTGATCAAGACAGTAACCGAGGCTTCTCAGAGCAAGACGCTATATGACGCGTATCTCGCTGTTCGAGAAAGCGACGAATGGAGTGAGCTCGAGCTGGCTCAGCAGCGCATCATTGATCTCAGTCTCCGCAGCGCGACGCTCAGCGGTGTCGGGCTCGAGGGTGAAGAGAAGGAGAAATTCAACAAGCTCAAGCTGCGTGCTGCCGAATTGGTAAGAAGGGGGGTTGGTAGTGGTGGCACGGGTAGTGTATTTGCTGACTTTGCTTGGTCTTGTTGCTGCTTGTAGAGCACCAAGTTCTCATCGAATTTGCTTGACGCTACCAAGGCCTATTCAATCACTATCACTGATACGAACGAGGTGGAGGGTCTGCCCCCTTCGCTGCTGCAAATGTTTGCCCAGAGCGCTCGTGACGAGGGCCACGCGGATGCCTCACCTGAGAGTGGACCGTGGCGTATTACGCTGGACCCGCCATCGTACGTGCAGTTCATGAAGTACTCGGCTAATCGCGCTTTGCGTGAGACACTCTATCGGGCGTACGCGACCCGCGCGAGCGGCGAGTCTTTCGATAATGAAGGCATCATTTTGGAGCTCCTCCAGATCCGCCAGCAGATTGCGAACCTGCTTGGCTTCAAGTCGTACGCTGAGGTGAGCATCTCGAAGAAGATGGCACCAAGCGTGGAAGAAGTTGAAAAAATGCACAGCGACCTTCGTGAAAAGTGCGTTGCTATCGCCCACGAGGAAGTGGAGACCGTGGCAGAGTACGCAAAGCAGCACGGACAGACAGAGCCCCTGGCTCCCTGGGATCTCGGTTTTTGGTACGCTTGTACCTGTGTTTGTAGTACCATATCGCTTATCTGACGGTTGTTCTTTCTATCAGGTCGGAGAAGCTCAAGGCGGAGAAGTATCTGTTCACCGATGAAGAGATCAAGCCATACTTCCCGCTTGAACGCGTATGTATCTATCGATTTTACTTTCTACCAGGATACGAAGAACTAATGTTTGTGCATATTTCAGGTTCTCGATGGTCTGTTCGCCCTCACGTCTCGGTTGTTTGGTGTGACTATCGAGGCTGCAGATGGTCAAACCGAAGTCTGGAACTCCGACGTGCGCTTCTTCAACGTACGCAGCACCGAAGGTGACAAGGAAATGATCGCTCGGTTTTTTTTGGACCCGTACTCGCGTCCGAAGGAGAAGAATGGCGGCGCGTGGATGAACACGTGTGTGGACCGTAGCCGTCTACTTGGTCCCAAGGAGCAGGGCGGCAAGCGCATTCCGGTGGCTTACATCATCTGTGATCAATCGCCGCCCGTGGGCGAGACGCCGAGCCTCATGACGTTCCGTGAGGTGGAGACGCTTTTCCACGAATTCGGCCACGGTCTGCAGCACATGCTGACGCAAATGGAGTACGGCGACGTGGCTGGTATTAACGGCATTGAATGGGACGCTGTCGAGATCCCATCGCAAATGATGGAAAACTTCTGTTATGACAAACGTACGCTAACCGCTTCGTATCAGTAAGTGGGAAAGTTATCTAACTTCGCGTTAATATTCATGCAGACACGATCGCTGCGATCAGTGGGCACTACAAGACTGGTGAGCCGTTGCCTGATGAGCTGTTCGAGAAGCTCAAGGCAGCGCGTAACTACATGGTAGCCACGGGTATGCTGCGTCAGCTGGGCTTCGGCGCACTGGACATGTATCTACACTCGCACTACTCACCAGAGGAGCCACTGTTTGCGGCACAGCGTCGTCTACTGGACGAGTACGCCGTGCTGAGCCCGCTGGAGGAAGACCGCTTCCTGTGCTCGTTCGCTCACATCTTCGCGGGCGGCTACGCTGCAGGTTATTACAGGTATGTCGCTGCAACGTTAGAGGTTAACAGTGCAGTTGTCTTGACGTGATTTCTTAATGTTCGCAGTTATAAATGGGCTGAGATCTTGTCATGCGATGCTTACGGCGCCTTCGAGGAGGCAGCAAAGGAGAGTCCCGAGGCAGCAGCACGCGTTGGTCGAAAGTTCCGTGACACCATCCTGGCGCGTGGTGGCGGCCAGCACCCGGAGCAGGTATTTGAGGCCTTCCGCGGGCGCAAGCCGTCTATGGTGCCGCTGCTCACGCAGTACGGCCTGGCCGAAAACTAAGGAAGATAAACCAGGTAGAGGCAACTTCAACATGAATCCATCATGCATAGACCGAGCATCGAAAATAATTGCAGCGCATCGGGTGACCAACGAGGCTGGATGTTCGCCACGTTAAACGCAGTGAAGGTAGCTTCCCGGCTGCATACAAATTCCAAGTCAATGGACTTGCGCGTTACATGTATTCACCGTTTTGCCGCGAAAAAGAACGCGCAAGGGGCTCAGGTGGCCCATCTCGCCGCTACAACTTCAACACCACACTGAATAAGTTTTTACAGGTCTTTCCACAAAGTGAAATGGGTACTGGAACCATGCATTGAGCCCATTTTTGACGATTTACGGAAATGTGGAGAAAGCCGACATGAGGTTTTCCTGAGGTGGAGCACTATATTTGCTCAGCAGGTAGTTGTGGTACTACAGTGCTCTTCAGCGAGTATCTTCGCGAAGGTACTTGTCAATGACACCGTGACAAGTTGTCATTGCCAAAAGCGAGGTCCGCTCCAGCTTAGCATATTTCTCCGTTGAGCAACGACGTTCCGGTGCTTGATGTCAAAATCCAAATAAATGAGATTTCTTGATAAAATGTCTGTCGCCGCATTGACGTTATAATAAGTGTCCTTTAATCGGATGACATACCGTAAAATGCGACTTGAGTGAGACAATCGTAAAAGCTCTACGTTGTCGACAATCTATGTCGCCGCCCAAAACGTCGACATTATGAAAAGTGATATTTAATACAGTACACGTATCGCTATTTCGTTAAGCAACTTGACAAAGCAATCGATATTTTAAGTATGATTTCAAGTACTTACTGTCAAAACTAGCTAGTGACGCTATTAATAGTTGACGTAGCCTCGATGCGCGTACACTAGGCTTGTGTACGCGCATCGAGGCTTCGGTCTCCAAGGGTTACCCTCCCGGGCGCGTCTCCAAAAATTAAAAGGGTCAACCCTTTGAGACCGAGAGATAAAAGGTACTTCGAAGTAAGGAATACAATGGAAATTAAAAGCCCATTTAATGGGCATTTCGTTTGCGCATGGACAAGTACTGAAAAATTCGTCAGTACGTAAGTTGAAGAGACCAAATTGAAGCCTGCAATATCGAGTTTCGCAGGCAGTCGACCGGAAACGCGCGGCAATCAACCTTTCACTAGCCATCACACGGGTTTCGCTCATTTCCCAAAAAGAACCCTGAGCGTCAAGGGAGAGATTTTTGTCGCCGCTGCGCAATACCAGCACAAGACCAGCGCGCTGGAATACTACAAGTTACTCAACAACGACTGTCACATCAAAACCGCACCCATCTCACTATACACACAACTTCAACACGAGCATGTTGGCCTTCTTATCATCCTCGCTGCCATCCCCCACGGTAGCAGCCAAGTCGTCACGGCCGCAGCACCTCAACTCGTTCGTGGTGCTGACCAAGAAATCGTCGAGCCGCCGCCTCTCGCGTCGCCGTTACAGTATCGCCAGCTCATGCTCCACCGCCAGCAACAGCAGTGACGACGAGTCGGACGGCTCGGATCTCGAGCCTGAGGACTGTTGCGTCCTGTACGAATCGTACGCCGCCGTGACTAAGCGCAACAGCCAACCGGCCTCCATCCGCTGGAGCGATTTACAGCGCGCACAGAACGCGTCCGAGGTCGCGGACCTGCTGGCTGCGCTGCGTCTCAAGCGGCGCCACACGCGCGACGGGAAGGCTCTCGAGCTGACCGCCCTCGAACTCTGCTTCGAGTTCCTCACGGTGGACGAGCTACAGAATGCCGCACAGGTGTGCACGGCCTTCCACGAAGTCGTCAAGGCCTCGGAGATGTTGCTCACGGGCCAATACAGCCGTCAGTGGCGTGCCAAGATGCTGCCGGAGACGTACGTGAAGCTGGCCTACCGCGACCAGCTTGTGCTGTGCACTGCGCGTCGCTCAGACGCGAATTATGAGCTGTCGACGCGCAGCGCCATCACCCACTTGCCCGACGGCAAGTACCGCGTGGTAAACAACTCGATGCTACGCAAGTTTGACAAGGGCGCTGTGGACTCGATCCGCGGCGTGCAGAAGCTGCCCGTGCTGTCCTGTGCACGCGCTCTACAGAGGAACATCTTATACTATGAGGTGAGCCTCAAAGGATGCGGAAGCGTGGGTCTCGCGTCCGTCTCCGACGCGGCGACCCGGAACGCGTTCGGCTTCGGCTCTGGAGAGCATGTGGGCTGGAAGGGCGTGTCCTACGCCTACCACGGCAATGATGGCGACTTCGTCTTTAACGATGGCGCCAAGCCGTACGGAGGCGAGTGGGGCGCCTTCGGTCCCTCGTGGGGCCGAACTACAGCCCTGTTGAACAACCAGAAGGACGACACCCCTACATTCACGGTGGGCTGCGGTCTGGACGCCGACAAGCACCAGATCTTCTTCACTCTAAACGGAGAGATGGTTGGAACTGCGCCCACTGCGGTGCTGCCTGGAGATTACGCTGCTGCTGTGTCGCTCCACGCCTTTGGTGACGAAGCTATGATCAATGCTGGTGCATCTCCGTTCCTCTTTGACATCGAGGGTTTCTGTGCAAGTCCTTAACTCGATCCGCCCAGGATTAAGTTAAGGGCTTGCACAGAGGAGTTCAGAGACCCCCCACGTCGATCATCATGCCGCCGTCAGTCGGCCGCTTGCGTCACTTTCTTCCAACTACATGTGTCCATGTATTCTCATTTATTCTGCTCGCGGCTAGCCGCGTGCATCGGTGGCAGATTCAGAGCCACACAACTCGAAAACTGACCCGAGAAATTAATTCAAAGTATCTCGTGATTGAATGTTCAATATCATCTTTTGCTCTATGCAACTTCAGTAGTTCTCAGTGTTGTGTTGTCTCGCTACTTGTTACCGCAGTCTGTTGAGAAGGAGTGGGATACCTATCAACGCCTGTGTCATCGGTTGCAGCTTTGATCTCCTCTTCCTTCGTATCTTTAGCGGCAGCATTGCTTGGACCAATTTCAGTTGCCGTTGATGACTCACCACCCTCGACAGGCTTCGCAGGCGATTCACTGTCACTGTCAAAACTCAGTTGACGGGTATCACGGGCTACGGGGGACGGCATGGGTGAGCTGAAGCGTAGGAAAACTTTCATTGCCGACGACGACACGAGTGAAGCCCGTGTGTCACCCAGACCTTGTGTCGAGATGCGGCGTGCTGTCCGGTTGATCTTCTTGGAAGCCTCTGCGATGGCGTCGTCAATGAGCCGCATCCATTCAGCCTTGGAGGTCGCACTGTCAGCGAACACGACGAAAGATTTGATCGGGTTTTGGATCTGGAAAGCGTTTTTCAGCAGAACGCCATCGCCAATGTGTGAAATGCGCGTGAGCTTGAGACGCAGCGAGTTGTGCGGACTCCACTTCCCAGTCATGCTCTTGTCAGCGTACAGCAGTTGGTCATTGAAAAGGAAGAAGCGGTAAAGCTGGTTGCGAGATCGACACTTCTTCGTTAAGTCGCCCTCGTGGATGAAAGTGGTCGAGTTTTTGAGGTAAAAGTGAGCGCGATGAATGCGCTGAATAACCGAGTCGAGCTTCTCGGATTTCTGACGAACTTGGATCGTCTCCTTCATGTCGTTCACGAGTAAATGAATGTCGCCCATGGCCTTCCACGGATCGTCGCTAGCAGCAGCAGCTTCGATGGTGCGCACCCACTCGTACTTAGTGTCTTCTGGAATGGCTTTACTGGCTTTGTCGGCCGAGTCTTCCTCGCTGTCTTCTTGGGGTTTACCTTCCAACGAATCCTGCACCTTCCTCAGTAGGCCGCAAAACGCCTGACGTTCCACTGGCATGTTCAAGAACAAACACGTTGAGATGCAGAAGCGCAATAGATCGAGGCACTGCATCCTGGTAGACAGATCCGACTGGCTGTCACACAGAATGGTCGTCGATAAAGTAAGCAAGGAAAACCACACGCGTTCGAAGAGAAGTTTGATCAAATCCGGGCTGATGGGCGTGTCGACGCCGACAAACTGGAAGGTGTTGTATGTGTGCGACTGATCTTTCATCAGCTCTTCGGATTGAGCCACAGCCTTGGCAATACCACCACGGAATTTTTCGTTTTCCAGATCTGCAGCAGACACGCCAGCTTCACGAGTGGCTTTCGGGATCACACGACTACCTTTGATGTGCATTGGGTTATGTGCAATGTCATCGTAAATCTCCTCTAAGAATCGCTTCGGCAGGTCGCTTCCGTTGTCAATGCCTCGGTTGTTTTTGACAAACTGCTCCTTTGACATCTTGTTCTTCTTTACCTGCGGGTTGTGCAAATCGGTATTGAGCATAATGATCGAATACGCGATGATCATTGCCGTATCGGCGGAGGAGAACGCTGTACGAGAGTCGTCCCAGTAACACTGCGCGAAGGCTTCCACCATGCGCTCGATCTTTTGTGCCTCTCCTGGAAGACGGAAGCCTCCGTTTGTTAGAAAATGCCGCAGAGACTCGACGAGGGTCATCCCTTTAAAGGAAATTGCTCGAACGTATGTCAATCGAACTTGAACTTTGTTATCTTCGTCGCCCTCTCCTAGATAATCTCCGATTTCCGTCTCGTCGAAAAAATCGTGGTATATCCGTAAGAACGACGTGATACTTCGAGGTGTGTCCTTGATAAAATTCATAGCTACCAAGTATTCGAGAGCTTTTTTCAAGCTTTTCGACGATGAAATCTCCATCGCACGCTTTAGTAATTGTTGGTTGTGCTTCTGCAGCTCGTTTCGCATGCGAACCGAGATATTGCCTCCAAATTTGCGATTTGTTTGCCGTTTTGGCTCAGCCGGGGAGCCTGGCTGACTTGCTACGTCTCCAGTTGGTAGCATAGTGAACGCATCCCTTAACGGTGAGGCCTCTTCACCCGATTCGTCTTGCTCCCAACCTCCAGTTAGCATCGATAGCATACGAGTACGTCGGTCTCGGCTTATGAGATGTGCGTGGCCACTAGCGTCCATAACGCTACGAGCCATAGCCAAAATGGTATTGATTGCTTGGTTTTGCAGTTCCAAAGCAGAGTCATCCCCCTCGTCTCCATTCGCAAGGTGACCGACGCTTCCCTCTCCTATCGAGCCTAATGTCGAGCACAAATGCTCAAAAATCTTCCACTGTTGAATTCGATCCAGATCAAAGTTGAGAAATATCTCAACGACATTGTGCGGCAGTTGCAGCCAGTTCGTCACCTCGTGCATGATTTCCAGCTGGTGGTTCTTCGTACAGGGTGCGGTGGACCGTAGAATGCGAAGCAGAACATGCTCGAACATCAGTGCTAGCTCCACCTTAAGATACCGGCGATAATGGTTCCACAGTGTCGACACTAGTGTGAGATTCGCTCGAAATACATCCGGTACCCACGTGAGCACGGTGGCGTTTAGTGTTGATAGCACAAACCTTCGAACCACTTGCCCAAACACCCGTTGTTCACGCGCTCGCGTCCCAGCACTAAGGAGGGTCTGATTAAGCGCCCGAAGAGAGCTCACACTGGAGAATTGGTCGCTTTCCGTAGCCGTCTCACTCAGACTCACCAACTTGCGGTTAACAGCTTTGCTGAACGTCACCACCAGTTGAAGCGCATTTTTCTCGGCCTAGTCGGTATCACAGATATCAACATCACGAGCTCACTTGCGAAGTATTGAATAGGGAACCTACTTCGGAATTGTCGAAAAGGTTCATCGCCGCTGAGATGTCGTGGCAAAACGAGGGCGACTGCATTGACAAATGACTCTACGAAACCGAAACAAAGGTTAGCTAGGATGTCGGGGCAGTATTGACACCTGCAACACTTTACCTTGAACACGCCCAGCATTGTATCGGTCATGGTTGCAATTTCAGCGCCAGTACTTATGTCGTCAATGAGATCCACAACTAGCCCGTGTGCAAGTGCACTCGACGATTGATCGATCTCCTTTGACGCTTTCTTCTTGACGACAGTGGAGTTCTTGTGGATCAAAGCAGCTTCGTAAGCGTACATGATCTTTGAGATCAGTTCGTCTTCGATAGACTTGGTGAGTGAGCCGTCAAAGTCTCCAATGAAGGTTAAGGCCTTTAGTATTACGTGAAGCACAGAGGGGTCAAAGGCGTCTGCGTACTTTCGAATAACCTGCACAAGATAAACACATGATCCGACTGAGTATACCAGGACAAAAACACAGTTCACTTTTGACACGCGATACCTTTTGGAAGAACTTGAGCGCAGACTCAAAGCGACATTTGACCCCCTGCTGACAGATCGAAGTGACGGCGTCGACCACTACGTCAAGTTGGCAAAGTTCAGATCCGGGACTGTCGAATACACCTTCCTCAAGGCAATGGGTCAGTCCTTCAACGGCAGCTTCAGCAGTATTCCCTTGGCGGGTGTAACATGCTAGTAGCAATGGATACATGTAATACTCCATCGTCTCGTTCCAGCTAACTTGTTTTGCTTGATACACAGTAATTAACACAAAAAGGTTAGCGACAAGACTTTGTGAGTACACTATACAATTCACCCTACGTTTTAATGGTGAGCCGGGTGAAGCAGCGGCTGACGGCGAGTTGGGGGCACAAATCAGCTCCTGTTCCCTCACTTCTGTCGCTTTTAGAGCAAACGCAGACCTGAGGTGTCTCAACTTGCGGGGTGCAGACGGAGTCAAGGGTGGTGACCGAGCTCGCTCGAGTACTTGTGGCGAAGTGACAGAGGCAAACAGCCACCTTTTGTGCAGATCATTAATACTGACCACCTGAGTGGATTGGGAGAGACTTTTAAAACCCCGTCGAACAAGTGATGCATGAAGTAGATGTGTACCTTCTTCTTATAGGCTAGGAAAACTTCTGTGCCACCAGAATTCGAGTTGAGATCAGCAACATGCCCAAATGGAGATTTGTCCACTTTCATGTACCTGAAGACAAACATGATTCCAATTACTTACAGCAATCAGCAGCCACCGTGTTGCTATGCTTACCCGTATGGAAGAGTTTCATTTTTCCTAGGAAACATCACAGCTAAATCGACAATCGCAGAAGTGGAAGAGCGTTTAAAGCAGAGGTAGATCTTCTCCCCTTGTGTTCCCTATTAAAGCGTAGTATAAGTTTCTGGAATTTGAACAAAAACCATCGACTGCCTTACCGTGTTAATATTCGCTGGAACGCCACGCCTCCGAACCACCTCGTAATTCGTAGGGACGAACTCGCCACGTTCAGGAAAAATAGCAATGATCTCGCTAATGGGAGCCTTCCCCGAGGACTGATCTTTGCTTTGACAGAGATAGATAGCGGACCCTCTCCCCCCTTTATTCAGATCTGCTCGCTGGCCACTAGGAGATCGTTCCAACTGCTCAATTCAGTGCGCGTGTTAGTGCTAAAGTGTATTTATCGCAGCTGCAGAGCGTACCTTAGTGAACCCCTCTGGAACGGAATCTCCTCTAAAATTCACCGTAATATCCGTGATGGGACCTTCATTTCCGTCTATGATCTTCCAACGTGGCATTTCACCTGCCGGTATACTGGAAAAGCAGTTGTAAGCTTCAGTAAGCCAAAGAATGACGTGCAACTTTAAATAATGTTACCTGTCGTAGCTCGGGCGTCGATTCAGCTTTGGTCTACTTAGCGTCCTCGGAGCGTTCTTTGGTGGGGAGAAAGCTTTCCAGTTTACAGCTTCGGTATTCTCCCCATAGCCGTCTGTAGTCTCACTTTTAAGCTCCTGACGGTGAGCGATGCTCTTTGCAGCAGTCACTTGGTCCCTTTTGGATAAAGTCTCTTGGCAGATTTCTCGGATACACGCCAGGTCTTCATCGTCCCCGGCTGTTTCGTCCAAGATGGAATTGATTCCACTGCGTAGTGCCGCTTCATGAAGCATTTCAACAGGTGGCTCAATGATCATTCCTACACCATCACTCCCCTCTCCGACGTCTCCCGTTTCGACGTCTTGAGGCGCATTGTTTGCAGAAGCCGCCTCCATCTCCACAATACCCGATGCCTGCTGACTTTCGCTCAACACGTCGGCCATGATGCTTGGTCGATCGATCGATCACCTCTACTTAGTTCCTGATCACTGAAAACTCATTCAACCCCCTACAGTTGCTAAATATACGAGCCACCACTCCGTCTCGTTGGCGTCATCGCATTCCGTTTCGCAGTTTGAGCTGTCTGCATTTTTTTTAATATAATTGTTCTTAAAAAAAGCTCGAGAATGATGGTCATTGAAGTTTTTATCGTACTAGAGCGTTTTTAGTAAAAGCAGCCAACGATGGAGGGAGGTGGCCCTTCCATCATTGGTATTAACGCTGAGAGTCGAGCCCGCGAGTTGCGGCGGCGTGTGGGTAATCGCCGTCGCGCTGGTGCCGATGTCTTGAGCTCCCCGCTGCCAGCGCTTACGCTGAGTCTCCCACAACTCGTTTACGCAAAGCATGAAGCGCACGAGATCCGAATGGACCTGATCGACGCACAATCACAGCACAATTCGGTATTGAAATATTGCGATCAACAGTTTGTTATCGAGAGCAACGTCCGGTAAGCTACAAGGATATTTACTGTCGTGGCCACATTCCCACTTGTAATAATTATTTTTTTCTTCTCATAAGACAATTGCGTAAAGGAATTGGAGAAACTCAGTTGCAGATTCGACAGAAGACTGAAGAGCTCGATGAACTCCAACGGCGTGTACTGAGATTATCCAAGGCGTTGCATGATTCGTCAGATGAAAAAACGTTTGCTAAAACGAAACTTGGCAGCCAAGAGGAGATCAGAAAGCACCAACTTCATACCAAGTCGTGTCGACATTGTGGACGACAGTATCTCCCTGGAATTGCCAAAAGCCACGAGGATAACTGTACCAGGGTGTCACTTCTAGATCTACAGCCAATGAATCAAATCGCAGACAGTTTGGAGCTCCAAAGTCAGAATTCCCTTTCGCTTCCGACGATTAAAAAGACACCAGATGCACCGGTGGCTACGAGGTTTGTATCACAACCACCACGCAACCTTCGCCTTAACTTAAAGGAAATTACGCATAATGCGCTAGCGATAGTGTGGGACCCACCGATTTTTACCGGATCGAATGCCATTCTTGACTACGAATTGAGCTACGCTGTTGTCCACTCCAAGACGAAGCAGCAGAGACAATTTGACCCTCAACCGCCTTTGCGGCTGTCGCAGTGGTGTTTGGTGAATCCGATTCCTGGAGATAATTATCGATTGATCAACCTATCAGCGGATCAGGAGTATGGCGAGTTTGCACTTTGTGTAATTACAGTCGCCGGCAAGAGCGAACCAAGCAACAAAGTAGAAATCATACGAACACAACCTGCCATCCCTCCATCAATTCCGTTGTTTCTATGCGTGGGGGTAGTTAGTGCGACAAGTATCACACTCACATGGGTGGAGCCTCTTGATGATGGTGGCAGGTCCGTTCAGGACTACGAAGTCATTTTCTCCGAAGCAATAATCAATTTAGACAACGTGGACGACAGAGGAAAAGCCTGGCTTAATGTATCCGAAATCGAGTACAGACCTCGTCGAATACGGACAAACTCGACGAGAACTTCACTGACGATTACGAACTTATTGAGTGGGGGAGAGCACCTTAACTTCCAAGTTCGAGCTGTGAACAGCGAAGGTATACAGGGTGACTATTGCGAGCCTATCAAGTCCATCTTCACAATAGGTAAGGCATGTTACTTGCACTCTCTGCTTCGCATAATCTCAATTATGTTTTTTGCATTAGCTCCGGGTAACGAGTTCAAGCTTCTCGATGAGCTGCAAGCGGCTGTAAATTCCCGTTCACGTACCGTGGATTCGCAGTTTTTGAGTGGGTTTATGCAGCGATATGAACGGCATCACTACATCCAACAGGTGTCTCGGTTTATTCTATCCATGCACCCAGAGCTGGAGACAAAGGTAAGCGACATAGTCAATCGAACAGAGACTAGCAAGCAAGAAAACGAAGAAGCGAACGATCAAGACCAGCAACCTCAAGCCATTCAACAAGCTACTGGTCAAAAACAGTTTGACGATCTCACAGATGAGGAAAAAGTGTGCGAACGTCGACGGCAATTTCATTTTCGAGTTGCTGCGATTCGAAATGATCTCAAGAAAGCCGATTACAATGTCCAGTGGTGCAAGGATCGTCAGATTGATCTAGTGGCGCTGATACGATCTGCCGAGTCGCGAATTCTCGAGAAACAAGCTGAGTTGGAGCGTGCTAGGATGTTCAAGGGGCCTCAAATGGACTCCGATGTCTTTGAAAATGGATTGCAGCGATTCTTTACAAAGGAGTTGATTGTTGCACTGGAGGATGAAGTCGAGATTGACCAACTGTATATTTTAGATACAAAATCTGAAATCGTTCTAGTGGAAAACTACCTGCGTGCTGACATTAAGCGTCGTGACACGTTGCTCAAGAGGTTAAAAGACAGACAGGAAGCTCTGGGGGTATTCGAAAGCAGCCCCAGAAACACAGCGGAGAGTACGAGAACTGCAGCTACGTTAGCGAAACTACGTGGTGGTCTGCTGTACCGAGCTTTTGCTGCTTTTGTCTCCAACAGGAAAGAGGCTCACGAAATACGAAGAAAAATTTGCACCGCGATCAACCGCCTCGTCAACCATCGGCTCAGGAGTGCAGTCCAGCAATGGAGAGACGTCGCAAAGTATTTGACGCGTACAAGTGCTGGGGTTGGCGAGATATTTGGCATTGGCAGTATTGGCTTACTGAACGCTGCTCTTGGTCGTGATGATCTCATGATTGAAACCCAAAAACTGCTTCACGAGCTTCGATCAACTGGAACTTCTTTGCAAGACATTCGTTGGACGACTGAGCAACAGCTGGCATCCAAAACCGAGAAACCTCTGGCGGAGTGTAATGCTGATCTGGAACAGGCTCGGGAACAAAACAAGAAATACTTCTACTTCCTATTGGAAGGTGACGCTAAGGGGAATTTGCAGGACTATGAAAGCGCTCTTCGCTTGTACAATTTCGTCCTTGGCAATGATCTCTGGATGCAGCAGATGACGGAGGCCCAGCGAGTCCAACTGCAGCTTAAGATCGGAGAAGCTACGTTTCGCCTTGAGAACCACGAGCAGGCATTGACGATATTTAACCGAGCTTCAATTATGGCAAACCGGGCAGGGCTTTGCTACGAAGAGGGGTCTGCACTGCTCCGCATAGCGGATATACAACGTTTACTACGATCGCTTCGAATTAGTATCGAAAACTATGAGCGTGCTTTGCTACTGTTTGAAGCTGTGAGGAATACTCAGGGCGAATTGTCATGCTATCGTGGGCTGCAGCACGTGTACGAACGACTTGAAGATCGAGAAATGGCTGAAATTAACAGACATCACGCTGATGATATTGAATTTGTGCTGGCAAAAAAACTCTCATCCGCCAGTCAGAAGATGAACAAGCTCCAGCAACGATTAGTGGGGGCAGGGGCTGAACCCTCTTGCCAAATTATTCTTGAACGAGTTGGTCCCATTGTTCCTAGGCTGAGGAGGGAGCGCATTCAACGCAAACTCGATATTCGCGAGGAAACGAAACTCATATCGAGTTTAGAGATCTTACTATCGGAGAAGAAAGCGTTGCTAGCGAAAGGAGAAGACGATCTGAAACGAGCACTTGCTAGCGACTCGACTCAGGTTGATTCGACAGTCATCAGTGGCTCGAACGCTCGCTACGACGTTGAAGATTTCAAGAAGAAATTGGCGAAACTATTGGGTGGTGTGAGAGCTGGTCAGGAACAAGTCAACAAAGACATTGCCAATGCTAAAATCCGAATCAGTAACGCTGAGGATGAGATCAAAAGCCTGGAAGAGGAATTGGCAGTCGAGACGGGGCCACTCATGCGCAAAGTTTTATCCAGAGAAAAACTGCGGTGTTTCCGCTTCAATGCCACAAACGAAGCTCTGAAAAACGTCGTGGGAACGGCAAGTCACGGCATCACCACGTGCGTCGCGTCTGCGGGGGTGAATGGGTTACTGTTTGACTTCCTGTCTGGCGCTTGTCTAGCACAAGCAGTAGGCGACCCAGAGAAAAATCATCTCGGTGAACCTACAGGTCATCAAGCTCAAATACTTTGCGTGTACTACATTGGCCACCGGATCTACACCGGGTCTGCAGATGCCTCGTTGGGTGTTTGGGATGTCAAGAATGAATCGATCGGTGGGTTTTCCTGCTCTTTGACTCGAATGCTCATGGACTTTGACGCCGCCGTGGTCAGTGTGGTAGCTGATACACAGTGGTTTGCCTGTGGATGCTCGGACTGCGATGTGTTCGTATTCGACGCTGAGTCGTTGGCAACAATCGCTCACATCATTTCCGCCCACGATCGCACGGTGACTACTCTGTCCATACAGAGTGCCAAGTCGGCACTGACAACAGGAGCTGGCGATAACAAGATCAAAGTGTGGGAACTTGGCAAGGCTTCGCAATTCACAGCACGGCGTAATGTAAAATTACTATGCTGTCTCGAAGCAGATCGTCGTGGCGACGAGTATTTCAACGGACATCTCGCTCCTGTCTCTTGTGTGCGACGAGTAGCGAATGAAATCGTTAGTGGCGATACCTCCGGCAGGATAGTTATCTGGAATCTGGACTCGGACAATAAATTACTTCGGATCTGCGATGTCCATTGCGATGTGGCAGTAACATGCCTTCAGTTTGATGCCACACGCATCATAAGTGGAGCGAGTAATGGACAGATCTGTGTCATCGACTTTGCCACGGGACATCTCATCCAAACGATGTATGGTCACCAAGACGGCATACTTGATCTTCAGTGCGATCGTACCCGGTTGATCAGCATGTCCGCCGATGGCAAGGTGCGATTGTGGTTCTGGCAAACTCGAGATGGTGTTGGAGCCGACAGAAAGAAGTACCATATCGTGGGAGCTGGAGAAACGCTACGTTCGCTGTCTCTGATGTACCGTACGAGCGTCCAAAAGCTACTTCAGTGGAACTCAATTCCCGACTCCACGAAGATTTACCTGGGACAGAAGCTCATAGTGGAAGTCGACACAAACGTCAGCGCCTCGGATGAGCTCAAGACTCTGGATCTCTCGAGTTCGGTGCAATTTGGCAAATTGTCGTACGAAAACCTCGACTTTGTTGCTTCCAACCAAACGAAAAGCAAAGACGTCGAGGCACAGTGGGCTGCTCAGCGTCTTGCACTGCTCGCAAAGGAATATTTCCCCTCGTTGGACGACAAAGAAGCCAATGATGATAAAGAGAAGGCAGTTGAGGTAGCGGACGAAGAGGGAGAATCCGACTCGGAAGACATGGCCTTGGACGAGAACGACGATGCTGATGAAGCAACTATAGAAGAGTAGGTGTGAGTCAAGCAGAGTACATTGACTCCGACAACGCAGTACAGCAAAATTAAGTGCTGGTTCAAAGAATGCAGAGGTGGAGTACAACACGAGAATGGCGAAAAGAATGTTCAGAAGCTTCACTCACACCGAGTTTTCTCGAGTCTCCACACCCCATGCAGCCTTGTCCTCGAGATACATGTTGCAGCTTCGGAAAGCTGCACGTGCATTGTCGCCTGCGAAGAATTCCCACGCCGAGTAGAACCAAAAGGCGACGCACTTGCGATAGTCATTAGGTTGGCTCGACTTCTTCATCTGGAGGATAGTGCGCCACTCCTCGATCACGAACGTTGAGAGCGTGTCCTCGAATCGAGATAGACGCAGTGGGTTGCGCACCGTGTACAAGGTGGTCCAGTACTTGTTGTAGCCTTCCAGCTGCTTCAGACCTTCCAAGAACTCGGGAGCTCTAAACTCCTCAATCGAGTAATCAAGCAGAAATGCGAACTTGTCACTGTACTTGGCTTCCTCCTCATAAAACTTTTTCCACGTCTACAATAATAAAAGGTCAGCTTAAAGAAAAAAATCCGAATAAAATAAAATATTCACATACCACCGAAAAAAACTGCAGTGCATCGTTCGGGTCGTTCATCTTGGAGCGGTGCAAGCTGTGCGCATGACGCAGCTTGACGTTTTTCTTGCGTTCCCAGTGCCACTCCTCCACAGGCGGGAAAAGCGACATTGGGACCATCACGGACCCGTTGCCACAGATCGCGACGTAGAATGAGATGACGTCCTCGATTCCCGTCTGTTTCTCGGCCGCCCTGTCCCCATCTTCCTCTTCCCCAGCGTTTTCGTTCGGATTGGGCTTAACGAAATCCAATTTTGTGACAAAGTACATGTACTTGGTGGGGAAGGGCTTCTGGCCGAAGAACTCGCGCAGCTGCTCCCGCAACGTCGTCATGTCCTTCACGTACAGATTTTTTACTTCCTCCGTCGTGTAGAAGCCATCTGCACAGCAACAGTGGCACAGATAATTAATAACCCATACATATTTGAGCTGAAATGAACTCCTGCGACGTACTGTTGTCGGGAGACGCCAACTCGTGTGTAGCACTCGGATCCACCATCGCTGGGTAGCTAAATCCATCTGCACAATACAAATAAGTCACGCTGTCGAACAAGTGCGGCAATAGCTACCGTAGAAATCCAAGGGTTGGAGACTCACTGACACCTTCGCGAAGCACGTCCTTGTGGGTGACGCGCAGCGCGCTCTTAAGATCATCGTAGTTGGTATTGCTGCTGCAGAACTTGTTGTAGCCCACCCAATATTGCGCGTAGGTCTCGTTGAAAACCAGGTGACCCCGCTGGATGGTACTGGCGCACACGAGGCGCGACGGGTCTGTGGCACGTAGACGGTCAATGTTTTTCTTCCAGTCGCGGATCTGACCCGTCTTGACGCCGTATTTCTGCGCTGTGGCGGAGATGAGACCTGTGCGGTCGGCCTCCTCGATGATCTCGAGCTTCTTGCCCACCGTCAGAGCTCGGTCAGCTTTACCGCGCGCCATGCTCAACTCGAAGTTGCGAAGTTTCCTGGTCAAAAAGAGAGGAGAGTAACTTTCTCTTTACTGGCCTCCCCACGGTACTCTCCGCCGTTCAGCGCATTTTCGCGCCTACCCGTTTTCATCCAATCAAACTATGTATTTTGCTTTTCAGCCAATCACTGCAGTATTGTGTGGCAGACACATTTTTAATTTGTCGTATTTAATGAGACCAGTACGGTACTGTTTTCTATATAACGGTACCTGCACTATCGCTGTATGTACAAGGCGACACGGTGGACATCTCTGCACCGCGGCGCCGATACCAGCATTATTATCAGTGGACGGCCGACGCGGAAGATGAGTCGACCCACCTCCACTCGGCGGGAAATCGCGCCATTACACGTGCCATGGCTGCAGCACGAGCAATTTCCTGCTACCAAGCAGGCCTGCAGCTCCCGCGACGGACTCGTCGTGGGCAGCAAGAACTCGCTCATTAAGGTTGTCCAGGAGCTCAAGGTGTGTATATCTCGGACTGTTATGCCTTCTGTATTGTCGCAATGCTGAAATATTGTGGTAGTATTGGTGTTTGGACTGTGGAGACTAAGTTGAAATCATGAATGTTGCAGCGAGGACGCGCAAATATGGATAAGCAATTGGCACAGCTGGACACTCAGTTGCTAGCCATCACGAATTATCTGGACGGCAAGAGCTCCAATATGCTCCCGCCTCACTTGATTATGTACGTGGAGGAAACGTCCGACGTTATGGCGCCGCTTGCTGGTGACGGTAGAAGACATGGTGTCGCTGGCAACGGGGCTGCTGTTGCAGGAAAGTTCAGTGGAATTTCCAAAAGTGAATCGGAGCCACCAACACCTGCGCTAGTGGAAGAAGATATTAACTTGGGTCAGTGGTGTTTTGCTAAGGCATGCTGAGTTGTTATGAAGGCTTACGCTGTGCGGGGTTCATGCAGATACACCGTGCACGACGACTGGGCTATGGAAGTATTTGTATGCGTATTCGTTCTTTAAGACGATCACACCGGATGACATGGAGCAGGCCTTATTGCTCGAGGGTAAGGTTAGAGCTGGCTTTGCTAGTTTATTTCATTCATCTGACTTTAGGTCTTGTAGATCCAAACGCATTTTCTGACGATTTAGAATCTAGCGAAGGCAGGAGAGAAGTATTAGCGGGTCTCGATTTCGATCGACTTCAGGATATTACGAGCTTGAACAAGTCTGACCCGCAAGATCTCGACGATTTTTTCAAGGAGGTAAGTTGAATGCTTTTATGCTGAGTTACGTCATTGTTTAACGACAAGATTCATGTTGGTGCGGATAGAGACTTGTGGCGTCGCTGTGCTCGGTAGATTTGCCCCCATCGCTGAAAGAAGGAGAAGAAGCATCTTGCTGTCAGCCTGACGATGAAGACAAACACTCCAATGGTACAAGTAAAAAGGAAGCCAGCATGGAGATGGACTCTTTATTGCACCCGGATGATATCAAATCGTGGAAACCCAAAGGACTTACTCGCGTTCTTCGCGATATCGGATTGGTTGAGGGTGATGACAAGGAAGTTGCTCAGATCAGCTTGTCTAGTACAAAGGACGATGAAGTTTCGCAGGAGATTCGCTCACTGCAGCGTCAACTTCGAGTCTGCATTGAGCAGACGAATGAGTCCAAGCGAAAGTTCCGCAAAATCATGGACGAGTAAGGATGGCGATGAGGCGTGAAAGTAACGTTAAGATACTCACTCACCTGTGTCTGTTGTTTCTTTTTGATTTCAGAACAAAGCCGTGGCTTTCCCAGCAAAAAGAGGACGACGATGCCACCATAAAGAAATATTTCACTATGTGGCAAACGAAAAAGGTAAACAGAATCGATTGGTACACTCGGCGGGCGTGTCTAACGCTACATTGACGTGACAGGAGCTTGCAAGGAAAAAGAAGCTCCGAGATAAAAAGCTGCAGCGACGCCAAGGTGCGCTGAATCATTTCTAAATACCGAAGATGTTTTCATTAACTGACTTTTTGCCATGTATTTTTCGCTTGCAGCTTTACGCCTTGGCGGCGGTGGCAGCGGCAAACCTTTAGCCCATGACATTGACGTCAAGCAACGATAGACCACGGTGTCGTGACCCACTCGCACTTCAACCGGGGCGCGCACCAGATATTTATTGGCACGGTCGGACTCAGTCAATGTTAAACAAGAGATTATTGCTGGCTCCACTCGACAAGGCATCATCAAGCAGTGTTTGGTGTACTGAAGTAGTTGTTTGTATTGATTCATTAAGGCGTGTTACTTGCCGAGTGGCGGGAAGTCGTCCTCGATAAACCCACTGCCGTTGCCCACTGCGCGAGTATTGGCATGCGGCGGCACCCAGTTTCCCTGCCGCGCCGACGGTCGGCCTTGGGGTGAAGGGTACCCGTACCCACCACGGCCCATTACCATGGACGGAGACGGGTTCAACTGTTGTTGGAATTGCTGTTGCGGGAGGTACTGCTGGTGCGGGGACCTCTGGTACTGGTTGGTGTCTACTCTATTGTTGTAATCGGGACCGCCAACCTGATAGCGGCCGCGTCCCGATCCCATGGGCATTGGCGGAGGTGGAGGTGGAGCACCGCCAGTCTGTTGATATCCATAGGATCGATCAAACTGCTGGGATTGATACTCGTATCGTCCCACGCCACCGAAGCGGTTGCCGTAGTGTGGCGACTCGCCTCCACTGCCGCTTCCACTCGACGCTCCGCCGCTAGAGCGAGGACGGAAGGCGTCGTGGTTACGCGTAAAATCCGGGTCGTTCAGCTCCTGTTCACGGTTGCGCCACAAGACTTTGCTTTCTTTCCAGCTCGCAGCATTCAGAGCACTTGGTTGGGACGGTCGGGGGTATTCGTTACTGTCATTGCTGCTTGGTTGCTCATTGGGAGAGCGAGAATGAAACCCACCTGGGTTTCCAGAGGATGGAGAAGCTCCTCGACCACGACCAAACCCCCTGCTACCATCCGGTCCTACAGCTTGTCGACTCCCATGTCTGGGCCCATTGTTAACACCACTTCCACTTCCTTCGTGCGCCGATGAAGTCGTTGATGACGGTGAGAAAGTAGAAACTGATTCTACCACGGCGTTTCCATTGTCTTCTCCAAAAATTCTTGCTCGTGCCTCAGCGTACGCGCGCTCACGGTCCTGTAAAGTTGGTGTGGCTTTGTCGGCGCCGTTACCCCGTCCACCGTTGGCACCGGGTCTGGGTGCGCTACGCTTTCGCATCATAATCTTCGGTGCAGACGCTGGCGTCACAGTCGGCGTCTGTCGATCCGGCGACAGGTCGATCAGCAGCACACGGGGCACAGCCGACTGCGCGGTTTTAAACAGCGTCACTACCCGTGCCGAACTGTTCTCGTACGGATTGTAATCCGCAGTCTGATGCTCCAATCCGCAGCGCTGCGCCAAGCGATGGATAATGAGCCGATGGTACGACGACAACGGAGGGAAGTTGAGGTGCGGCTCCCTCGGGTTCTTGAGGAAGCGTACGATCTGGTCCTCGAATTTGAGCAGCGTCATCCTTTCGCGTGCATTCTCTAGTCCTGCGACAAGCACAGGGTCCAATGGTCCATGAGCACTGGCAGTGGCAGTTCCAACCGGTGCGCTACCATCAAACTGCTGTTGTGGATAGTTGCCACCGTCGTCGGTAGCTGGAGGTGGCTGCAGAATCCGAAGGCCCTGCATGGCGCGTGTTGCACCGTCCACGTCGCTTTGAGTCTGAGGCCTCGCTGCAATAGATATTGACCCGGGAGCTCGGGCGTTGGATGCGCCGTCGGCCGCGGTCTCCCAGTCGTCGTGGTCGTCTTGACGCGCTGGCGTCGACGTGGCCGTTGCCGGCGCAGTCGTGCGGATCATCGGCTCCGCGAGTGTCTCCACACGGTAGCGAAGAAGTCAAGCAGTACGGAAGGAGCAGGTAAGGGGGAGAGGACACGCCTAGACGTGCGTGGCGACTCAGGTAGGCTCGGTCCGTGTCCCAAGGGGGAAAATGAGCTCCTGGTTGGTGGGACTCAGGAACCTGTCATAACGCATCGTATAAGCGTTTAGACAGGATTTGACAGAAACTGGTACTTTCATGCGTGTCAAAAGTGACTTGAATTCCAACCAACGGCACGTTTACTATCTGACATCGGGGCGACTTGATGCGAGGCGCTGCCTGGCGGACACCTCGCGCGAAGTAGAGAATTACTTAATTTGCTAATATTACCTGTGTGTGGAGGACGAAAGGGCAGCAAGGCCCCGCGTCGAGGGCTCCATCCAACGAAGCACGAACGATGTCTGCAAGTAAACAGCATCGTCCTTGTTGCCGTCGTTCAAATCCGGTTGCTAGATGTACTTCCATTGGACGATGACGAGTTCTTGGAGCGGTGGTGGCGGTTCTTTCTATCCGACTGCTTCGTTGCTGGCTTTTTCGGTACTCGCCAACCTGCTCCGTCCAAGTAGACGTCGTGGTAGACGTCAGGATCGCCGAGACGAGGCCGTTCAACTGATGGCACCGGCTTAGCAGCAGGAACACTGACAGCAGTAACCGCGTGCGTAATCGGCATATCGTCCCCATGATGCACCGTGCGCACCTCTACCGGATCGTCCTGATCAAACTCCCGATGAGCTTCTCGATCATAATAGCGCTGGAGCGTCTGGCGGACCTCCTCGCGTTTGGGGTCCTCTAGTTGGATCACACGGATGCGTTCCATGGACGAGGCCTCCTGGCGCCGCATACGGTCGTACTCTTCAGCCTCTTGAGCCTGGAGCTCGAGAGCGAAAGTGTAATCCGGGTCATTATTATCCTGTGCGTCCTCCACTGTCACCTCCTGTTGGATGACGCTCATGACGCCGTTACCGGAGCTAGAGCTGGGCACCTCCACAAAACACCATCCAGTCTGACGGTCTTCTCCGCCGAACCGGCCTTCCATCTCGCGTTCCCACTGCTCCTGCTCCTCGCGCTGCAGTTTGACCGCCAGCTCCTCGTCCATCACATCGTGCAGCTTCACAGCCACAGGCGACGTTACAGACGCCACGGCGGCGGCGCTGTTGCTTGACCGGCTCCACACACTTCGACCAGCGCTCATTGCTATTCGCTATCAGAGTGAAAGGATTAACCGGACAGAGGCTTCAACTTAGCGTGACCTAATAGCCGCGTGGGGAAGAAGAGCTGCTCGATGTGTGGTGTGTTGCAGCAAGTCGAAACATGCCTCCCTCGATGTACAGAACATGAATTCCCTTGAACAGAGGTTTCACATTCATTCCAGTCGTGAGTGAGGGTGCACAAACCAGCTTTGTTTAAGTACGACTCTCGGTTAATTCACACCCTGACATGGCTACACAATCGACCTGGTATCGCGAAACAGCAATTCACAGATTTCTATATCTTGAAGCGGTTGGGGCGTTGTGGAGGCACACACGCATGCGTTTTCTCTAAGCAAGCCACCCCTCGAGCACGCACGCGACGCTGGAGGCTCCAGCTCCAGTGGGGCTGCTCTCGTCTGTTGAGCATCGAGTGGACTCGCGGGCTCGAAGCGAGGTGGTGGCAGCGGGTACTGGTATGTATTCCGCCTATTAAATTAATTGTATTGAAACGTAGGCGCTTGCGCAGTGCGCACGAAAGGATCCGGTCCGAGCCAATTAATACTTCAAGTAATAGTTTTGAGGTACATACATGTATGGCAGCTCCGAAACAAAAAATTCTGGGAAATATTATGGCTTGAAAACCAAACTGTCGATGGGCCAGCAGCAGGACGCAAGTGGGCGGGTCGTGGCCAATTTATACTTGTACCTAGGCTAGTTTTAATACAAGTATTACTTCTATCGGGGACTCCCCGACGGAGAGGCTTAACAGCAGCAGTTCGGAACGGCTACATGAAGCGCACACTCTTAGTGTATGTCCACGTATAATAGCAGCAATTGCAGCTATTAATAATATGCTGTACTCGGGTGGTTGAGCGGCACACAGATCAGTGATTGTACGTGTACGGACTCAGGATGTATCCCGTTCTCGCCTGTGCCAACAAAACGTTTGAAATTCAAATGGAAACGACCTTCTCGATGAAAAATATAAACACATTCAAATAGGCTACAAATGCAAACTTCTCACCGGTGCCGAAAGATGGATCTCCAATATGGAGTGTGGATGGAGTCCAGTGGAGATTCTCCACTGATGGGTTATCGCCGTGCACAGAAGCCGGCAATAGTAATGCTAGGGCTCTGGTTCGAGTGGATTTGCCTTGACGCCTCCAGGCAGCACCACGACGACGACTCGATACAGTAGATGTTTCCTCGCTTGAGGCAAGTCGTGCTTCGAGTCATTTGCCATTGCGCCCGGCCATCAGAAGGCAGTTTCGCACCGAAGTTCAGGCGGCTCTTTCTCTCTCGCGGTTGTTCCCACCTTCCTCTTCCCGATAGTAAAGCCAGGCCCCCCGCGGCAGACGCGCCAGTGAACTCAAGAGCATTCTCCATCTTCCTGGCGCATCCTTCGCACTTGCGCATTTCCGAGCAGAGAGCAAACCACAGACTTGACAATGCTAGCGTCGCTGTCCGATATGCTGGCGTGGAAGCCTAGCAACTCCACCGCCAAGCAGACGAAACCGCGGCGCGCACCCACCGCCACCTCCGAGATGGAAGACTCTTGCGACGACTTATCTGAGACCGAGAGCGCCGAGTCCAGCCAGTCCGGGGCTCCCTATCTGCGTCGACAGCAATCATGCCCCTCTGTGCCGCGCAAGGGCCGACTGGACACGCAGCCCGAGAGTGAAAGTGACGCCGATTCTGCGCCTCGCCCGGCGCTCAAGGCCGTCTACTCGCTCGCGCGTGCAGGGCTTACGTCCTCCAAGCTTTTCCTCGTTAAGCCCCGCCAGACGCCCAAGACACCAGGGTCCACGCCCCGGAAGCCGCACTCCCGCAGCGTGGATGCCGTCTCGGAGCAGGATCTGACCACAAAATCTGCAGGCGCGCGCGTAGCCACACCCTTCGGACTTGGCAAGATCATGGCGATCCGAGGAGACGACGGCGTCGCTGCCATTGAACTACAGGCGTCTGGACTGTTATTCCTCAATGCTACCGACATGGAAAAGGTGCAGGTCGTTCCAGCGCTCGTTGGCGAGCGCGTGCGCACGCCGTCCGGATCCGGACGCGTTTTGAAGTACGACGTCCGTGAGCAGCTGTACACGCTACGCTTGGGAGCAGGCGGCGGTCTTGGTGAGTACGAACTCCAGCTTCGACCCTCAGATGTCCGAGTGGCAGACATCAATAAGAATGGACGCGAATCGGAGCCTCGGCGTCCGCGGGGAATGTCGGAGGGTAGCAACGTGGACTGGGAGTCGAGACGTACGCGCTTTAGACGCTCCAGTGCCAGCCCGCCTCCAGCAGTTGCAGGGTTGACGCTGCTCAAGAACATTGCCACGACTTCGTACACTTTTGTAGCGAGTAAATACCACCAGGGACAACCCGTGATCACCAAATTTGGCGCCGGACACATCCTGTCGGTGGACCCACAGCGCGGATCGGCGCAAATTCAGCTCGTATGGGGCGCTATCGCATACCTGAATGCCGATATGATTGATTTCTACCCCAAGGCGCTTGAAGGCACCGACGTGCAGACCAAGTTCGGATCAGGGATCGTCATTGGACTGAGACCAGCCGATGCTATTTACACGGTGCGCTTGCATGACCCGCAACCTGCCGGGAAGTCGGATGTGGTTTTTGTGCACGAGTCTGATCTCCACCGGAGCCGCAGGATCGCCGTCACGGCTGCGAATGTTCGTGATAGACTAAAAGCCATGGCACAGCGACGTTTCGGTGAACGCATTGTGGTGGCTCACCAGAATCATGACGAAGAGCCCAACTCTGCAGGCATTTAATTTCGATTGCCGATCCTAGTGTCGACCGCTTACGGCCTTGGAGTCCATTTTTGATGGCGAGACAGAGCGCTTCCCTCTGCTCCCATTAGTTTGTTATCGTGAGTATCAAGTAAATCCACCGGGACGCCACCAACGCACAAATGCAGCCGAGCTATCCGCTGTGGATACGCAGCTGCTTTGAAATTGAATTGAGTGCAGCGCCGACCAAAATCAAAACGAATTCGACTCAACCCCCTAACTGATCCAGTACGAGGTACAGATAAATGGCGATGCCAATATATACCGCTTTGTTCCACAGGGGGAGGAAGCGAAGAGCAGAAGCGATCTTGTTTTGTTTAAGGAAATGTGTATCTCATTTCTAAGACCTGCCTACTTTACTTTATCATGCCTCATCATGACTGGGTGCTATTGGTGCCGCTTGTTCTCGTAGCGGGTGTTCGCTGCCAGTCTGCTCCCAGGAAAGTCGTGTACATACAGCCTTCATTCTTTTTGGTGACATTACCGTCACGGAACACGAGATCAAAGCCTCCCATATGCTCCTGAACGACCCCCTCGGGTTTCCTGGATTTCCAAAAAGTCAATAAATCCTTCGGTACCGTTAGAAAATTGCTTTTAAGAGAGCTCATACCTGCTCTCGAGGTCGATTATATCAAGCATATCGTTCAGCATTCCGCACTTGAGCTGATAATCTGACGAGGTGTTAGCTGAAAGCTACTCGCACAAAACAATTGTTAGACTTAGGTTTGGATTTTAGATGCAAAACGTGCTTACGGAAGGCGAAGCGTTCACCTCCAAGAGCCACACCTTGAGGTTTTCATCGATCATAATGTCGTATCCGTACAGCTCGAAGCAGTGTTTATCGTTCATGATGATCTTTTCGACGCTGAATGGGAGAGGGTTGGTATCCTTCACGTTCGGAACTATAACGAATATTCGGTCCTCACCTGAGCAAAGACTTGATGATCACCAGCTGAATCTCGTAGAAAAGCTTGTTAATTCGTTCAGGTCCATGCTTGGACATCATGTACAGCTTCAAGTTGCGCAGATCCCATTTTCCACCGTGCTGGTAGTCATCCAAAACACTGTTAGACGTGAATACTCGAGCCCTCTTTTTGGCTTTAATCCAAACCTGTTTGTTGTAGTTCTCAGACGTTTTCTGGACAGCAACATTCGTGAGGTGGATGAAAGAATTGGCGATGTCGCTGTGATTGTTCGAGTATCGCGAATTGGTGAAGCGCGCGAATCCACCGCGGAAAAGGTAGATTTCAAGTGGACAGAAGGACGGCACGAGTGCGTATAGGCGCAGATCAAATTTCTTTCCGCCGACAAGGTACGGGCTTGAGATGTAGCGCTGCACGACGTACGTCTCTACCTGTTGATTTTCGGGCCGCCAGCGGAAATCCGTGCGCCAGTCACTGATTTGGCTCAGCTTCGTAAACAGGAAGATGCCTTTACCTTGTGCTCTACGTTAATCGCAAACAAAGTCACAACGCGTTGGCAATTAGTGAGCGCAACAGCGTTACATGTCCTGTACTCACTTTCCAATGGGCTTCATGATCCAAACGCCCTGGTTGCGCTTGAACTCTTCGACAAAAATGGCATACTCGCCCGGTAGAATGTACGTGGCAGGAAAGAAATCGTACGAGCCCAGCGCCGAGTCAAGCTCACTTAATGTTGCATCATCCGACCTAATACACGACATCTAATGTCAAGGACAGCGATGCAGCAGAAATGAGCTACATACCTCGCCTTCTTGTCCATTTGTCGCTTTGCTCGCTTCAGGTTTTTAATGAGCAGATCTTTCCGACACAACTGTAGACAGCAAAGTGAGGTAAGGCAATCGTCCAACGCCGTCGTATCCCCCAGCAGCTAAACTGTAGCTGTAGCCTACAGTACCTCTCTTCCATTTCGATAATGATTCACCCGTTGGCTGTTCTCGAGGTGCACAGTATCCAAAAGCTCGTAGATATACTCGCGGTCAGCCCAGTAAAAGTCCCAGTCATTCTCCGTTGTCTCCTTCCACCCGCGACGCAGTAGTGTGTCGTAGATAGTGTTGCGAAATGTCGTCTTGAATCGCATTACATAAGTGCTGCTACTAAGTGTACTGGCACCACTGTTGGAGGCCGAGCCTTTTCCTTTTGAACCGTTTGATCCACTACCAGCACCTGTCGTTCCACCCGCACTAGACGTCAAATTCGATCCTTGGCGAACGTGAATTGAGGTGCCCGGCTCACCCCCACTTCGAATTTGCCGCGCAGCCCTCAAAGCACCACCACTGTTCCCACCAGCACTGGACGGGGCATCAGCTTTCTTGTCTACCCCTGCCATTTCTACACGTAGTGGGTAAGGAGAAAAATAAGCTGCTATTCGTATTTTTGTGAAGCGCCGCGTTTTATTTTGCTGGTCGATCTTTATAGTTATGTCCTCGGTCAAGCATTTTTTTTTGCAATAAGCTGCTTGCATACGATGTAGTTGCTTACGTGTACTTGACGCCACCCATGAACGTACGCGGATCTGGAGCAGAGCCGTTGAATTCGGCATTGGAGAAATCAAAACCTGGATTCTCCTCCTGAAATCGTTCCAGCATCATTTGCTGCTTTGTGGCTTCCTGCTGCATTGGATCCAGCTGCACGAGTGAAGCATAATGCTGCTCGTAAGTAACACTTTCTCACACGAGCTTTGGCATGCACGCACTGCAGTATCATACCTCTCCATGTCCAACGAATACACTCGGCCAAATAAATCCCTTCTTCATTTTCTGGAGGTTGATATTTAGCTCGCCGGAGTCTACTCCAGATGTAGAAAGTTAAGCCAGACATCGCTGTTGTAGTTGCAATAATGCAACAGCTTACCGAGCATCCAGTAGCTCTCAGCAACCACCACGGAGCTCGCGAGGTCGTGCTAAAAACCAACTTAAACACGTCATAATCACAACAATGGTCCGTAGAAACACGGAAGTACACGTACATTGAGGAACTTGTCTGCGGCTCCACGCAGTCCCAGCGTTACGTGGTTAGTAGCTATGTCGCATTGAATCTGTTGCGCTGTGACCCCTGGTGGAGGCTTGATGAAGATGTTCACCTCCTCCATCGACTGCTCCCACTCATAAATGGCGCGGCCTGCGATATAAATAACAGCACAATACAGCACATAAGATAACCTGTTGAGCGCTTAAGCATGCTGCAGCGGTAGTGATGTAGCGCACCGTCGTGTTTGAAGATGCGGCGCTCGCTTACGGTCGCCATAATTCGTTTTTGGTATTGAAAATGCGACTCAAACTGGTGCAACCTTGGGAAACATTTTACAGAATTGTAAATTTTCGCTCATGTACTACAGTAATTTACTTTATCTCCACGGTAAAATACTACTACAGTACCAATACTATTATTAATAGTACTTTTCTTTAGTACATGCTATTACAGTACATTCATTTGCTGCTTAGCTTTCATCCGCCGCCCTACTGCTCTGGCGCGGAGTCTTGCAATCTTGATGACATACTTGCAGACGGTAGTGAATTATATACGCAGCAACAGCATTCCGCTTGTCATCTAACCTAGCTGAATCGACACTACGTTTAGCCGAAGAAGAGAAAGATCTTCAGTCGCTGGGAGTTCTCGTCTCCAACCAGACGAAGGCCACCGCAGTCAAGCAATAAATTCTGCGCGGCAACGAGTAGCTCCGTCATGTTAGCCCTGTCCACCGTAGGCTCTGTCAGTCCTACTTCCTTGCAAGTTGCCACGCGAGCCTCACCAAACTGGTCGTTGATGAATGCTGAGAACGCCAGCTTTTCTTCCACCGACCAGCGGGTAAACACGGAGCGCATTCTAGGCTCTGGGATACGGTTGTTGCCAAGCTGTAGACTGCCGAAACCGCGAGTGGCTCCTTCAGATACGTCATACTCGTCACCACCACGTTCGTATCGGTGTGGCCCAATCGATCGCCTCTGCATCTGCGCTCGACGGCGTACGAGATACTTGTACGCGTCTGTCTGGCCTACCAGCCGCTCCACTAGCTCATCCAGTGCCCGGTTGCGAACAGGAACTGTCTTGACGATGTCACGGCACTCGGGGCAGGACAGCGAGTTGCGAAACCAGTTGCTGATGCAGTGTCCACAAAACGTGTGAGAGCACGGCAGCGTTGCACTGCCGTGGAAATATTCCAAACACACGGAGCACATCATACGCCGTTCGCGTTCTTGTTTCTCGTTTTCTCGAGCTCGTTTTGCAGCAGAGTTCGGATCCCCATCCACTGCTGCGTTCTCAATTGCACCGCCACGACGCGAGCGTTTCCTCTGCTGACTAGTGGGCGTATCGTGCTGTCTGTTTCTCTCCACATTCTCGCTCTCTGTTGCTGATTTGCTTGGACTAGTGCGACTTCTCTTCTGTGAAAGATTCTGCGGAGGTGGGGTCATCATGTTCGTGGCACTATTCGGTGTCCCCGCCAGCGAGCGACATCCTGTCCTCGTAAGCGCTGGACTTCCAGCAATTGTCACTGCAGATCTCCCAAATCCTGCAGCCGCGACCGGCGCATTTGTCATCAAAACGTGCCGTGGTGAGCGGCGTGGGGATGCTCCTGGAGTCGTCGCACGGCGGTGCAGCGGCGCAGGAGACGGCGTGACCGAACGTGCCAACGCTTTGACTATAATACGAGAATGTGCTTCGTCAGGGAACTGAACCAGGAGACGCACGCATTGCCGCATGGCCGAGGCCAGCACCACTTCGTCACCGTTTTGAAGCTCTTGGTTGCCTCCTTTTGGAATCTCCACGCCGTTCACTGCTGTGCCATTCATAGTTTCGAGGTCGTAGATGAGCCATCGACGCTTACCAGGCACAGTATGCGCCGAACTGGACAGCGTCTCGGTCAGAGGGACGATGCCCACGTGCCGCTTGCTGACAGTGCGCGTCTCCTCAGACGTGGCGATGCTGACCTCGCAGCCGCGACTGCGCCCAACACAGAAGGAAGAGGAGAACTCCCACGACCCCATCATGGTGTCTTGCAGCATGTTGAAGTGGAGATCAGGACTGGGAGGATTGGTTAAAGTGAGTACCAGCGTGAAAAGGCTCTCCTGATGCTGTAGAATGGAGCTGGCTGTTGCCGATTGATGTAGCTCGTCGTCGCGCTGGGACCGGATATGGGCGGTGTGATGATGGAGGAGGATCTGAACTGTGTCTGGGGCGCTAGATGGTGACGGAAGTCGTCGTGGCTGCACGACGTAGAGAAGTTAAGGCGAGACAGGCGCCGTCGCTTGGTGCTGGTGACTGAGGTCGTTTTGGAAGATTTTGACCAATAGAGCAGCGAAACCCAGAAAAAGCTGTGATTGGATGACATTTTGAATTGAGTGACGTTCTTAAAATTTGAAATTAAATCTCCCCGCTTCTAACCTTGTAACCTGTCGGTCTGTCCGTCCGTCAGTCCGTCGCATTCCCCGTCTTGCTGCTTTTTCCTGCCTTTTCGCATGGCTACACTCGGCCTGTCTTATACAGTTTCCTCCTATCCTACCGACCGCGCCTACCTCTCTGACTCGACCTAACTATGCTAAAATTACAATTATATCCAAAAGCGTGACACAATTAACTCGCGCCCTGATTGGGCAATACCTGCCGACCTGCGACACTGACTGGATCTGTCGCACGATCAGACCGTCTATCGCCCTCGCGATTGGACGTAAGCTAAACAGTTTTGCCGAGCACGAAACACATCGATTGGATGCAAACAGCCAGGAGATACTTGATTATTGCATTCAGCGACGCAAAACCTGTCGTATGTACTGCAAATCGGGCACAGTAACCACTATATTTTCTAAGAGGTCTGCACACTTCTCAAATAGAGATATTTATCATTATTAATGTAGACTTCACAAACCGGTATTCTGTAAGAGCTCTGGGATGTTATTTTCCACACACTTTCAATATAATATTATTAATAGTACTAATATTATTAATATAAACTTCACAGGCCGCATTTGTAAGAGCTCGGCGATGCTATTTTTCACACACTTTCATAAGTAGAGACGATAGTATTTTTTAATATTAAAGTAGGCTTCACGACCAGCGCTTTTTGTAGGGACTTTGCGAATATATATGTTTTTTACCTCACCTGGCACTCACCACTGCCACCGTGCAATGAAGGCGCGCCGCTGCACGGTCATTGCGGTATCTGCTACCGTGCACCGCACACGACGAATGCATGCGCGCACGATAGATAATTGTTTGAGTCAATTTATATTGCATGTAAAGTATGTATTTGTTTGAAAATCGGATAATATATATTAAAGCTAAGCCAAATATTAATATTTAAAAACATTTTAATATTTTGCCTAATGAATAAATTCCGCCCTTACAGTACCGTGCTATTGGCTAATATTTGGACGCACGTAATTGGTTAGAGCAATATATTTTGCTAACTTACTCACAGTTGTGGGCCCTACGTGCAAGCAATGCGAGGCGAAGATTGACCCGTTTCTGCTGTACCCACAGCGGTCTACGACGGATGCCCGGGCGCGCTGCGTCTGCTGCGGGAAGCTGCAGTACGGCTACGCGTTCCGTACAATCAGCGGGCGGGACATCGTGCGGCGCTGTATTGCCTGCGAGAACGGCCCAAAAGCGGTTGAGTTTTGGAAGGAAAAGCCCCCCCCCCACCTGATTCGGCCGAAGTGCGCCGCCAGGAAAGCCTGGCGAACGTCAAGAAGGCGATGGGTCCTGACTGGTACCCCAAGAAGAAGAAGAAGAAGAAGCGTAGCCGCCCTCGCAAGCTGACCGCCCGAAACGCCAAGTACATCGAGCAAAAGAAGCAGCAGAAGAGCAAGTAATTTGGATATACATCCTTATTGCCCCCGTTACCCCGCTTATCTTTGTATTTTGTATACTGGCGGGCGGCGCGAGGCTTGGGGCCGCACATATGATAAACTAACTGTGGTGCTGCCAATTGTGTTGACGCACCTACGGGGTGTAGCACGTTTCATATAATAATGAGCGCATGGTATCTACTGCGTACCCTTGCGAGCTGGCCGTTCCTATCTGCATACGCGTTACCGTAGATGGAAAGTACACTAGCTCAATTGGCACACGCAAACCCATGCTATATGTACCACCAACCCCACAGTTTATATTTCACTAATGTGCGCTCACGAATGTAAGCTTCAGTATTGAGTGAGCACTATGCGCGATGAATAAGCTGCTGTCTACATGGACACAGCCACGTATGCGGTAGTGATGACCATACAAGCGGCCATCGCAAGGAGATCTGTCTGTACGCAGTACTTTACTTTAGCGCCCTGTCCATAATGGCCGAGATAAGAGCTCGGTTGAGTCGCGAATGATTATAAGATGTACCCGCCGCGCGCATATTTCGCGCTGACTACTACCTACATACGCGCGGTCAGCTTGCCTGTATCACCGCGGGTATGACCTGTGCCCAAATAGTGACGTGCTGGATCATATAGACGGATACATCATAATCGTAGGTACAGTAGGCTAGCACGACGATACAAAAGTACCGAGATCGCAGCAGTAACCCAGTGCATGGGTGCTGGCTATCACGACAACACCCATTGGCGGCATTGCGGGATATGCACGGACACATCAAATAGCACGCCGAGCTGATAAGTAGGCAGCGAAAGTACTCCATCTAATGTACATGAACTATTATTCAATTCAAGTCTAACCATCACTACGATTTGATACTCTGCCTACAGCCATATATCTTCGTATGTTGCAGCCGGTCAAAAGAATGTGCACGCAGTGGTGCCTCTTCGTCCGATGTGGACGAGGCCTTTTGTCGTACATATCGGACCCAGTATAATGTCAGTCGGAAAGGATTTACGCCACTCTGTCAGTCAGAAGCTATACAAATAAGTCAGAAAGTACGTCAGCAATGCAAGTAAGATAAATGCATGCGGAAGATAGTGGAAATACCCTTCAGTTACATCACAAACAGCTCAGCAGAATAATTTTAAAGCATAATATTGATGTTTGTGGCGACCATCGGCAAATACTACCTATCCTAAAAGATACTTCGCGCACCAACCAACCATGCCCTAGCGTCCGCGGAGCGGGCGCCCAGACCGCTAGTCTCCCCGCTTCTAACCTTGTAACCTGTCGGTCTGTCCGTCCGTCAGTCCGTCGCATTCCCCGTCTTGCTGCTTTTTCCTGCCTTTTCGCATGGCTACACTCGGCCTGTCTTATACAGTTTCCTCCTATCCTACCGACCGCGCCTACCTTTCTGACTCGACCTAACTATGCTAAAATTACAAATATATCCAAAAGCGTGACACAATTAAATCGCGCCCTGATTGGGCAATATTTTTCGACTCACTTTTCATTCAAAACACAAAATTGGATTTTTGAGCGACGGCGCGGAGAGGACAAGGTGCGCTGGCTGTATAATAGCAGTAGGGTAGTTGTAGATGTATATGCATGTATGTACGGGCGTGGGGCTCCTTGCCCTACTATATATTCAAGAGAGACCTCTCAGGATACAGTCTGAGGCTTGCCCCGAGACTCCAAAGTGGTATGGCAGTTGGTAGCGATCGCAATCAGGTTGGGGTGGGTGTGACTGGGAGCGTCTACCACCATGCACGCGCCTAGGGGTCCTAGACCCACCGCGAGTGTCCACGCTCCAAAAGCGAGTGGCGCGTGCTGCCAATTGGCCAAACCGAAGTTGCAGCCACATGCGGAAGAGTCGTTACAGTTCCGCAATACAGAGGTGCTCTTAAAGTGTGAGCTCCCGCATCAAAACACACTTTGCGAGAGCACTTCTGGCGGGACGGAAAGGAATGCAGCAGTCGGTCTCACAAGAGCAAGGAGCCCAAGACCAAGTGCAAGGACAGCTCAAGAACAAGAGATCAAGACAAAAAACACTTTAAGAGCATGAGTGAGCCCCGCGCCTGTACACTTAGATAGCATAGCGTCATAATAGACAGTTTAAGAGCATTTTCGGAGCTGTGTGAGCCCCGTGAGGGGCTGGGTCGTTCTCGGACACCCTGCGCATACTACTGACATGATCTGAAGGGCTGGACGGTATCGAACAGACCTGGGCAACCACTCAACAGGGCTGAGGCAACAGCTTTGACGTACACAAGAGGCAACAGCGCGATGCGGCGTCTGAATTACCATGTACAGCTGCTTGGTCCACAGCCGTGCAAGGTAATTTGGATCCGTCGGACCGTGAGCTGAGGGCTGTAACACGTCGGCCAAGGGGAGGGCCTAAGCAAAATCTGACTGGACCAACAAGCCCCCTAGAGTGACGATACCCCTAAGTTGTTTGTAATCCGAGGAGCCGGGATGGAAATGACAGTGATGTGTTCTATTCACAGAGGGCTTCTGGATTAGTACTGGAAAGGAAAGTTCGGGCTCCCCGCTTCTAACCTTGTAACCTGTCGGTCTGTCCGTCCGTCAGTCCATCGCATTCCCCGTCTTGCTGCTTTTTCCTGCCTTTTCGCATGGCTACACTCGGCCTGTCTTATACAGTTTCCTCCTATCCTACCGACCGCGCCTACCTTTCTGACTCGACCTAACTATGCTAAAATTACAAATATATCCAAAAGCGTGACACAATTAAATCGCGCCCTGATTGGGCAAAATTTTTCGACTCACTTTTCATTCAAAACACAAAATTGGATTTTTGAGCGACGGCGCGGAGAGGACAAGGTGCGCTGGCTGTATAATAGCAGTAGGGTAGTTGTAGATGTAGATGCATGTATGTACGGGCGTGGGGCTCCTTGCCCTACTATATATTCAAGAGAGACCTCTCAGGATACAGTCTGAGGCTTGCCCCGAGACTCCAAAGTGGTATGGCAGTTGGTAGCGATCGCAATCAGGTTGGGGTGGGTGTGACTGGGAGCGTCTACCACCATGCACGCGCCTAGGGGGTCCTAGACCCACCGCGAGTGTCCACGCTCCAAAAGCGAGTGGCGCGTGCTGCCAATTGGCCAAACCGAAGTTGCAGCCACATGCGGAAGAGTCGTTACAGTTCCGCAATACAGAGGTGCTCTTAAAGTGTGAGCTCCCGCATCAAAACACACTTTGCGAGAGCACTTCTGGCGGGACGGAAAGGAATGCAGCAGTCGGTCTCACAAGAGCAAGGGGCCCAAGACCAAGTGCAAGGACAGCTCAAGAACAAGAGATCAAGACAAAAAAACACTTTAAGAGCATGAGTGAGCCCCGCGCCTGTACACTTAGATAGCATAGCGTCATAATAGACAGTTTAAGAGCATTTTCGGAGCTGTGTGAGCCCCGTGAGGGGCTGGGTCGTTCTCGGACACCCTGCGCATACTACTGACATGATCTGAAGGGCTGGACGGTATCGAACAGACCTGGGCAACCACTCAACAGGGCTGAGGCAACAGCTTTGACGTACCCAAGAGGCAACAGCGCGATGCGGCGTCTGAATTACCATGTACAGCTGCTTGGTCCACAGCCGTGCAAGGTAATTTGGATCCGTCGGACCGTGAGCTGAGGGCTGTAACACGTCGGCCAAGGGGAGGGCCTAAGCAAAAGCTGACTGGACCAACAAGCCCCCTAGAGTGACGATACCCCTAAGTTGTTTGTAATCCGAGGAGCCGGGATGGAAATGACAGTGATGTGTTCTATTCACAGAGAGCTTCTGGATTAGTACTGGAAAGGAAAGTTCGGGGTTCTATTCGAATACCACGTTGCTTAAGCTACTGTGTCTATGTTCTGGTGCTTAGATTCATAAAATAGCTGTAGAATAGCTCCCAGTGCACTTAGACTTTCGAGTCTAACCGCCCATGTAGTTATTTTCCATTTAGATCAGGCGATAGACGCGTTCAAGGTAGAAGGACATGGCAAGAGGCCCGAGAAAAAGAAAAAGGTTCCCCAGCAAATGCGTAGCGGGCTTTGGTGCAGAATTAACTCGACTAACTCTGTCCATTGGTTAGAATTACCCGCGAGGAGCTAGACGATCGCGTGCAACGGGCCCGGCGTGAGAACGCATCCCAATCCCACGAAGAATCGCGTAAGGATAGACAGCTCCGTAAACAGAGGCTTCGTACCGCAGAGGCCCGCTACCGCAAGGCAATCCAAGAATTGGAGCAGCTCGAGTTAGTTGAAGCTCACGCCGCATCTGAATCAGGACTGATAAGAGTATCCAGTCCAGCTGTAGAGCGTGAGGAGAAGACAGAGGAAGATGATCCCGGCGAGCATCAGCGACGATTCGAGGAGGAGACGCGTCGCGAAGGCCAATACGAGACCCACGGATTTGAGATTGGAATGTCAGGACCTGTGACCGAAAATACCACAGCAGCTACACGTGCACGCGGTGCAGAAAGAGCCCGGATTAGGCGAGCTACCATGACGAGCTCACAAAAACAACGGGCACGAGCAAAAGATGCGGAGAGGAAGCGAATTCGTAGAGCTAACAGATCCGAATCCCAGGTTATTCGAGATTGGGACCGAAATGCCGAACAAGCGAGGGTACGACGGGGTCGACTGGAGCCAGAAAACTTCTTAGCTCATCAAGCATATGATCGAGACGCACAAGGCAGCCTCGGAGCCACCAGGACAGAGGAAGACAGTCCAAATGCAAGGATTCGCCATACAATGGAACACGAAGTTTGCAGGGAAGGCATGTCGAATGAGCAGCGCCAAATTGAGCGCGAACAAAATGCAGAAGCGCACCGATATCGCCGAAATGCCATGTCCGATCAACAGCGTCAAACTGACCGCGATGAAAATACAGCATCGCGGAGAGAGCACAGAGAAGCCATGTCTGAGGAGCAGCAACAAACAGAGCGCGAGCGAGATACAGCAGCGCATAGAGATCGCAGAAGAGGCATGTCCGATGAGCAGCGGCAAGCACAGCGCGCCCGAGAAGCTACCG
>NW_003303756.1:3348474-3349980 GCF_000142945.1 Phytophthora infestans T30-4
GACCATGACCGTCGTTAGCATTGAGTAATTTTCTTCCTGGAGAGAGGATCACTTAGCTGCGTCTGCACGTCACACAGAATGCGAACCCGGGTACGCATAACACACCCAACTGCATCAGAGGTGGCAGCGTTGTGATCGATACAAACGCTGCTGAGCATCGGGATATAATCCTACACACGACCGGAGGAGGTTTCAAACGCATATTTGAGACGAGCGTTACCTATGACCCGCTGCAGTACCCTCTACTGTTTCCGTACGGGGAGAATGGATGGACTTACGATATCCCGTACGCTGGTAATCCCGTCGATCGCCACGGTAACCCCTTAACCATGTCCGTTCGGGAATATGAGGCGTATCTGCTTTACGACCGGACGGTTAGTAATTCTCTTATCCTGCGCGGTGGGCGACTGACGCAGCAATACTGCGTTGACCAATGGGCCAAATGCGAACAAGAACGCCTGCGCTTCATCAAGAAGAACCAGCTCCAGTATCGATTGGAAACCCTCCAGGGACTCACGGACGCGTTGCGTGGCGAGTCTGTTGAAATCCACAGAATGGCAGCTGACGACGAGGCGGCCATACGTAGGACTCGCCGTGGAAATAATACGGAGCAGGAGTCAGCGGAGCCAGATGCGGGTGAGGTTGGACGCAAGATAATCATACCTCCAAAGTTTACAGGTGGTCCCCGCTATATGTACCAACGCTTCTTGGATGCCATGGCTATCGTCCGTGAAACAGGAGCCCCGAGCCTGTTCATTACGATGACATGCAACCCGAACTGGCCTGAGATCAAGGAAAACTTACGCCCTGGAGAGAAAGCATCCGACCGACCGGACATCGTGGCTCGCGTGTTCATGGAGAAACTAAAAGCTCTTAACAAGGACCTCGATGAGGGTGTGCTGGGGATTCAAGCCGCTCGAGTCCACGTAGTGGAATATCAGAAGCGTGGTCTTCCCCACGCCCACATACTGCTTATCCTGCGTCCGGAGGACAAGCCCACTACCAAGGAAGACGTCGATAAGCTGGTATCCTCGGAGCTCCCGGACAAAGAGAAGTACCCCGAGCTGTACGATACGGTGGTTTCCAATATGCTGCATGGACCCTGTGGTCAACAGAACCCGAGCTGCCCGTGCATGAAGAACGGAAGGTGCTCCAAGAAGTTTCCAAAAGCGCTCGCGGACGAAACGGTGATGACCCCCGACAAATACCCCACGTACAAGCGTGGTCGCCGTCCGGATGGAATTTTGTGCCATAAGGGGAAAGTATGGGACAACGCGACCATCAATCAATGGGTGGTCCCGTACAATCCGTTCCTGTCGCAGAAATACAACTGCCACATCAACGTCGAGGTTTGTGCCACGAACAAGGCCATCAAGTACATCTACAAGTACGTCTACAAGGGCTCGGACATGACGACAATCACGATTGAAGGCGAAGAAATTCGGGCGAACGAAATAACTTCAATATCTCCTTGGGAGGTATATTCTCCGGTAGAAGCTGCATGGA
>NW_003303756.1:3350080-3354742 GCF_000142945.1 Phytophthora infestans T30-4
AATATATCCAAAGCGTGACGCAATTAACTCGCGCCCTGATTGGTCAATACCTGCTGACCTGCGACACTGACTGGATCTGTCGCACGATCAGACCGTCTATCGCCCTCGCGATTGGACGTAAGGTAAACATTTCTGCCGAGCACGAAACGCATCGATTGGCTGCAAACAGCCAGCAGATACTTGATTATTGCGCAAAACCTGTCGTATGTACTGCAAATCGGGCACAGTAACCACTTTATTTTCTAAGAGCTCTGCACACACCTCACATAGAGATATTTGTCATTATTAATGTAGACTTCACAGACCAGTATTTTGTAAGAGCCCAGGGATGTTATTTTCCAAGTAAAGACATTATTAATAGTATTAATATTATTAATATAGGCTTCACAGGCCGCATTTGTACGAGCTCGGCGATGCTATTTTCCAAACTCTGTCTAAAGTAGAGACGATAGTATTTTTTTATACTATAGTAGGCTTCTCGACCAGCGCTTTTTGTAGGGACTTTTGTCATATATATCTTTTTTACTTCACCTGGAATTCACCACTGCCACCGTGCAATGAAGGCGCGCGACTGCACGGTCATTGCGCTATCTGCTCCCGTGCACCGCATCTGATGGATGCATGCGCGCACGGTACATAGTGTTTTTAGTCACTTTTATTGCATGTAAAGTATGTATTTGTTTAAATATCTGACAGTATTACTATTAAAGCAAAATATTAAATATCAACTTTTGAATATTTTGCTTAAAAATAAATTCCACTCTTACAGTACCGTGCTATTGGCTAATATTTGGACGCAAGTAATTGGTTAAAACAATATAATTTGCTAACATACTCACAGTTTGCAAAATGGCGGGCCCTATGTGCAAGCAATGCGAGGCGAAGATTGACCCGCTTCTGCTGAACCCGCAGCGGTCTACGACGGATACCCGGGCGCGTTGCGTCGGTTGCGGGAGGCTGCAGTACGGTTACGTGCTCCGTACAATCAGCGGACGGGGCAGCGTGCGGCACTGTATTGCGTGCAAGAACGGCCCAAAAGCGGTTGAGTTCTGGGAGGAAAAGCTCCCACCACCTGATTCGACCAAAGTGCGCCGCCAGGAAAGCCTGGCAAACGTCAAGAAAGCGATGGGTCCTGACTGGTACCCCAAGAAGAAAAAGAGGCGTAGCCACCATCGCATGCTGACCGCCCGAAGCGTCAAGAATGCGAACGCGGGTACGCATAACACCCCAACTGCATCAGAGGTGGCAGCCGTTGTGATCGATACAAACGCTGCTGAGCATCAAGATATAATCCTACACACGACCGGAGGAGGTTTCAAACGCATATTTGAGACGAGCGTTACCTATGACCCGCTGCAGTACCCTCTACTGTTTCCGTACGGGGAGAATGGATGGACTTACGATATCCCGTACGCTGGTAATCCCGTCGATCGCCACGGTAACCCCTTAACCATGTCCGTTCGGGAATATGAGGCGTATCTGCTTTACGACCGGACGGTTAGTAATTCTCTTATCCTGCGCGGTGGGCGACTGACGCAGCAATACTGCGTTGACCAATGGGCCAAATGCGAACAAGAACGCCTGCGCTTCATCAAGAAGAACCAGCTCCAGTATCGATTGGAAACCCTCCAGGGACTCACGGACGCGTTGCGTGGCGAGTCTGTTGAAATCCACAGAATGGCAGCTGACGACGAGGCGGCCATACGTAGGACTCGCCGTGGAAATAATACGGAGCAGGAGTCAGCGGAGCCAGATGCGGGTGAGGTTGGACGCAAGATAATCATACCTCCAAAGTTTACAGGTGGTCCCCGCTATATGTACCAACGCTTCTTGGATGCCATGGCTATCGTCCGTGAAACAGGAGCCCCGAGCCTGTTCATTACGATGACATGCAACCCGAACTGGCCTGAGATCAAGGAAAACTTACGCCCTGGAGAGAAAGCATCCGACCGACCGGACATCGTGGCTCGCGTGTTCATGGAGAAACTAAAAGCTCTTAACAAGGACCTCGATGAGGGTGTGCTGGGGATTCAAGCCGCTCGAGTCCACGTAGTGGAATATCAGAAGCGTGGTCTTCCCCACGCCCACATACTGCTTATCCTGCGTCCGGAGGACAAGCCCACTACCAAGGAAGACGTCGATAAGCTGGTATCCTCGGAGCTCCCGGACAAAGAGAAGTACCCCGAGCTGTACGATACGGTGGTTTCCAATATGCTGCATGGACCCTGTGGTCAACAGAACCCGAACTGCCCGTGCATGAAGAACGGAAGGTGCTCCAAGAAGTTTCCAAAAGCGCTCGCGGACGAAACGGTGATGACCCCCGACAAATACCCCACGTACAAGCGTGGTCGCCGTCCGGATGGAATTTTGTGCCATAAGGGGAAAGTATGGGACAACGCGACCATCAATCAATGGGTGGTCCCGTACAATCCGTTCCTGTCGCAGAAATACAACTGCCACATCAACGTCGAGGTTTGTGCCACGAACAAGGCCATCAAGTACATCTACAAGTACGTCTACAAGGGCTCGGACATGACGACAATCACGATTGAAGGCGAAGAAATTCGGGCGAACGAAATTCTTCAATATCTCCTTGGGAGGTATATTTCTCCGGTAGAAGCTTGCATGCGGCTATTCATGCATCCAACACAAGGATCAACACATTCTGTCGTGACGCTACCTATCCACTTGGAAAGGATGAGCATGGTTGCTTATCGCGACCAAGCGAACGACCCCCCCAAGCTTCACCAACTTGATTTAACGCCGGGGACAGAATCAATGCTGACGGAGTTTTTCAAGCTGGGCGCGCGTAACCCCAGTAGCTACGGTCAATCTACTGTACAAAGGATGTACCGCGGAAGTACAGGTGGACAGAGCACAAGACGTGGGAACCGTATAAGAAGTACGTTGCTTCTCTGGGACGCTTGGTACACGTATCTCCGCAGGACCCGGAACGCTTCTACTCACGACTTCTCCTGTGTAACCGACGCTCGCCTAAGTCCTTTGCGGATCTTCGAACGGTTGATGGTACGGAACATCCTACATATCAGCAAGCAGCTTTGGCGCTTGGATATTTGGAAAATGACGACGAGTGGATACATTGCTTACGCGAAGCCGCCGAGGTCAAGATGCCGTACCAGCTACGCCAACTCTTCGGCATCATTTTGGTTTACTCCATGCCTGGTAATGCCAAAGATCTATGGGACAGGTTCAAAAAGGATATGTCAGAGGATTATGCACGAAGCATTGAGGTAAGAGACGCAGACCTGCATAATGTACGCGAAGAGCAGGTGCGTCTTCGAATGGCAGAGTACAAGGCGTTGAAGAATTTGGCTGATTACTTGGCTTCAAACCAAAAGTCTCTCGACATGTACGGCCTTCCTCTGCTAGCCGATTACGACGATGTATCTGCTCAAGTGGACGACCCGAACACAGCGTCTGTTGATGTTGTCCAGCAAGAGATTGACGCGTACCCCCAAAACGAACTGGAGCATGTTGCGGAGCAGGCAGACCACTTGAACAGCAACCAGAGGGATATTTTTGACCAAGTTATTGCTGCTGTGAGCAGACCGGTTGGAGGGCAGAAGCTTTTCTTTTTGGATGGTCCAGGTGGAACAGGAAAGTCATTTCTACTCGAGCAAATACTCGCTCACGTTCGGATGCAACGTAATGTTGCCATCGCGGTTGCATCGAGTGGGATTGCAGCCACCCTGCTAACCGGAGGTCATACCGCGCATTCGACGTTCCGGATTCCCCTCAAACTAACAGAGACGTCGACGTGCAGTCTTTCATGGCAGAGCCAAAAAGCCGAATTGATTCGTAGCGCGAGTTTGATCATTTGGGACGAAGCGCCGATGATGAATCGAGCTTGCTTTGAGGCTGTTGACAGGTCGCTTCGGGATATTATGAAGAACGAGCTGGAGCCGTTCGGCGGAAAGGTAATGGTGTTCAGCGGTGATCACCGCCAGATCCTACCTGTACTGAAGGATGCTACGCGTGCGGAGACGATTCAAGCTTGCTTCAAGTCTTCGCCCCTATGGGAGCATTTGCGTCAAGTGCGGCTGACCGAGAACATGCGTGTCCGCACCGCCCCAGACGCGGCCAGTGCGGCTGAGTTAGCGGAATTCTCTGAATTTTTACTTCAAATTGGAGAAGGTCGTTATCCAGTCAATCATGAGATCGGTGATGGCGATATATGCCTCCCACGCGACATGTGTATCATTCCAGAACGATGGGTGCAAGAAATGATCTCTGATGAAGAAGACGCGGATATGGAGCCTCCACCAAGTTTCAGGTTACTCCCTCCGGCGGACGAGGAGCACGAGCGAGACTTGGACGAAGTTGAAGAAGACCGACGAGTCCGCAACGTCAACGCACTCATAGATGCGGTGTACCCGGGCGTCGATACTGAGAATTTACCCGATGAATACTTCGTTGAGCGAGCCATACTAGCCCCCACAAATGCAAGTGTTCGGCGTATCAACGACATGGTTGCGGAACGGCTGTCGGGTGAAACGAAGGAGTATCTCTCGGTGGACAGCCTTGAAGGGGTCGCGGATGCAAATATGTTTGAGCAGGAGTTCTTAAACTCTTCTTAACTTCTCCGGTATCCCTCCGCACAGGATGTCTGAAGATGCAACACCTATCATCATGATAGAAATC
>NW_003303756.1:3355342-3356304 GCF_000142945.1 Phytophthora infestans T30-4
CGGACGCTAGGGCATGTTGGTTGGTGTAGAGAGGGCCGACAACCTCCGCTGCGCTGCGGTGGGCTTAGAATTTCTACTCAAAGCGAAGCAACATATAGTACATGTATACTGTGATCTACGTATATTATGCTCCAAAACAGCACCGCACACAGTATCCGTAGTGCTCACATGTTATTGTAGACATGGCCAGGGTTTAACGTGATCTGCAAGAAGAGCACCGTCTTACCCGGGAATTTTTTGTCTTTAATCTCGTTTGAGCGCATTGCTCCCAAAATGACACGAATCGGAGGCGCGCGTGGTTGCAAAGCTAATATATACTGTACGGAAGACGGGTCAGTATCAATGATGCTACGAAATATACGTTGATCGGTGAGGAATCCCAGTGTAGCTAGAGTAAGTACGCCTACTCAAACGTATTTTACCCATCTGCACGTCATCGCCGTGAGGCAGTCGACACATATCACCGATTGCGACGGTCGAATAGAGCAATGTTAATCAGCTCCGCGCGCGAAGTATCTTTTAGGATAGGTAGTATATGCCGATGGTCGCCACAAACATCAATATTATGCTTTGAAATTATTCTGCTGAGCTGTTTGTGATGTAACTGAAGGGTATTTCCACTATCTTCCGCATGCATTGATCTTACTTGCATAGCTGACGTACTTTCTGACTTATTTGTATAGCTTCTGACTGACAGAGTGGCGTAAATCCTTTCCGACTGACATTATACTGGGTCCGATATGTACGACAAAAGGCCTCGTCCACATCGGACGAAGAGGCACCACTGCGTGCACATTCTTTTGACCGGCTGCAACATACGAAGATATATGGCTGTAGGCAGAGTATCAGATCGTAGTGATGGTTAGACTTGAATTGAATAATAGTTCATGTACATTAGATGGAGTACTTTCGCTGCCTACTTATCAGCTCGGCGTGCTATTTGATGTGTCCGTGCATATGAA
>NW_003303756.1:3360967-3362026 GCF_000142945.1 Phytophthora infestans T30-4
ATATTCAGTAGGGTAGTTGTAGATGTATATGCATGTATGTACGGGCGTGGGGCTCCTTGCCCTACTATATATTCAAGAGAGACCTCTCAGGATACAGGCGGAGGCTTGCCCCGAGACTCCAAAGTGGTATGGCAGTTGGTAGCGATCGCAATCAGGTTGGGGTGGGTGTGACTGGGAGCGTCTACCACCATGCACGCGCCTAGGGGTCCTATTCCCTCCGCGAGTGTCCACGCTCCAAAAGCGAGTGGCGCGTGCTGCCAATTGGCCAAACCGAAGTTGCAGCCACATTCTTTTTTTATCCGTTACAGTTCCGCAATACAGAGGTGCTCTTAAAGTGTGAGCTCCCGCATCAAAACACACTTTGCGAGAGCACTTCTGGCGGGACGGAAAGGAATGCAGCAGTCGGTCTCACAAGAGCAAGGGGCCCAAGACCAAGTGCAAGGACAGCTCAAGAACAAGAGATCAAGACAAAAAAACACTTTAAGAGCATGAGTGAGCCCCGCGCCTGTACACTTAGATAGCATAGCGTCATAATAGACAGTTTAAGAGCATTTTCGGAGCTGTGTGAGCCCCGTGAGGGGCTGGGTCGTTCTCGGACACCCTGCGCATACTACTGACATGATCTGAAGGGCTGGACGGTATCGAACAGACCTGGGCAACCACTCAACAGGGCTGAGGCAACAGCTTTGACGTACCCAAGAGGCAACAGCGCGATGCGGCGTCTGAATTACCATGTACAGCTGCTTGGTCCACAGCCGTGCAAGGTAATTTGGATCCGTCGGACCGTGAGCTGAGGGCTGTAGCACGTCGGCCAAGGGGAGGGCCTAAGCAAAAGCTGACTGGACCAACAAGCCCCCTAGAGTGACGATACCCCTAAGTTGTTTGTAATCCGAGGAGCCGGGATGGAAATGACAGTGATGTGTTCTATTCACAGAGAGCTTCTGGATTAGTACTGGAAAGGAAAGTTCGGGGTTCTATTCGAATACCACGTTGCTTAAGCTACTGTGTCTATGTTCTGGTGCTTAGATTCATAAATAGCTGTAGAATAGCTCCCAGTGC
>NW_003303756.1:3363200-3365110 GCF_000142945.1 Phytophthora infestans T30-4
TCCGTACTTACTCTAGCTACACTGGGATTCCTCACCGATCAACGTATATTTCGTAGCATCATTGATACTGACCCGTCTTCCGTACAGTATATATTAGCTTTGCAACCACGCGCGCCTCCGATTCGTGTCATTTTGGGAGCAATGCGCTCAAACGAGATTATAGACAAAAGCTTCCAGGATAAGACGGTGCTCTTCTTGCAGATCACGTTAAACCCTGGTCATGTCTACAATAACATGTGAGCACTACGGATACTGTGTGCGGTGCTGTTTTGGAGCATAATATACGTAGATCACAGTATACAGGTACTATATGTTGCTTCGCTTCGAGTAGAAATTCTAAGCCCACCGCAGCGCAGCGAGAGGTGGTCGGCCCTCTCTACACCAACCAACCATGCCCTAGCGTCCGCGGAGCGGGCCCCAAGAGCGCTAGTCGCTCCGCTTCTACCTTTGAAGCGTGTCTGTCCCGTCCGTCCGTCCGTCCGTCTGTCAATCAGTCCGTCGGTTTCCTTTCGTGCTGCTTTTTCCCTGCTTTTTCGCATGCTACACTTGGCCTGTCTAATACATATACGTCCCTTCTTAACAGAGCGCGCCTACTTTTCTGACTCGACCTAACTATGCCAAAATTACAAATATATCCAAAAGCGTGACACAATTAACTCGCGCCCTGATTGGGCAATACCTGCCGACCTGCGACACTGACTGGATCTGTCGCACGATCAGACCGTCTATCGCCCTCGCGATTGGACGTAAGGTAAACATTTCTGCCGAGCACGAAACGCATCGATTGGATGCAAACGGCCAGGCGAGCTGCGCAGATACTTGATTATTGACATTCAGCGACGCAAAACCTGTCGTATGTACTGCAAATCGGGCACACTAACCACTTTATTTTCTAAGAGCTCTGCACACTTCTCAAATTGAGATATTTATTATTATTATATGTAAACCTCCACAATCAGTATTTTGTAAGAGCTGTGGGATGTTATTTTCTCACACACTCTTCAAAATAAAGACGCATATTAATAGTATTAATATTACTCAATATAGGCTTCACAGGCTGCATTTGTAAGAGCTCGGCGATGCTATTTTCTCACAGACTTTCTAAAGTAGAGACGATAGTATTTTTTTAACACTAAAGTAGGCTTCACGACCAGCGCTTTTTGTAGGGACTTTGCGAATATATATCTTCTTTACTTCACTGACACTCACCACTGCCACCGTGCAATGAAGGCGCGCGGCTGCACGGTCATTGCGCTATCTGCTCCCGTGCACTGCACCCGACGAATGCATGCGCGCACGATAGATGTCAATTTATATTGCATGTAAAGTATGTATTTGTTTAAAAATCTGATAATAATATATTATAGCAAAGCCAAATAATACTATTTTAAAACATTTTAATATTTGCCTAATGATAAATACCAGTCTTCCAGTACCGTGCTATTGGCTAATGTTTGGACGCAAGTAATTGGTTAAAACAATAAGTATTGCTAACTTACTCACAGTTTGCAAAATGGTGGGCCCTGTGTGCAAGCAATGCGAGGCGAAGATTGACCCGCTTCTGCTGGACCCGCAGTGGTCTACGACGGATGCCCGGGCGCGCTGCGTCGGTTGCGGGAAGCTGCAGTACGGCTACGCACTCCGTACAATCAGCGGGCGGGACATCGTGTGGCGCTGTGTAGCCTGCGAGATCGGCCCAAAGCAGTTGAGTTCTGGGAGGAAAAGGCCCCACCACCTGATTCGGCCGAAGTGTGCCGTTATGGGAGGAAAAGGGCCCACCACCTGATTCGGCCGAGTGTGCCGCTAGGAAAGCCTGTCAAACGTCAAGAAGCCGATGGGTCCTGACTGGTACCCCAAGAAGAAAAAGAGCGCAGCCGCCCTCGCAAGCTGACGCCAGAAACGTCAGGTAC
>NW_003303756.1:3365220-3366271 GCF_000142945.1 Phytophthora infestans T30-4
TTCGTTTGCTTGCAATTCGCTGTTCTCAGAAAACTGACACTGTCGTGTTTCTTTTTCCAGTGACCCACTAGGGTCAAAATATCCTTCCCGTTTCCAGCCGCAATGCTCAAATACCTTGGCCATATCGAAGCCAATGAATCGATCGAACGTTTCTACCACAAATGGTAAAAGATCATTGCTGCTTGACTCATTATAGTGTCTCTTAAAAGACTGCTTGATGTATCCGAACATGAATTCGATTGGGTTGAAAAATGGACAGTAAGCAGGCAAAAATATTGGTACGATTCCAACGCTCCGTAGGAAGTGGATGATTTCAGGATCACGATGAATTGAGGCACCGTCCATTATCCAGACAGAGTTTGAGCCAGGATACTGGCGTACATGCCCCCGTTCTGAGTAAGCGAAATCACGACAGTAGTTGAAGAACTGCACGCGATCAAAAGTCCCATCGCAGTTATAGTAATCGAGAATACCGGTAACACACATGAACGCCAGCACCGATACTCTTGGTTTACGCTGGAAATCTCCGCGTATTGCTATTGTTTGCCCTCTTAGCGAGTATCCGCGCTTTCTGATCATGCCCCGGTTGTCAAAAGAAACCTCGTCGAGAAAGACAAGGTTACGGTAGAACCAGTTGACATGACTGAGCTCTTCTACAAACCGGAACACATCAAGTTCTTTGATGTGCATAGCCCTCCGTTCGAGAACTTTTCTTGTAAGGCCCCCATCGTGAATAATCTGCCACACAGATGATATAGAAATGCTCAGTTGGTGTGCACGAACAAATGCATCACGGGCCTCATCCAGATAAGCTAAGGGGTGGACTGCGTAGTAATTACACAGCCACTCCCGATGAGCAGTTGTGAATTTTCGAATAGCATTTGCGTCTACCCGCTGGTACGTCCCTGTCCGCTCGTACACATTAATCCAATTTCCGATGGTCTTAACGTTCTTTTGATAAATGTGGGCAAGCTGTGAGCGCGAGTATCCGAGACAGTAAAATCCGTAGAGACAGTGAAAAACTGTATTCGGGTGGGCATGCTGCCGAATA
>NW_003303756.1:3366371-3392825 GCF_000142945.1 Phytophthora infestans T30-4
AGATCTGTAGCATGTAGACGTACTCATTTGTTAGCTAGAGAACGGAAACTCAAGCGACACGGTCAACTTAACCTCTTCCGTAAGCGCGGCAATTCAGGAGTGGCAATTTGAAGAATGGTGATCGTGATGCAAATCTGGCTTTTGACCAATCAAAACTCTTGGTCGATTTGTCGTCGATTCGGGCAATAGCCCCGAAAATGTAAATTTAGCCTGAAAGCACAATAATAATATATTATAGCAAAGCCAAAACGTTAGTATCAACTTTTCAATATGTTTCTAAATAATAAATACCAGCCTTATATTTCCAAGCTATTGGCTAATATTTGGACGCAAGTAATTGGTTAAACAAAATATTTAGCTAACATCCGCACGTTTGCAAAATGGTGGGCCCTACGTGCAAGCAATGCGAGGCGAAGATTGACCCGCTTCTGCTGAACCCGCAGCGATCTACGACGGATCCCCGAGCGCGCTGCGTCTGCTGCGGGAAGCTGCAGTACGGTTACGCGCTCCGTACAATCAGCGGGCGGGACATCGTGCGACACTGTATTGCCTGCAAGAACGGCCCAAAAGCGGTTAAGTTCTGGGAGGAAAAGCTTCAGCCACCTGGTTCGGCCGAAGTGCGCCGCCAGGAAAGCCTGTCAAACGTCAAGAAGGCGATGGGTCCTGACTGGTACCCCAAGAAGAAAAAGAGGCGCAGCCGCCCTCGCAAGCTGACCGCCCGAAACGCCAAGTACATCGAGCAAAAGAAGCAGCAGAAGAGCAAGTAATTGGTAAATATACCCTTTATGGCCTCCATGTTTCTACCTATCTTTGTATTTAGTATATTGGCTACAGTGCGAGCCTTGGAGCCGATTAGACGGAAAACTGTCTATGATGCTGCCAATTGTGTTGATGCACCTACAGAGCGTAGCGCGTTTCATGTAATAATTAGCGCATGGTATCTACTGCGTACCCTTGCAAGCTGGCCATCCCTATCTGCATACGCGTTACCGTAGATAAAAATACACTTGCTCACTTGGCACACGCAAACCCATGCTATCTGTACCACCAACCCTCACAGTTTATATTTCACTAATATGCGCTCACGAATGTAAGCTTCAGTATTGAGTGAGCACTATGCGCGATGAATAAGCTGCTGTCTACATGGACACAGCCACGTATGCGGTAGTGATGACCATACAAGCGGCCCATCGCAAGGAGATGTGTCTGTACGCAGACTTTACTTTAGCGCCCTGTCCATAATGGCCGAGATAAGAGCTCGGTTGAGTCACGGATGGCTATAATGTGTACCCGCCGCGCGCGTATATATTGCTTTGAATACTGCTAACAGACGCCTGATCAGCTTGCCTGTATCACCGCGGGTATGACCTGTGCCCGAATAGTGACGTGCTGGATCATATAGAAGGATACATCATAATCGTAGGTACAGTAGGCTAGCACGACGATACAAAAGTACCGAGATCGCAGCAGTAACCCAGTGCATGGGTGTTGGCTATCACGACAACACCCATTGGCGGCATTGCGGGATATGCACGGACACATCAAATAGCACGCCGAGCTGATAAGTAGGCAGCGAAAGTACTCCATCTAATGTACATTAACTATTATTCAATTCAAGTCTAACCATCACTACGATCTGATACTCTGCCTACAGCCATATATCTTCGTATGTTGCAGCCGGTCAAAAGAATGTGCACGCAGTGGTGCCTCTTCGTCCGATGTGGACGAGGCCTTTTGTCGTACATATCGGACCCCGTATAATGTCAGTCGGAAAGGATTTACGCCACTCTGTCAGTCAGTAGCTATGCCAATAAGTCAGAAAGTACGTCAGCTATGCAAGTAAGATAAATTCATGCGGAAGATAGTGGAAATACCCTTCAGTAACATCACAAACAGCTCAGCAGAATAATTTCAAAGCATAATATTGATGTTTGTGGCGACCATCGGCAAAAACTACCTATCCTAAAAGATACTTCGCGCGAGGAGCTGATTAACATTGCTCTATTAGACCGTCGCAATCGATGATATATGTCGACTGCCTCACGGCGATGACGTGCAGATGGAAATATGATTGAGTAGGCGTTTTTACGCCAGCTACACTGGGATTCCTCACCGATCTACGCATGTTTCGTAGCATCATTGATACTGACCCGTCTTCCGTACAGCATATACTAGCGTTGCAACCACGCGCGCCTCCGATTCGTGACATTTTGGGAGCTATGCGCTCAAATGAGATTATAGACAAAACCTTTCCGGGTAAGACGGTTCTCTTCTTGCAGATCACGTTAAATCCTGGTCATGTCTACAATAACACGTGAGCACTAAGGATACTGTGTGCGGTGCTGTTTTGGAGCATAATATACGTAGATCACAGTATACATGTACTATATGTTGCTTCGCTTTGAGTAGAAATTCTAAGCCCACCGCAGCGCAGCGGAGGTGGTCGGCCCTCTCTACACCAACCAACTATGCCCTAGCGTCCGCGGAGCGGGCGCCCAGAGCGCTAGTCTTAAACATCTACTGCAGCAACCTGTCTGTCCGTCACACTAAATTGTCGTGCCTGTCACGCTTTTCCGGACAAATCATTGGATAAAATAATTTAAATATTCCTACTGGCTGCCGAGCGCAGCGAAGGTGGCCTTTAATTGGTTAAAACTAGAATGTGTAGTTGACATCAATAAATGCATGTGTTTCCCAGTTTACATATGGGGATTTGCACAAAGCTAATACATTATCCGAAGGCGGCATCGTTTTAATATTTTATACTTTTTCATAATGCATTGATATTTGAGTACTAAACGGAGGGCAGGGTGCTTAGCGTACACGTAAGCATGCGTGTTTCCGAGGACATGGTTTAAGTATACTAAATACTCTGTACTCAGTAGGATCTGCGAGTTACACTGACTAAAATGATAATTTCAATTTTTTTATTGTAAAGATATTAACATTATTAATAATAAGTTATCTGAGTGGGTTTCTGGTATTGCTAAATCGTACATGTTACATGTACAGCAGTAGCCGGTCGTGTGGGCTTGCCGTAAGAACAAAGCTGTGCTTATAAACGTTGTCACTAGATCCACAAAGATAGATAGTTTAGATTGACGTGGAAAAGAAGTAATATGTGCTGATGACAATTACTACTGTATTGTTTCCTAAGCGTTTATTTAGACAGCAAGATTCTGATACTTCTTAATAGGCAGACGCGTTGCCGACAAGGCGTAGAATAAGGTTTTACATGCAGCGGTAAGATAACAACACAACATGAGAGGTGTAAATTATGGTTATTATAAGTAGGCCCGTAAAGAAACGTTAATCAACTTAGAGCCTAATCTACGTTTAACCATCCTGGAATCATCGTTTAAGTATCAAATAAAAATACCGCCGTCAACAAAAGGCGTCGTGCGACGCATCGTTATATCCAAAGGCTACAGTATAACCATACCATAAAATCTCCGACCTCCGACAACCTCCGACCTGTACATAAATGGCGGCACATCTAAGTCAGTAACTCTTAAAGCGAATATATTAAGTTTTTTTTTAACTGTGGGCCACATTGAAAATGTATGCAGGGTGGTGGCAGGGCGGCGGCAGAGCGGCAGGGCGGTGGCAGTGCGGCAGCCCAGGGCGGTGGCGGTGGCAGTACGGCAGGGTGGTGGCAGGGCGGCGGCAGAGCGGCAGGGCGGTGGCAGTGCGGCAGTGTCGTGGCGGTGGCAGTACGGCAGGGTGGTGGCAGGGCGGTGGCAGTGCGGCAGCCCAGGGTGGTGGCAGGGCGGTGGCAGTACGGCAGGGTGGTGGCAGGGCGGCGGCAGAGCGGCAGGGCGGTGGCAGTGCGGCAGTGTCGTGGCGGTGGCAGTACGGCAGAGCGGTGGCAGGGCGGTGGCGGTGGCAGTACGGCAGGGCGGTGGCGGTGGCAGTACGGCAGGGTGGTGGCAGGGCGGCGGCAGAGCGGCAGGGCGGTGGCAGTGCGGCAGTGTCGTGGCGGTGGCAGTACGGCAGGGTGGTGGCAGGGCGGCGGCAGAGCGGCAGGGGGCAGCGAGTCGATGTGCTCAAGAATTAATAAGGCAATACATGTACATTTAATTGACGCTTGCTACATAATGCTCTACGCAATATAAAAATAATGGATCTCCACGCAGGGATGTTGCATGTGTTGTTCCTAATGACGAGCAAGCTCCCTGTGGCGTTGCTACCCACCTCTTCTAAAATTTACTACTACATAATGGCATATTAATAATAAGTAAGATTTAAAACTAATGTGTGGTAATGATTGCACTGGTCGGAGAAGTCGGAGAAATGACTTTATGCATATGATATGCCTACATATTGAAATTTGTAAGAGCATATCCATATTTCCTGAGTCCCCTCCGACCCGATATGTCGGAGCCAACTCCAACGAGGTTCAACCTAACCCTTACCATTTGGATTGGCCAAATCATCTTGTCAAGACCGTACGATTGGCTATCTACTAAATAAAAATGGATGATTGGTGATTAATACCAATACCAAAATTAAGTAGGGTCGGAGAATTGATGATATTCATCCATAACAGGCACAGATTCGAGTGTCTAATGACTGATTCTGAATCAGCACAAAATGAACACACTTCAATGCATAAGAAAATGCTACAGCCTGAATATTTTTATTAAATATTCAAACTGTTACACTTTTAATTTTCTTTCAAAGTTTGAGATGGTATGCGAAGTGGTTAATAGTCAGTTTATTACAAGCTTAACCAGGCAGTACAAGCGGGTATTTGATGCAAGCTGGACAGATATTCTTTGCATTGTTGCAATCTAGGTTTCAGAAACGGTCACGACGCTAAACTAAATATATTATTTAGCGTTTTTAGACTGAAGTGCAGGTGCTTCTGGGTGGAAGATTAAGGTACAGTGATCGCCAACAACAACAAAGAGACTTTGCCAAGATCATTAGCGTAATCGTTTATGAGCATGGTAAGTATGATGCTAGGGTCTCAGTCTTTTGTACCGGTAGAAATATTTACACGGCTTTCTGGGAGCTCAGCAATTTGTAGCAAAAGAAACGCAGATTTATAAAAATAAAGAAGTCGATTTAGGCACATGGGGGACTCAGAGGATTTGGACTAATTATCCCGCCAAAGCGAAGCGAAGGCGGGAAGGCAAAAATCTAGAGTAAAACCTAAATTACCGCCGCGTAGCGGCGGCGCTCGGCTAGTTTAAAATACACTCCGAGTGTACTGTACACTGTAACACTTGGGATATCACAAACATTAAATATTCTAAAAAGAGAATACACACAGCAAAAAATATAATTATTCAGAGGACTCACCGTGATCTTATCAAAAAGAAGGGAGGCAAAGTGACTTGCCATTTTCATCTGCACCAGATAGCTCAGAGTGCTTCTCGGCCAGTTCGCGGCAACACTTTTTGGCTTCTATTACTCCAGCTCCTCTTCGCTACCACGCTTTAATTTCCTGCAGTATCTAAAGCGAAAGATCTCGACGCCATGAGTGGGAAGAACATGATCTCGCTCGAGGAAGGCTGGGACCAGGAGATCAAGCCGAAAGCCATCGACGTGCTGCTGGACATCTTGGACAAGGGCTTCGACCAGGTGAAGGTGTCGCCCTTCCCGCCCAATGCCTTCATGCCTATCTACACGACGTGCTACAACATGTGCACGCAGCGCTCACCGTATAATTTCTCAGAGCAGCTCTACGACCGCCACGGCCAGACCTTCGACACGTATCTGGAGCAAAAGGTGCTGCCCAGTCTAGAGCAGGCACACGACGAGTTCTTCTTACAAGAACTCGTCAAGCGCTGGACCAATCACAAGCTCATGATGAAGTGGATGACGCGCTTCTTCATGTACTTGGATCGCTACTACGTCAAGCACCACTCGCTGCCGACCCTGGACGACGCTGGTCTGCAGAGCTTTGATCGTATGGTCTTCCAGAAGGTCAAAGTGCGCGTTAAAGACGCCATGATCGAGCTCATTGAGAAGGAGCGCAACGGAGAGATCATCGACACGACGTTGATGAAGAACTGCGTTGAGATCTTCGAGGTCATGGGCATGAAGTCTCTCGACGTCTACCAGAGCTGTTTGGAGGCGGACCTGGTGTCCACAAGTGCTATATACTACGAGCGTAAGTCCAAGGGCTGGCTCAGTGAAGACTCGACGCCTGTGTACCTCCAGAAAGTCGAGGATGCTCTACAGAGCGAGCGCAGTCGTGTGCACACGTATTTGCACAAGTCCACAGAGCCCAAACTTGTCAAGAAGCTGGAGAGCGTGCTGCTTGAAGCAGCGCAGAAGGAGCTCATCGAGAGGGAGAACTCTGGTGTCATTGCGCTACTGAAGAACGATAAGCTGGAGGACCTGGCCCGTATGTACCGACTGTTTGCTCGTCTCAAGAACGGACTGGAGCCCATCGCCGACCTCGTGCAGCAGCATATCACCGCTGTGGGTAACGATATCGTCGCTAAGCGCGCTAATGCTGTAGCCTCGGGCAATGTACGTGACCCCAGCTCGGACCCGACGTTCATCAAGGATATTCTGGCCATCCACGACAAGTTCCGCAGTATCGTGAATGAGCAATTCGCCGGTAACTCTCTGTTCCAGAAGGCGCTGAAGGAAGCTTTCGTCGAGTTCGTGAACAAAGATGTGGGTCCGGATAGCTCGGCAAAGCTGATGAGTACGTTCTGCGACCGAATCCTCAAGACTGGAGGCGAGAAACTCAGTGATGAGCAAGTGGAGGACTATCTGGAGAAGGTGGTGTTCGTGTTCTCGTACCTCACAGACAAGGATCTATTCGCCGAGATCTACCGTAACCAGCTTGCGAAGCGTCTACTGAATCAACGCTCTGCTTCTGCTGACGCGGAGGTTCTGATGATCGGCAAGCTTAAGTTGCGCTGTGGTGCGCAGTTTACCGGTAAGATGGAAGGTATGATGAACGACCTGGCCATCGGCAGTGACCACCACCAAGAGTTCGAGGGATTCTTGAAGAAACAGCGGGAGAGCGACTCGAATGAAGCCGCGCTGAACCTCGAGTTTAGCGTGCAGGTGTTGACGACGGGCTATTGGCCGTCGTACCGTATTCTGGAGGTCACAATGCCGCCGCTTATGGTCCGATGCATGAACCTCTTCAAGGTGTACTATGACTCGAAAACGAGCCACCGTCGGTTGCAGTGGGTGCACTCGCTGGGTAACGCGACGATCCGAGCCAACTTCCCCAAGAAGAAATGGTATGATCTGCAGGTGACGACGTTGCAGGCAGTAGCGCTGCTTTTGTTCAATGAAGGCGAAGGAGCGCTGTCGTTCGAGGCCGTGCACGAGTCGTTGAACGTTACAGTGGATGTAGTGAAGCGTATTATGCACTCGCTGTCGTGTGGTAAGTACAAGCTGCTGGCCAAGACTCCTGCGGGCAAGACGATCTCGACCAGCGACCAGTTTGCCGTCAACAAGACGTTTGCTTCTCCGATGCGTAAGCTGCGTATCCCGATGGCTTCTCTGGAGGAAAGTCACAGCCAGAAGAATGTGGAGGAGGACCGCAGTATCGCCATAGAAGCTGCTATTGTGCGTATCATGAAGGCACGCAAGACGCTTCAGCACCAGCAGCTTATCTCGGAGGTGCTGAGTCAGCTGGCGTTCTTCAAGCCGAATCTCAAGGTGATTAAGCGTCGTATCGAGGCTCTTATCGACCGCGAATACCTCGAGCGCGACCCTGATCAAGCCAACACGTACCGCTACCTCGCATAAGCTACTAGGATAGCCAAATTACAGGGGTTCCGTATGGCTGGACGCATTTGGTTCGATTTTATGGCGCAAAATAAAGTGTCTTTGGTCTTGATCGCACAAGATTGGGGCGTCTAATGCGTCTGCGTGTGTATTACAGTGTGTCTATGCATCTACTTTTTGAAGAACCGGTTGAGTGCCGTGGGTGCACTCTCAGCCTTTTCATTCCACTCGCGCTGTTGTTCCTGTCGCTCTTGGCGTTTCTGCTTGTTGGCTAGTTGCTCACGGAATTGCTGCTTCTGGGCGTCGACGACGTTCTGCTGTTTCTTACGTAGTCGCCTCGATGGACGGTTCTTACCACGCATTTTCTTCTTGGGCTTCTTGGCGGTGGCGTCTCCGTTGGCTCGCTGCATTTGGTAAATCTTCTTCTCCTGCTCCTCGGCCGGATCCATGTCCACACGACCGATAGTGTTCGGATCCAGTGTGATCATTTCCGGACGAATCTTCTCCAGAAGCGAGCGCACCTCCGACTCATCACGTTGCTTGTGGTTCTCATACGGGTTGGCTTCGTATGTGTCGAAGTTGGGCTCTCCCGAGCCAGGAATCACGATGGAGTTGAAGCCCGTGGCGTGGCCAACACCCAGCACATCTTCGAAAGGACGGAACGCCAGCGAGCTGATCATAGAGCCCGGAATCTGGTACGTCATGTATGGCCGGATAGGCGATCCCGACGAGAAGGTGCTCTTGAGCACATGCACGTTGGGACCGAAGCCCACTGCCACGAGTCCACGCTGACTCACACTCATTGTATTGGCTGCCGCACTCAGGTAATAGCTGTTTAGCTCCTGGTACTTACGCAGATCAAACACCTTCACCTTCCTGTCTGCGCCAGCGGTAACCAGATACTTTCCACTGTTGTCAATGCCCATGGAGCGAACTGCAGAAAGCAACGACCAAAGCATAATCCAATTGTAAGTAACGTGTACATCGCCGTAAAGCAGCAGCAAGGAAGGATAACGTACTCGGCCCCTGATGGCACTGCATCTTGACGACAGCATCTGACATGTTGGGCGTCCAAAGAGTCACGATTCCGCTCGCGTGGCCAAGGTTCACAACGGCATTCCAGGGATTCAGAGCCATAGTATCGCACAGTCCCTGCTTGGTGCGGTGTGTGGACACCTGCTTCCCTTCCGTCACGTCGTGGTAAGTCAACAATCCATTGCCGCTCACACACGACAGCAGGAAGTGGTACGGTAGGAACTCCATCTTGCGCGGCTCTGGGATGGTGCGGATGCAATGCGCCTCGGCTCCAGTGTTGTCGTAAATGTACACGTTCTTCTTCTGCGCTGCGGCGAAGAGCGAGTCGTTATGCAAAAAGCTGATGTCGCGCACAAGGTCGTTGGCCTGGAACTCGCACGTGAGCTTCATGCGCAGCGAGTCCATTTGCGCCAAATGGCCTTTCTGACTGCCGAGCAGCAAGTTGCGACCATTGCGCGTGTATTTGACGCGGTAGGAGCCGTAGTCAGGCAGGTCCAGACTAAATATCTTGCGCGCTGTGTTAACGTCCACATTGTCCGCAAGCTGCCGCTGCGTGAACTTGTACGTCTTCTCAATACCTTCAGCTTCAAGAAAACCGGCCTGATCGGGTAGCAGAATCTCAGATTTGGCAGCAGACTCGGCCGCAAGTTTTTGCTTCTCGTGAGCGCGCTGTAGGGAGCCTTTCAGCTTCTTGTCGCGGATTCCGCGAATGGAAACGCCAACTCCACGCGTGTATTTGCCTACATGCTTGACCTTCTCCTTCTTAGGCTTGGGCTTCGACTCGCCAAGGCGTTTGGGTGCCTCACGCACTACGCGCTCTACGTCCTCGTGCTCCGACCCGCTGTCGTGGTCCATGTCTGTGCGATGTGAAATGGCTGGACAAAAGCTGCGGTCGATTTAGAAACAGCCCAATGTTTTAGAAGAGCTCGAGACATAAAAGGTACCCCCTTTGTATACAAGTACATGTAGTACTTCTGAAAAGTGGGTACAGTAGCATTTTAAGATTTTAACTTTAAAGGTTTCATTCTGTATGGCTATATATATTGCAGGTCGAAAACCTCCCTCCGTCCTATAATTCGACAGGACACACGATGGAGCTCACGTTCAGCATGGTTCACCGGTATTTCAAGCTTCTGGAGCACCTCGACCCCAGGACGACGACATTGTGGACGTCCCCCCCGCCCCATCCTGTAACAAGCGTCTTCTTTTGCTGCTAAAAGACCTAAAAAAAGGTTGAGTCCGTGTCAAAGGCACTTCAAGCTACAAGTGTAACATTGCTGGACGTGTGTGTGTGGTTCGACGGTTTAATAGCCCTAAAACCTCATTACGCACGATTTCTTGGTACGTTATTATGTTTGTTTTTCTAATAACACGCTGGTTTATTAACAAATTTATTTGTGTGACACAGGACCACGCGCGGACATTGTGCGCAGCCCAGACTTCAAGTCGGCGTGTGTGCGTGTCGTGGGAGGGAGCCAAAGACTAACGAGGGCCGAGAAGGCAGTGCTGCAGCCCTTCCGCTGCCTCGAAGAAAAAGAAGAGCCGGTACGCACTGCAGCAGAAGCGGAAGACAGTGGAGATGAAGGCTCATTCGTGGCGAGTCTACAAAAACGTCGCCGATTAGCAGCAGTTCAGCCGCGGTACGACCTGCTTAGCTGCATTCCACCTACTTCAAACCTTGTTGAGAGGTTCTTTAGCGTCGCCAGGACGACGTACGGGCAAGAGCGCCACAGCTTGCAGCCTATTACACTAGAAATGTTGCTGTTCTTACGCCAAAATGGTGAGTATTGGTCAGCTCAGACTGTCGACGAGGCCACTCGCTAATTATGAACATGGTGTTAGTTTGCTTTACATTATGCTCTTATTTATTGTTTGTTCGCAGTACATGACATAATGTATGTGATGGCACTAGCTGCCCAATACCATTATTTATGGTTAAGGAGGGCTCTTATTAATTAACAATGCCATAATCGGCAGCCCTGGGAAAAACAACATAAAAAAAGCTTACTTGCCTCATAGTTTACAGCTTGCCGCACTGCTTCTGGCTGATCAGCGACGATTGACGCCGCCAAAGTCAAACGCAATCGCTTGCTGCAGCTGCACCAGGGTGTACGCTGCTGACGATGCGGATCGGGCGGTGGTGACAGGGATATCGTTGTGGTTAGCCTCGAGAAGCCAGTCTTCATCGTGGTCGAGCGCGTCCGCGGGTGTGCGCTGCCAGTGTGCGCTGCGGCTCGCTTGGCATGCTGTAAAGGAAATAAACTCTAAAAGCCAACACTTTATGCTAAGCTTTGGTGTACCACAGCCAATAATTTCTTAGTGGACTGCAACCACTTTGAAATAAAGTCGACTTTTTAAGAAATATTTTCTGAAAATAATCTGTCACTTTGAAGCGGCAAAGGTGTAGAGAGTTGGGCCACATTACAAAAGCAGCATACCGTGGATAAAAAAGCAAGCACCACCTAAAATGATGTCATCTTTCAACTTTCACCCCACTTTAATGGGAGATCAATCCCACTCGTGACTAAACTAAATCAGCTGGCCAAATCCACCGTGAACATACACAGTCAACGTTTGCAGCGGTTGGCGCTATAATTGTACCTCTCGCAGTTTTCACTTCCAACATGGATGCAGAGACAGCGAAGGATGGATGCAAGATCTGCTAGACGAGACCGGTGAAGATAAAGCGGTATTTGCGTCCATCGTGCACCTGGATCCAAATAAACTGGAATATCAGACATTAAGAGGGGACTCGCGCTCTAGACATGCACCTAGCGAGAAGTGAGACACTTCGAGCTGCCACATCAGGCTCTTGCAGCAGTATTTTGCACCTGATCCCATTTACGACGAGAATGATGTTCGAAATCGATATGAGGTGCGACAAAAAAGATTTTTTAGGATTTTTTAGGGCGTAGTAGCTACTGATAGCTGCTTTGAGCAGCGACCAGATGCGACTGGAAAGATAGGCATACCCAGCTACATCTCATAAAGTTTTTTCTCGCTGGGAGGGCGCGGCTATTCAGACTTTAAACAAGAAATCACTGCCATACAAAAGCGTTTTAAATAAATACGGGCTGTTGTCCAAAATCTCCCAATTGTCGTCGATTGAGTATGCTACGCTAGCGTAGGCAATCTTTCAGGGGTCGGCGATTTGTCGGTATGGTTGTTTTTGCTGACTGCACGCATTCAGAGTGGCGTCTGTGCCCTATCGATCATGCAGAGCAGTATAAGAGCAATAAAAACGACGCTGGTTCTCGGGGTCGTCGCATACTATAACTTCCGTAAATGGGATTGCAACTTTGGATCACCAGACTCACTCAATGATATTGAACCTATCTCCGCATTTGAATGATATGCTAGAAGGAACAACCCCGCAAGTCGTGACTGATGATAAATGCTATAATTGAATCTCCTGTTAACCTAAAACAATTCGCACTTTCCTTAAGGTATAGATCACCAGCACTGTATGCCATACTACTACATGATGGCATTTACCCCAAATTGCCAGTGTTTGTCAGACTACCGGAGTGTGTGCACGATAAAACTAAAACTTGGATACTAGGTTACAAGAATCCTGTCGAGCGGATGTTGATAGAAGTTTTTCGGGATTCTGCAAAATCATTTCAAATTTAGGACAGCCCTTCATGCGCTGAAGCAATGGGTACAATCACACTTACGTGCGTTATCCTCCACAGCATGATTCTGGAGGACGAATGCAGCGACCATGATTTAACTGGTCATGACTATCTGTTTACAGAGGCTGCTCAGCTTGTCGGAAAAAAAAGTATCTCGACCATTCGTACTACCGCGACCCGTACTCGATAGCTTTAACATCCTCTGCATCAGACCTCATACTAAAAAGGCTGAGATAAATTTCCCCCCGCATACCATGTTCGCATTTCCACGTTGCAAGTCATGCACTCAGCTTCGCCTGTCTGGCAAACAGAGCCGAGTTTGTTTCATCATGCTTCACTCGCTTTTGTCAAGCAGGCCGCTTGGTGGAATCTGAAGCTTGTACAAGATGGCTATATTCGAAATGTCAACTGCTGCATCAGGGAGAGGCTTGCTTGGGTTTTCTTGGCGTTTGCTTCTCCCTGGTTGGAAGTCGCCACGCCCTAGCTGTTGGCACCACGATCCCCACTTAGGCGTCCAATGACACAAGTAGCCGTCTGAGTACTGTTCAATTGCTTAGGTGGAGGCGGTATCCTTGTGACACCTCGGGGAGGTCGCGAAGCTCGTGATCACTTTGTAGCAAGTGTTGCCTGTGCGGTTCTTGAAGGCTTCGTATAGCGAGCACTAAGACATATCCGATCTGTGCTGATATGGCAATGCCGTGGTGCCGGTCTCCAGATTGTGGTACCACCTACGAAAAATTCTGGCCAATTGGGGAAGAATCCACCCCCGACACACATTATAAACATATGTCGGACAATAAGCTAACACGATCCCCAATTCGTTGCATTTTCAGCAAAGCTTTAGCAGCTTTTTGATGTAACAGTGAGTAATATTAGATTAAGCAGAGTATTGTATAAATGGTACCCACGCCCGCAAGTCAAGCGCTACTACTTCGCGGTGGTGGCGCATGCACGTTGCTTCCCATGTTTTTTTTTGTTACGCTCGGCGCGGGCTTCTTTTGGGGCGCTATCTACCCCGTGTTTTATATAAGCTCCCATGAGCTCCATACGCTTTTGCGGTCCGCGGTCTTCGTGGTCAGCGCTGACTCAACGGTTTTAGTTTTCAATTCATGGGATAACCTGTCAACCCCCACAAGGTGCCAATAGGTTTTATTACGTTTTGAAGAGAAGTAATTCGACCTACATCCCCGAAACCGTTGTTGTAGAGTAAACACGCATCCGCTATCAATAACTGCGAGATAGTTCTAGATTATTGATCTTGAAAATTACACGTATAGTTGTAACAAAGCCGCGCTTTCGCACGAAAAATCTCTGGATTTTATGCGTCTACTATTATCCCGGCCAAAAGGCTTGGACAAAAATGGTAATATATTTTATCTTAAATTAGAGGAATGTAACTCCGCACCCGTAGAACCGATTTCGTTGTGTGCCCCCTTAATAGATAGCTTGGTGTCTATTTATTCTCTTAAGAACTTCACAGCATCTAATAATGTTCACTACTTTTCAAATGGTCGCCGGTAAGAAATTGACTGCTGCTGAGAAGTACTTGGTTGTGAAGACCTACGAGTTCCTCCGCCAAAAGAAGGCCTCTGCACCGCATCTATGGAAAGAATGAGTTCGTTATCATGTCAAAGAGCGTTTAGGCTTTGCTACGGGCACCACTTTAGCTATATGGGCGCACTGGGAGCAGCACCACGACAAGAATTTCACCTCGGTAGGCTGTACTTCATATCATTTCAGTTATTATTGATATTTAGCATTTCAGTGGTCGACAAATTAATTATGACAGATGGACGGTCCAAAGTGAAGCTGTAGCCGATTAGGAATATGAACGGGTGACCCGTTGTATGTTCTTTACACTCTAGATATTCTTTTGACGGGTTCTTTTTAGCAAGTTTATATTTTTCTAACAATCGTCCAATTGCGGTAATATTAGGAATTTATCCATCCGGTTCTGAAAATCCCCACCTGTTATCCCGGCTCTGCCAATGAATATGTATGCATGTTAGTACGTGACAAGCCCACAATTGCAAACAATTCTGCAAGATATAGAGCCTTTTTTTTAACGGCCGATTGGGAGACCAATGGTTGCAGATACGCAAAAATAGACCTCAAAATCGGAATCTACGCCCGATTTTACCCCTTATATCTAACTATCGTTATAGGTTTTGTGAAGGGAAGGGTTACCTTTTTTGGACCAAAGTTTATCCAAGGTTTGGTGGCCGGGATAATACCAACATGTCATTCCCCTATTTCTCAATGAATGATGGTTAAACATAGCCGTTGCCATACTTACATGTCGAATAGAGTAATTAGAGCCGCACTGCAAGAGCTCAAGTTGTACGTGTGTAGCTAATTTAACAATTACTCGCAGTGTTTTATAAACCAAAGTATGATCGTACCCCCCCCCTTGACAACGTCGTGCAGTGTCTAATGAAGTGTAGACATGTAGCAACGCATGTGCTTCATACCTGGATTCGTTACTGTGGTTATGTAGAAAACGGGCTTTTTTAGAACCCACAACAAGTGTTTTTTTTTATTCAAACCATTTTAAGTTTGTACTGTATAAGTGTACCATGCTGAAGTCAACGATCCACTGACTACACGACAAGCATCCGTAGCATTGCGTATACTTTCTTCTAGAGGTAGATCGGTACAAATACGGAGCTTATTACTAAGACACAATACATTACGGAAGAAACGCGCAAACACTAGCCATTCACTAGAACTAGTTACCAGCACTAGCATTTATAATCAGAAAACCATAAATCCTTGAAGAAGGTGTAAAATAGTTATCTTGCCCCAGCTCGATCATTATTTTTCGAGATGTTATGCGAGAAGATTGATACCAAAGGTAGGTCATAAAAACACGAGACTATGGAACATTATTTATGGCTGTCGACAGGTCAGTGGTTTAATGCCACACATTTGAAAACAAATTGCTCATGCCTAACCTATCTGCTGCCACACCAAACGAATTTCTTTTACTGATGGGTGCTACTGTAGATATTGTGCCTTTTAGCGCTTTTGTCGTTTTCACTTAGCCCCATTGTCGACTTATAATAAAATGAGGTCGTTTATATTAAGAAAAATGGCAAATCGGTATATCTAGGGAGGCCGAGTCACAGCAGACTTCATCGAGCGCAGGAGATGAACTTCCAAGCAAAATATATAGACCTCTTGTAAATCGATTTTTTTGGGGAGTTTGAAAGCACAATTCGAGCGCAGATAAATAGTTTCTGGCAATTTGACAAAATTAGCATATATTCCGTCTTAGCTGACAAAATCTGAATATAAGGATGGTGACATAGCTTTACCGATTGCGAAATGAAAACAGAAGTACTCGCCACCTTTTCCCTTCAACGAGAGTACTCCGTGCTGGTTTCATCGTTTTTAAATTTCTCGTCAATAAACTCTTTCCATAGTTCCAGCGTCTCTTTTGCGCTGCGAGCAGGGGCGTAGCCAGGACCACAGTGTTGGAGGGGCTCGAGTCTAAGAAAACGCAAAGAGTGCTCGCTTCTAAGTTTCATGCAAAAAATGCCCGAACAAACGACCGAAAACAAGACATCGGCGGAACTTTAGGGGGGGGCAGGCCCACACAAAACGGCCCTCCTTCGTCACTGCCCGCGAGGTCACCGGGATCATCTGTAATTTCCATCAGTGCTTGTAGAAGCCGATGTGCTTACTGACAATGTTTGAGGAATGCATAAATATCTCTTTATCGTCTGGGATAAGAATCGCTTTGTAAAGGGGCAATTCAACGAGATCTTCTGGGCTCGCTGGCGCACGTGCTTTGCGACAACCTGGGTGCTCATAGTCTTGGAGCCTTTTGCGCGGTTCCACTTGTGCGTTTGTATCAGACTTAACTTGCTGAGCAAACGCTCACATGTAGCTGTATTCACGGCAATAGAGAGAGTTTTCAGGGCCAAATCAGGTAACTTGCTGACGGGGTTTCATTCGCTAAATACTGCCAGTACTCAGAATGCGACTCAGGGAATGATTTTGCAGTAGTGAGCGTGTAGTCACCTTTCATCCAGCGATACGTATATTTTCGCAGCGAGCCAATACCATCACAAATAAAGCGCCGGTAGTAAGACACTGCAAGCTTGCACATATTTGCAATACTGGAAATAAACATGAGTCGTGTTTTCGGGCTTCAACAGCGTAGGAATACCGCAAGCGAAGGAGCGATGCAAAGCAAGCTTGCACCGATTTCCATTGGGTCACACAAAGTGAGCACAAACGTAGGCGGTAGCCATACATTTGCACCATAATGTCCCTCGCTCGCTTCAACCACTTACACGATGAGCCTTTAAGAGAATTTACAGCCGCCAAAGCCGCGCGCTGATTCGAGCAAAATACGGCTATCTGATTTGCCTCACGAGGTTATTGATACGGTGGGCAAAGCAAAAAAAGAAATGCTACCTTAGGCCAATGAGCCGCGAAAATCCCCCGGACACGCCGACACTGTCCAGCACCATCAGTAACTATTGCACCAAGACGTCCTGGCCTTCATTCTGCGCACGTATTAAGACGGGTTCGATCTGCGGTGCTATAGCAACGCCGTGATACTGGTCTCCAGCTTGTGGTATTGTATACTTAACCGTTTGACCAAATATAGTAAGAAAGCACCCTGCTAATTGCCCCGACACACATGTTGCCATACGTCGGATATAAAGATCACGATCACCAATCTGCTGCATTTTCCGCAAAACGTCTGCAATTTTTTGTCACAGCGAGGGGCGTGTTCATGTAGAAGCCTTTCATTAATTATACGACGTGAAAGCAAAAATTGGAATACAGGATCACAGCAGCTCCAAGAAATTAATAGTCGACGGTTGTTTAATGAAGCGGTCCGGTAAGTAACTGTTGGCATGAAGCTCGGCAAGCGCCCGCGCGATATTCCACTGCTCATCTCATGAAAACTGCCGCTGTGAATGCTGCGTAAATGCTGTCACTGCTCTTGCATCGTCTGACCTAATTATTTCGCTTAGTAGAAGAGGTGATTTTGCAGCACCTAGATGATCTCTCGTCATCTGAAGGTTAGACTCAAAGTAGCATCGTAAGTGGCTGGTTGCGCTGGTTGGCGTTGGCTCTTGGTCTGGTGCTCCATGCAGGAACAGGGTTGTGTGCATTGTAATTGGATCAATGAACCGGTTACTAGGGTAAAATTATCGAGAAATCGGGGACCTAGGGAGATAGTTCCCAGGTTTGAACACGTCAATAGATATGGACACCCAGTCATTTTTATCTCGTATTTACCTCGATTTTGACGACACCGATCTAGCGCTAGCCGTCGCTGCCAGCGTAGCACTTGTGTGTGGACTGATGTTGCATGGTAATGCTTTATTAACGTGTTTATATTTCAGTCTGCTTTTGTGTGTGAAACTATGCTAGACGAGTGCTACAATGTTTGGTTTTGCCGCCGCCTTCGCTGCTCGCGAGCGACAATTTGCAAATTGTGCGGTATGCTTGGTGTTCATCCCCCAATGAAACCTTACCGAAATATAGTTCCGATAGAGTAATGGGGGTGTACTTTGTTTAATTAAGGTTCTTTTGGAGGCTTTAGAGAAACGACTCAGGCGTCTGGTATCTTAAATGCAGCGGGGCTGCCGTAGCTTTAGCGTCAGAGGAAGACGTTCGACTCAAAGAGTCACTAATACTAAGTTCCTTATCCGAAGGACACTTACAGCCCAAGACCAGGGCTCAAAGTTAACACCTTAACTTTTATGCTTCAAAACCAGAAGTGTTTTATTTACTATTATTGCGGCCAAGCCGCCTAGGGGTAAATGTATCTCTTTAACTATCTAGCATAGTTAAACCTAATCAAATGCATAACGTGTGGCTTTCAGCCAACGTACTGAGAGACCTTGTTAACTCTCCAACTTATGTACTGAGAGTTTGTTAACTCTCCGGGTACTTCGTACCCCTGTGTGCTCCACACCATGTAACCCCGTTACACTCTCCCCCACTAAGATGAGAACATTCCGTTCTCGAAACTCTCCTCAGCGAGGTCACGTCTTGTTAAGACGGCGGAGGTTACTACACCTCACACCAGCGTTGTACAGCTCCGTGAGCTCACAAACGCCTACGCATCGTTGATGCCCAACTTCTCGTCGTCGGCCCACGGCCCAATGCTCCAAGCGCAGCGCGCATCTTGCTCTCAAGCGGTCTCAGACCTACGCTCGCGCTCCGCGCCTACTCCAAGAGCTGCAAACCGCTTAGAGCAATGCTCTTGACTCATTTGAGTCGTCGACAACAGCTCAGCTGTTGAACTCTCGCTTCACAAGCGATAGGTCCGTGGTTCAAGCCCACTAGGGCACAGCCCTCTCGTTCCATGAACGAATGTTCACGCTTGGACAAGCTTAAGGGCAACACCCTTTTAGCTCAATGGTTGAGCGTTGGCTTTGAGAGCCACAGGTCGGTGGTTCGAGCCCACCAGGGCACAGCCCTGTCGTTCCATGAACGATCGTTCACGCTTGGACAAGCTTAAGAGCAATCCGCATTTAGCTCAGTGGTCGAGCGTTGGCTTTGGAAGCCACAGGTCGGTGGTTCGAACCCGCCAGGGCACAGCCCTCTCGTTCCATGAACTGTTGTCCTTGAATGGACAAGCTTAAGGGCAACGCCCTTTCAGCTCAGTGGTCGAGCGCTGGCTTTGAAAGCCACAGGTCGGTGGCTCAAATCCACCCGGGCGCAGCCCTCTCATACCATGAGTAGTCCGTTCTCGGACTGACGTACGGGCATCGCCCTTGTAGCTCAATGGTAGAGCTCCGGCCTGTCAAGTCAAAGGCCAGTGGTTCGATCCCCGTGCGGGACACCACTTTCGCTGTTACAGCGCATCCACATTTGGATCATGCTCATCGAGCAAGTTGTTTCAAAACAACTATGCGTCTATCGAGACGCTTGTGCCTGAACCTTGTTCAGCACAACACGAAGCACCTGCTTCCTTCGGGACCATGTCCCTAACACTACGAGGTCTCTCCACCTCCTGCTCCCGCTGCGAGCACCGCTCATACGTACGAGCTGGCTGCTGCAGCCACTGGTCAGAGCCTGAGCTCAACTACTGACCTCATCGCTCCCCACTCTAGTGGGAGGCGCCCAGCGCCTGGCGACGCTGTCGCACGCCATGGTGGCGCTTCGGCACATGATGTGCCCGGTCGTAAGCGTCAACGACGTCAGGGCAATCTTGCCGGAGGATAACCTCAAACTCCCATGAGTTCTGTGAGTGAGGGTAACCCCTCCACTTCACTAAGTACTGGGTACGACCCTGGCGTCTACGCCACGCCACAAGGCGTTCCACGTGAAAGTGGAGCTCACCATGCTCATCGAGCAGAGCAGGAGGAGGCCTTGCCTCAGCTGGGCTCTCGCGGGGAGAGTCAGCACTTGCCGGAACGGCGTCTGCGTCCATACGACGCCGGCGTCCACGACGCGAACGTTCACCGCCCATCGGTCGATCTCGAAGAGATGATCCACCTTGTGGATAGGTTAGAGCCACCACTGTTGACTCACAACCAGGTCTCGGACCTTGAGCGTCCAGCTGCTCGGCTGAACGTTCAGCTTGCCTTGCTCCTGCATCTCTAGCACTTCGCTCCGCGACCTGTGGCTCTGCCACATGCTGTTGATCAGCCATCTGTGGACCCACCACTTGCTGTCGTTCAGCCTCCCGTGGCTCTACCACCTGCTGCCCTGCAGCTGTCCGTGGCCCAGCCACCGTTGGTGCCAACGCCTCCGCGCTCACCTGAGCAGGGTCTTGGTATGGCTTAAGCAAGCCGACATAGAAGACCGGATGCGTGCGCATCTTCTTCGGAAGGTTGAGGCGTATACGCTAGGCCCTTCCTGGCCGCGACCTTGAACGGTCCTATGAACCGAGGTCTTAACTTCGTCTTGAAGACTGCAGACACTGCATGAGTAGGTAGGTTTTTAGCGTTTAATAAAACTTGGTCACCGACCTCAAACCTCTCAACATTGCTTCTGCCCTTGGCATCTGCATGTTCCTTCTGCGTGTCTTGGCTTTCAGCCATAGCGTCGCGTACTTGACGCATTACGCTCAGTCTCAAAGAGACAAAGTCATCGACTTGCTTGCGAACCGCAACAGGGCTGACATCAGCTAGCCGCTCGGCTATCCCTCCCCCACCAAGCCCTGAGCCACTGCGTGGCGGCGTCAGTGGGACGCGAGGGTTAACCAAGCCGTTCACATAGAACGGAGTGTAGCCTGTCGAGGCGTGCACTGCATTATTTAATGCGAACTCAACGAGTGGGAGCATCTGGCTCCAGCGTTTTGGCGCCTCAGCGCATACGCTTCGGAGGGTATCCTCCACAACGCGATTCACGCGTTCGGTTTGACCATCGGTCTGCGGATGGTCCGCCGTGGACATGTCCAAACGAGTGCCGAGCACTCTGAAGAGGGACGTCCAGAACTTCGCGGTGAAGCGCGGATCTCGATCCGAGACAATTGCCTCAGGCAAGCCATGTTGGCGAAAGACTCGGTCTAAAAACAGCAAAGCTGTACCTTCACCATCAATGGTGTCCGGCACTGCCGCTAAATGAGCCATCTTGCTCAATCGGTCTACAAAGACCACTATACCTGTGTTTCCCGCCTTATCCTTGGGAAGGCCAAACACAAAGTCCATACTCATGGACTGCCAGCATCCCTTGGGGACAGGCAAACTCGCCAATGGCGCTGCCGTGCTTGGCGCGGACTTTGTCCGTTGACACGTCTCACACGTGCGTACATAGGTGCCGACCCACTTATACATCTTGGGCCACCAGTACATCGAGCTCACCGAGCCGTAGGTCTTCTCCCGACCTAAGTGCCCGCCCACGGGCGTATCATGAACCTCATAGAGGATTCGATACTTTAGATCCTCATCATGAGGAACGACTACACGAGGGTTATCCTCAGCGTCGGTGCTGTAGTACAGCAGGCCGCCATCGAGTGAGTATCGATGCAGCCTCGCGCGTAAGCGCCCAGACAATTCCTTGTCAGAGTCTTTAAACTCTTCGCTCCCAAGAGCCCGTAGCAGCGCTACGCACATGTCGTCTTGTGCATACGCTCCGCGTATCAAGTCAGGCACTGACGACGTCACTGTCGTGACATAAGCTAACTCGTAGTCCGGCCTGCGCGAGAGCGCATCGGCCACTACATTAAGCCGCCCCGGCTTGTACTTCACCTCGAAGTTATACTCGGCAAAGAAGGAAAGCCATCTTGCCATTCTCTGAGAGAGATGAGGCGACTGTGTCGCAGTGCGTAACGACGCATGATCAGTAAAGATCACAAAAGGCTTAGAGCCTAGCAGGTGTACCCTGAATTTGACTAGAGCATACTTCATTGCAAGTAGCTCTTTGTCATGAACTGGATAGTTCTTCTCTGCAGCTTTGAGCTGGCGAGACTCAAACGCGATCACGCGTTCACGCCCTTCGGCGTCTGCTTGTAGTAAAGCACAACCGATTGCAAAATCGGAGGCGTCACAGACGACGCTAAACGGACTATCCGGGTCCGGTAGCGCAAGGATTGGAGCCTGGAGAAGGCTCTCCTTCACAGCCTCAAAGGCTCCGTCGTGCTCGACGTTCCAGCACCATGGTGCGTCCTTCTTAAGGAGATCTGATAATGGCCGAGCCATCTCCGCGTAGTTCGCACTGTACTTGTGCAAGTAATTGGCTAAGCCTAGCCACTTGCGTAAGTCTTTTTGGTTCTTGGGAACCGGCCAGTCCACGATGGCCTTGACTTTGGCAGGATCTGCCCGTAAGCCACGCTTCCCAATGAAGCACCCGAGGAAAGGTATCTCCTCCGCGCCAAAGACGCACTTGTCCAAGTTGGCATACAACTTATTAGTGCGCATGCACTCGAGCACCGCTCGCAAGTGGTCAATGTGGTTATCCACGTCTGACTTTCCGTGCTCGGCACGACTATGGACGAATATATCGTCAAAGTACGTTTGAGCGTACGCCCGGTGGGGCCTAAACAGCTGCGTCACAAGACGATTGAACGTTGCTGGTGCGTTCGACAGCCCCTGGGGCATCACCAGCCACTCCCAGAGCATACCGCTCGGAGTACTCACCGCTGTCAGCGGAATGTCGCTCGCTCTCATGAGCAATTGGTAGTAGCCATCGACCAAGTCGAGCGCGCTGTACAGCGTACAGCCTACCATGTTGTTCTGCAGAACATCCTTGCGAGGAATCGGCGTTTGCGCCGGGATAGTGGCCGCATTTAGCTTGTTAAAAGCATGAACAATGCGCCACTTGCCGTTCGGCTTTCTGACACAGAACGTGGGTGTCGAGTGCGGAGACTTACTCTCACGCACCATCCCTGCCTCGTGCTTCGCACGGAAGAATGCGTCAATGACGTCACACTGCTCTCTCGGCAAAGGCCATTGCCTTGTTACGCAGTATTTGGTTCCAGGAACCAGGTCAATCTCATGACACACGCCTCGATCCGGAGGCAAGCCCGTCGGTGGGTCTTTTGAGACAACGTCTCCATACTCCTTCACCACCGGGTAGAAGGGATCCGAAGGATCTTTGAGGATCGCCGATCCACTTCTTGCGCTCAGCGCCTTCTTGGTGTCCTCTAGGACCGCGTCGTTCACGACGGATGAGGAGTTCAACTCCTCCTCAGGTCCCAGCAAGACCACCTCGGCTAGCTCGCCTGCCTTTAAGGCTTCGCTGAACTCGGCAATGGACATCTCGTCCAGCTCTAGCAGAGCATCTGCAGCGGGCAGAGTATCAAGGCTGATATCGCCTTCTACCTCCCCCGTCACTCCGTTCACGAGTGTATACAGCTGTTCACAGCAATCACGTGGAGCATCACCGCTCGTCACGTTGGACACATCGTCCGACGTCGAAGACGTCACAGACGCCCTGCGTCTTCTTCTCCTCTCCATCCGCGACCGAGCCCGGCCGGATGAGGGCGGTGTGGCGACATCTCCGTCACCACCACCGGGTGCAGCACCATCACTCCTCGAAGAGGATACAGTGTCTCGCAAGACACTCGGCTGAAAGCCAAGAGGTTCTTGACCTTCACACAGTGAACTAGGTGTCACTTCACCTGCATCTCCTGGGCCACGCCCATGATGCCTCGACTCGCAGTCGACCGCGACCCTCGGGTCACGCAGCGGTAGGTCATCGACCAGATTTATACCACTCAGTGGATTACGCGCCACTACGCGCTCGTCCACACCAGGACCGAGCAGTTGGTCATTGACCTGGCCTGCCACACTCCGCGGATAACGTGCCGCACCACGTACGGCTCAGGGCAAACAGCAACCTCGTTGCTAACAATTTCGGACATACCAATGTCCAGCACTACGGGCCGCCTCGGCCTCGTGCTCGCGCCAAAAGCGCTTCTGCTTCCTAGCAGAGGTGGGTTCATGACTCACCAAAGCTCCACTAGGAGCAGGGTGCGACGCACCCAGCGTTTTCGACTTCCAGTCGATCCATGGCTCATGACGTTCCAGCATGTCATACAAGGATGAGGTCATACCTCGCATCCAGGTCTAAGACAAACAGCGTTGCACGCTATCGAAGTTCTCAAACTTCACTCCAAGGTCGACAGAGACCTTCGACACAGTTTCCAGTGTCCCGTCGCGAGACGGACAGAGATCGTATCTCTCGTTGGCACTTCCAGTGCCTCAGCATACAGCTGACTCCCTTCCAGGGTGGAGCGACGGGCGTAGTTGCCCGAGGCTCCCGAGTCAATCAAGACTCTCCATGGCTTTGCAAAGCCCTTCACGTTCGCTTGAACGACCAGCAAGCCCGGCTTGCACACACTCTTCTCGTAAGAGAGCTCAGCTCTCTTCGGGACTGAGCCCCGTTGTCCTCTACCTCTTCGAGGCACAACAGAACTCAGTTCTTCCCCAGTAGGCCGCCCCGCGCCTACTGGGAGTTGCCGTTTCCCGGCGATGACCCGGAGGGTTGGCTCGCCGGTGCCTCGCGCTTCTTGCGCAGAGGGCAATAGGCCCTCAAGTGCTTAGTGCTATTGCACACAAAGCATCGGCGGATGCCGGCGCGCTGCTCCGCAGCAAGAAGCTCCGCTTCTTCATCTTCAGCATAGCTGAGGTCCATCGGCTCTGGACCGCTCGAAGAGCTTGCGCTACCAGCGCTCCAACCAGGTCGCGCCGACCTGAAGTTGTGCTCGGCATTCAATGCCACATCCACCGCCTCTTCAAAAGAGTTAGGGTGTACACGGAAGACTTCCGTTCGAGCTGCGCTCACACGAAGTCCCTCCATGAACACGGTCACGCTGACCAGTTCCGGAAGAGGGTCCGCCGCCATTCCGGCGATAAGAGTTCTCAACTCTTGGACATAGTCCAATAAATCCTTCTTACCCTGGCGGGTAGCAAGGAACTTTGACCGGATACGGTACGCCTGATTAGGCGGCGCGAACACGCGCGAAAGCTGTTGCTTCAGCTGATCCCAAGTGGGAAATGCAGCGTCAACAGACGTGCCGCACGTTAGTGCCCATTCGCGAGCGCGACCTCCAAGCGTGGGGATAGCCAGCGCCACGCGCTGATGCTCAGATTGGAGCAGGGCCGATCCCATGGCCATCTGTACCTCACGGGTCCAGAGAAGGAGATTCTCTCCATCCTTCCCCTCGAAGGTTTTTACGCTCACCATGAGCGGTTTCAGTCTCATAGACTCTTCACGCGTCATCGACGCCGCCGCCGTTGCGGCGCTCATCTTCTCTTGGACATGCTCCAAGAGCGCGTTCTCGTAGCGGGAGAACGATTCCAGCCTGGCGGTGAGCGCCTCTGGTCCTTGCGATGCAAGATGAGCCACGCCCTCCGGGCCAAGCAAGGACATAAGCTTAGTAAGCGCGTCCTGCTGCGCCGGGGGCAAATTCGCGAACACGGGGTGTTCCATCCTCGCAGAGGATATAGTCAACCGACTCAGGAGCGGGATTGACTACAAGTGCTACCAAGTGCAGCGGGGCTGCCGTAGCTTTAGCGTCAGAGGAAGACGTTCGACTCAAAGAGTCACTAATACTAAGTTCCTTATCCAAAGGACACTTACAGCCCAAGACCAGGGCTCAAAGTTAATACCTTAACTTTTATGCTTCAAAATCCAGAAGTGTTTTTATTTACTATTATTTGCGGCCAAGCCGCCTAGGGGTAAATGTATCTCCTTAACTATCTAGCATAGTTAAACCTAATCAAATGCATAACGTGTGGCTTTCAGCCAACGTACTGAGAGACCTTGTTAACTCTCCAACTTATGTACTGAGAGTTTGTTAACTCTCCGGGTACTTCGTACCCCTGTGTGCTCCACACCATGTAACCCCGTTACATTAAAGTCGTGGTGTATTGCTAATGTTACTACAATAGTTCGTGTCCTGTTAGCGTTGTGGTCTACGTACATCAAGGTGCTGCAGAGCCTAAAGGATCCAGACAAGATTGTAGATAACTTTCTCCAGATGCGTTAATTTCACTTTTGTTGTCGTTCTATGGACGGCACTTTAATTTCAATCAACAGTTTGAAAGCTGGTACAGTCGTAAAGGTACTTGTAGTTATGTCGTAATTATTATTTGTTGGAATATGTTTGGTTATTTTTTTTATCTATCTTCACTAAATGAATGAATTTTTTTATTAGGTGTCATATGCAGGCCGTGCGTGACTTTCGGAAACGATTCATATCGTTTAGCATCCTCCCTTTGCAGTGATGTCAAAACAATTTATCACTTAAGCTTTAGCAGAAAAATATATCAACGTTTGCCGCCCGGGCACCATGTGCTAGCTGATTCTGGCTATGGGGTTTCTCCTTCAGTAAAGACGCCCTACAGTGAGAAAATTGAAAGCGAAATATTGTACAGATGCTCAAACTGAGCTCATCTTCAGCTTATCGTCAGCGCATGCCGATTGAAGGGGCGGTTGGCCTACTCATAAAAATTTCGGATTTTAATGAAACCTCTCGAGGAACGTACTTTGACTGCGTCGGTCCGAATATTTGTAGCCTGTATGATTCTGCATATTTTATTGCTAGACATCTAAGCCAGTGCTGCAAGCAGTCCAGTATCAAGGACTATAAGCCAGGGTGCCGAAGGTTTGGGTGAGGTGTGGTAGTAAGCAAAAGGACCGCGCAACG